>NC_136527.1:1779040-1816540 GCF_053919585.1 Euprymna scolopes
TTAAACGCTAATTTTCCCTTTTTTCAAAATTTCCTCTTTTATATTATTTCTAGTGGCTTTTTTTAATTACATTTTCACCCCAAACAAGCCACATTGCCACTTTGGTGTAGGGGACTACTATCAGGGGCAGCAACTACTGGGGCACTATGTTGGGATTTGGGCAGCAAGATGTCAGTTCACGTTACACTTGAACTTCTGCATGTCAGTACAGTTAGGGAAGCAGGGACCTGGAATGGAATTCCAGAGACTAGTGGTTCTGGGGAAGAAACTACTGGAGTAGAAATATATTTTACATCTAGGGATCTCTACTGTGTGGGGTGGGATTTAGCTGCCTGTCGGGTTTGTTGAGCGTGTCTACATCATGGAAGCACAAGTGTCTGCAGTTCGTCAGAGCATTCACCATTAAAATACTTGTAGAACAGACAGAGGTATGCAACGTTTATTTATTTACGATTATTTCAGTTGTACTTTTCATTGCAAGTTGGAATTGTTTTCAAACAAACACACAAAGCAAATATTTTTTTAATGCAAAAAAAAAACTACAATTTACATATTAAAAAAAAAATTCGTTTTTACGACCCAAACCAGCATAGGTTAACCTCCTAAAAAGAAATCAAACTACTTTTTTGTTGCTAATATATATATATATATATATATATATATATATATATATATATATATATATATATATATATATATATATGTATATATATATATATATATATATATATATATATATATATATATATATATATATATATATATTATTCAAACACGGTAGTGTTTGAATATATGGGTAAATGGCAGTTTTAGTCATTTAGAACTGCTTTAAAGCTTCACCGCTCACTCATTTTTCGACCAAATTTCAAACAATTATTACAGTTTACAGATAACCTTCTCAGGGGTGTGCAATAAGTAATGCCCCTGACCCACTTCTCGTTGTCTGATCTAGCTGAAATTTTGCATGTGCAATGATTTATATCTCTACGGGTTATGTGGCAAATTACAGCTCTGAACTAATTGTGGTTTCTGTTTTACAGGTGTTTGAACTGAGTCAGGTGAGGTGTGGTTGGAGATTGTGCAACTCTTGCCACACAAATTTCACCCGCAGGCACCATTACAGTGGGTATCCATAGTCTGTCAAGACTGAAGGAAGTCACACATTATAGAATTTTGATTTCAAAAGTAAAAATAAAAATGTACTTGGGGGCCATCAGCTAGAATCAAAACCAAAACTGTAGCATTCAAAGCTGGTGACGTTACCACTGTACCAACGTGACACGCATATGAACTGATTAAAAATTATAAATAAACTAAGATGAATTTACAAAATGTTTAACGATTTTTTTTTTCAATTTTGACGCATTTTTTGACTCCATAAAAAATCAATTATTTGAACCCTCTAGCGCCGCTCTGTGACTTTTAATTTCGGAGGAGATAGAGTTTGAAAATATGAAGACAGACAGACAGACATATATCGTTTTATATATGAGAGTTTACCTTTCGATTTAATTATTGTTGTTTCTTCATAATTTTGCAGGGACGGTGTTTGATGAGAGGAGCCAACTGTGCAATTGGCCACGGAATGTTTACCCTCCGTGCGGGACGAAGGTAGACAATGGGAATGGTAACAATGGAGGACAAAATGGTAATAATGGAGGTTGGGGTAATGGAGGACAGAACGGAGGAAACAACGGAGGCTGGGGTAATGGAGGACAGAATGGAGGAAATAATGGTGGCTGGGGTAATGGGGGACAGAATGGAGGACAGAACGGAGGAAATAATGGCGGCTGGGGTAATGGAGGACAGAATGGGAGAAATAACAGAGGTTGGGGCAATGGGGGCCAGAACGGAGGAAATAATGGAGGAAATAACGGTGGCTGGGGTAATGGAGGACAGAATGGAGGAAACAACGGAGGCTGGGGCAATGGAGGACAGAACGGAGGAAGTAATGGTGGACAGAGTGGAGGACGCTGGGGTAATGGAGGACAGAACGGCGGGAATACCGGTGGACAGACTGGGGGTCAGACTGGCGGACAAACTGGGGGAGGCATTTATGGTAACCGCGGTTAATGTAACCTAATATGATGCTTAAATTTGGATTTTTACGTTTTATTAGCAAAATATGTGTTCCCTCTGGAGAGCGCATATCTCTGCTAGTTTAACAATTTACAAAAGGCGAATACACCTGAAAATGTTATTTTTATTTATTTTTAATGGCAATCACAAACAACTGCATAAAAAATCTGCTACTTATATGAAAAATAAAATAAAATAAAAAATAAACTTACAACTCAATAAGACTTGTCAGTTGTTTATTTCAAATGTTTTTTGTTTTTTTTAAGAATTATGCAAATTAGATATTTCGTTTAGTTAGCGCACTTTCTCACTCTCTCTCTCTCTCTCTCTCTCTCTCTCTCTCTCTCTATATATATATATATATATATATATATATATATATATATATATACTAGCAAAAGTACCCGTCGTTGACTGGATTCAAACACAGCCTACAGAAAATGGACTCTGATTTATGAAAGTATGATAGGTTATGAAAAGGAAGGGTTGTAAATTTGGGTTGAATTTGGGGGTATCAAAACCAAAGTAAAATATGATGAAAGTAAAAATAAAATAGATAAACTCCATAATTTATTATACCATACCTGTTCACACTGAAATACTTATCACAGTAGTCTGTGGATCTATATTAAAAAACCTTGTTAAACTTTGTGACATATTTCCATTCTATGGAGGTCAGGTGCAAACGAACACCCCATAATTTTATTTATACCATATTTCTTCAAACTGAAACATAATTATCAAAGTATACTTACGCAGATAGATACGAAAAGTCTTTATTAAAGTTTGTGCCTATTTCCACTCTATGGAGGCCAGGCGAGAACGCAGACCCCACAATTTTATTATACCATCCCTATTTAAGTTAATGCATACTTATCAAAGTATTATTATGTACATCTATATCAAAAACACTTGTAAACGTTTTTTTTGTTAATTTTTTTTATTTTTTATTTCCATACTTTGTGGACCATGCGCGAACGCAGACCTCACAATTTTATTGAATCACCGTTCTGCCAGATCAAACACACCCATTCCTGTGTCTCGATACATCTTCTATCATATGCAATCAATTTTTTAAAAATAGTCAACCATATAGGAGCCTATTCGTAACCACACACACACACACACACACACACACACACACACACACACACACACACACACACACATTCAGCTTTATATTATACTAGCGGGGGTACCCGGCATTGTCCGTGTGTTTGTAGGTGTGTGTGGTGTTAAATAAAAAAGAACCCGGGGGGGGGGGGATCGAACCCGAAGCCCTGAGGCGAAGTTTGAAAATAAAATCGGCCAGCTAGAATGAGTTAGTGAAAGATGTTTGAATTTATTCAAGAAGCAAATTGATAGGTGCTCGGCCAGAAGTCGTCGAGCGTTACGACGACGACGTAGGTTTGTTAAGCGAAGTAAAAAAAGAAAACAACGTTAACACTAAGCGGGGAAAAAACACAAAACAAACTCCCATGTACGGAGAGACAGACTATGCGTCCTCACATCATGGTGGTCGTGCAGGAAAGAGACAGAAAGATAGCAAGGGAATTATGGGAAGGGATTTCTTTGTATATCTACGCTCATGGACAATTTACCACCCGTCCATGCTGCAGAGTGTGTTAGAAACAGTGGCACAAGGAAATAGTGCCACATCCCTCCCTATGCACTCCGAAATTTATGAGTATTCATAAATTTCAGAAGTCCCTAATTTTCCGTGAATGGTGCGTCAACCGGCCGTCAGCAATCAATGTCCCCATGCTCTACGTTCCATCAGGAACTCAGTGAAGCAAGTTATCTTTTTCCACCAGGCTCCTGCTAGACTGGTATACTGCTTCAAATACCAGAGAGGGTAATCATCCTCGCCCTCCATCGAGGCAATGGCATCATGATTTCAGTAACTGGATTTACACTTTCTTAAGCAACCAGTATAATATTTTTTTAACAAAGCCGGATTTTACGTGAGTTCATCACGCCGACCTATGCGTATTTCACTAAGCCGGATTCTACGTGAGTTTATCACGCCGACCTATACGTATTTGACTAAGCCGGGTTCTATGTGAGGTTATCACGCCGACCTATACGTTTTTTAATTTAGTCTGCATAACATTATTTCCGTAACTGGATTTACGCTCCCTTCAGCAACCAGTATAATGTATTTTAACCAAGTTGGAGTTACGTGACCTCATCACGCCGACCTATATGTATTCCAAGTTATTACTTCAGTTACTGGACTTACGCTCTCTTCAGCAACCAGCATAATGTATTTTAAATAAGTCGGGGTTACGTGACCTCATCACGCCGACCTATATGGATTTAGTAAAACCTCGGTCTTCAGAGGTTCTAATCCAATTTAATTCTGTTAGAGCAAGGAGTCTGCCGCCGAGCGACCAATAAAAACTATCCACCACGGAATATTTATTAATTATATAAAGAATTAATCAAGAAGGGCGCTCAGCCTTCATGAGTTAGAATACTCAATTAGGGGGAAAACATTTCCAAAAATAAACAATTCAGAAACCTCGTATACATTAAATCAATGAAATAGGGTGTTAACATATTTTTTTTCTTAAAAAAGAAAACATTTTAAAAAAAATCATTTCAGAGCACCTCAGTCACAATTAGAATTTGTTTACACAATGCAAACGCATTACAAGTTATTACATTCGTAATTAACTTTTTCCCAAATTTCAGGGTACATTTAAAAAGTATGTGTATTTTTTTCAAAACTTGATTCACAAAAGATCATTAAAATTTAATTCCAAAATTTAAAAATTATTTCAAGTATTTTGGTTCATCGTTAAAATCAATTTATGTTAGTTAACTTCTTTCCAAAGTAATTCATTTATTATTATAAAAACCAATCTTCTCAAAAGGTCATAAACTTCGAATAGACCCATTTTTCGTTATACAATTCAAAAATTATTCCAAACATTTGGTTCATTATTAAAATTAATCTTCCGAAAAGATCATAGAAAATTCATTTTGAATCAATTTACCCTTCACAATGAGATTCAGAGACATCCCAAAACTTTTTCATTTCGTAATTATTATTTTTAAAATTCAGTGTACATTTAAAGTTAATTAATTGATTCTTAAAAATCATTTTTCTTATAGACCATTATCAAGGTCATTTCGAATTCAGAAACTTTTCACGTTAATTAACTTTTTTTTTCAAAGTAATTATTTTATCATTTAAAAGCAACTCTTTTCCTAAACTCACTCACAAGGATTATTTCGAAGTAAAAAACTCCCGCCACACCTGAGAGTCACATTAGTTAACGACCAGTTCTGTATAGTTAACAGCTCGAAAAAATTAAAGTTTCAATTAAAGAGAGATCTTTCTAGACTGAGGAAATCTTTTTTTTTTTTTCTTAAGAATTAATTCAATTTTACGTATATACTCCTCAGTCAATATTTCAGGGACCCCTATCATACGGTCCAATTTCAAATAAACCTTCAATTAAAGAATTCGCTCGAATAATTCTTCCTTAAAAATAATCTGGAATTCAGGAAAATTTATTTCGTTAATCAAATAATATTTCCTTAGAAATTATTAAAAATTCAGAGAATATTCGAAATGTAATAGCATAATTTTTCTTTAAAAAAAAACTATGAAAATTTCAGAGAACTCTTAAAAAATTAACGTAATCATGTAACAGTTGGCTTTTCCAAACACTCGAAGATTTCAAAAAGTACTTCAAGTCCTATTTGAATAATTGTCTCACTTTTTATTTTTAATAAAAAAACAATTGAAGACATCATTTAATGTAATTTAAAGAAGCATAAATAATTTTGTTCTTTAAACTTGGTAGAAAATTTTTTAAAAAACTCAAAAGTTAATTCGTTATTATATGCCCTCCTGCAATCAGCCATGGGGGTTTAGCTATACAATCATTAAAACGAAAGAGTAGAGAAAGAGAATGAGGGGAAAAAGAAGGGGATAGAGACAGAGCGATGCCATTACGCACCCTACCACCCTCATAACACTATTACGTAATCTCACACAAAAAACTCTTCGATTTTAAAAGTCACTCTCTCGTCCCCAAAAAAGCTTGCAGAGGGTGAAAGAATGATAGACAACACGAGAGGTGGAGAAAGAGAGGAGGAGAAACAGAGGCAGGTCGCATTGTTCCACCACCCATCCCTCAACACCCTCACAAACACCATGACGAGGTCATCTTCGCTTATCTTTCCTATGTGCAGCCATTGTTTTAAACAAATGAGTGACAGGTAAGAGAGTCGCAAATCTGATAGGCCCTAAACTGGCATCAAAACTTCAGCCTCTGTCCCATCGTCGAAACGTTGCATCCCTCTGCCTGTTCTACAAGTATTATAATGGTGAATGCTCTGAAGAACTGCAAGCACTTGTGCCCCCACGACGTGAACACCCTCGACAGACCCGACAAGCTACACAATCCCACCCCCACACTGTAGAGATCCCTAGATGTAAAAGATCCTTCTACTCCAATAGTTTCTTCCCCAGAACTGCTAGACTTTGGAATTCCATTCCAGGTCACTGCTTCCCCAACTGTACTGACATGCATATGTTCAAGTGCAACGTGAACCAACATCTCGCTGCCCTAATCCCTACATAGTACCCCAGTAGATGTTTCCCTTGATAGTAGCCCCCTACATTAAAGTGGCAATGTGCCTTGTTTGGGGTGAAAATGTAATAAAAAAAAAAAAAAAAAAGAAAAAAAGGTAGACATTAAACATTTCTACGAGTTTAAAACAAATAACTAAATAGAAAAACAATGACACAGTGTCGAAACAAAGTTCCACTTTCTCAAATCCAAACTGAAAAAGTCATTAAAATTCTACAAAGTTCTTACATTTGCAAAGTCAAAAGCAATTTTTTAAAAAGTCCTATATTTTTATAAACCTGAAATAAAGATCAGATAAAAAAATGTTAGGTATCCTTTTATTCTTTCCTTTTTTTTTTCTTTTTTAAATTTATTTTTCGAGCTTCGTGTTTGAAGGATTTTTTTTCTTTTTCTTTCATGTAATAACAAGATGCATAGATATACACACATATCGATATATATCCTGAGAGAGACAGAAAGAGAGAAAGCATGAGAGAGAAAGAGATATTGCATATTTTAGAGACAATTTCTTTTTGTCTCTTTTTTTTTTGTGTAGGACATATTTCTTACATTTTTTTTTCGAAGGGTTACTTTCAATACTCTTTTTTTTAAATCGATCTTTTGTAAACTGTTTTTTTTTTTTTTGTAGGTGCAAGACAATTTTCTGTTCAGGTTCTGAATTTTCTTTTTGAGTGCGTTTTTTTTGTGCGCGTGTGTACTGGTCTGCCATTTTTTTTAAAATTTTGCCAGAAATATTAGTTTTTTCCGTTTTTAAAGACCGTGGACCATTTTTTTTTATTCGATTCGTCTAGTGGTCATTATATTTGGTTGTGCCGTGGGTTTAAGGGTCGAAATTATTTCCATGCTGGGAAACAATATGTCCTGGTCATAGTGCATCATTTATACCACAATCACGCCGATACTGGATGCGACGAGATCCGTCTGGTAATTAACCAGGGTCAATCCTGCGTCTTAAGGCAACATTTATAACACTATCAGCCGGCCACTGAACGTGTGACCGACAGACGTGTTATAGTAAATGTCTTAAAGCGGTCTCATGAAGATATGAAGATGGGCCAGTCATTAGGGTCTGGGTAGCAAGAAGAAAATCATACCTGAGATGTTGGATCTGGGTGTGGCTCCTTTCTTCTCTCAAGATGATCTCTTCACCCTGGTGGCATTCTGGTTGGAATTTTCATCTCTTTGTCCTCAGGGCCGCCTTTCGACTTCAGACATTTATGAAGGTATTCATGGCAGACACAAGAAAAATGACACGCGACACAATTGTAATATACATAAGGTATAACTAACTATTTTATTTTACATTAGAGATACAATATATATTACAAAAAAAAACAATTTAAAAGTGGACAATAGGTTTTAACAACAGCTAACTAACCTACCCTTACTAGTGTTGAGGGAGGGGGTGCCCCCCACATTTACTGAAAGACAGACTATGCGTCCTCACATCACGGTGGTCGTGCAGGAAAGAGAAAGAAAGATAGCAAGGGAATTATGGGAAGGGATTTCTTTGTATCTCTACGTTCATGGACAATTTACAACCCGTCCATGCTGCAGAGTGTGTTAGAAACAGTGGCACAAGGAAATAGTGCCACACCCAAGATATCTGATTAACAGAACGGTCCTATAACATCACATCTATTTCTATACAAATTTAAGAAGATTAGAACAACTTTGGAACGACATTTGAATAAGAAGTCGAGATCATGACTGTAGATGCAGGAATATCAGTAACTCAAAACTGGTAAAATATCATTGTGACCTTTAAAGATAACTTTCCCAAGATATCTGATTAACAGCAGGGTCCTATCACATCAACTCTACTTCTATACAAATTTAAGAAGATAAGAACAACTTTGGAACGACATTCGAATAAGAACTCGAGATCATGACTGTAGATGCAGGAATATCAATAAGTCCAAACTAGTAAAAAATCATTGGGACCTGTAAAGATTAATTTCCAAGATATCTGATTAAAAGAACGGTCCTATCACATCACATCTACTTCTATACAAATTTAAGAAGATTAGAACAACTTTGGAACGACATTCGAATAAGAACTCGAGATCATGACTGTAGATGCACGAATATCAATAAGTCCAAACTGGTAAAATATCATTGGGACCTGTAAAGATTAATTTCCAAGATATCTGATTAAAAGAACGGTCCTATCACATCACATCTACTTCTATACAAATTTAAGAAGATTAGAACAACTTTGGAACGACATTCGAATAAGAACTCGAGATCATGACTGTAGATGCAGGAATATCAGTAACTCAAAACTGGTAAAATATCATTGGGACCTTTAAAGATAAATTTCCCAAGATATCTGATTAACAGAACGGTCCTATCACATCACATCTATTTCTATACAAATTTAAGAAGATTAGAACAACTTTGGAACGACATTCGAATAAGAACTCGAGATCATGACTGTAGATGCAGGAATATCAGTAACTCAAAACTGGTAAAATATCATTGGGACCTTTAAAGATACATTTTTGAAGATATCTGATTAAAAGAACGGTCCTATCACATCACATCTACTTCTATACACATTTAAAAAGATTAGAACAACTTTGGAACGACATTCGAATAAGAACTCGAGATCCTGGCTGTAGATGCAGGAATCTCAATAAGTCTTAACTGGTTGAATATCATTGGGACCGTTAAAGATAACTTTCCCAAGATCTCCGATTTACAGAAGGGTCCTATAACATCACATCTACTTCTATACAAATTTAATAAGATTAGAACAACTTTGGAACGACATTCGAATAAGAACTCGAGATCCTGGCTGTAGATGCAGGAATATCAATAAGTCTTAACTGGTTGAATATCATTGGGACCGTTAAAGATAACTTTCCCTTGATCTCCGATTAACAGAAGGGTCCTATAACATCTACTTCTATACAAATTTAATAAGATTAGAACAACTTTGGAACGACATTCGAATAAGAACTCGAGATCCTGGCTGTAGATGCAGGAATATCAATAAGTCTTAACTGGTTGAATATCATTGGGACCGTTAAAGATAACTTTCCCTTGATCTCCGATTAACAGAAGGGTCCTATAACATCTACTTCTATACAAATTTAATAAGATTAGAACAACTTTGGAACGACATTCGAATAAGAACTCGAGATCCTGGCTGTAGATGCAGGAATATCAATAAGTCTTAACTGGTTGAATATCATTGGGACCGTTAAAGATAACTTTCTCTAGATCTCCGATTAACAGAAGGGTCTTATAAAATCACATCTACTTCTATACAAATTTAAGGAGATTAGAACAACTTTGGAACGACATTCGAATAAGAAGTCGAGATCCTGGCTGTAGATGCAAGAATATCAATAAGTCAAAACATCACATCTACATCAAATTTAAACAAAACAAACTCCAATTTAGAGAAGAAGAGATCGCTTGTTGACTTCGAGAAGACGTGACTCCTCCACCTTCCTCATCACAACCGCTGTCTGTGAAGAGATTTGAGACTTTGAAAAAAACTTACAAAAAACTGAATGATATTTGTAAAAACAAAAGTTGTGAAAATTAACACTGTAGATTAGACTACATGAGCTTGCCTGCTGCTTCGATATTCGCTTCCAGCATACCAGATTTGATGTAACAACCTCAGAGAAGACACGAGCCGAGAATTCAGATAAACAGAACTCCTAACCACCTTCTCACAGAGAGAGGTTACAAAAAAAATGCTTTTTTGTTTTATTTTAAATATATTGTTCAGGGCCATTATACTTTTAAAGGCCTTTAACGCATCCGACCCTTCAGCCCCTTTTAAACAAACTCCAATTTAGATGACATTCACCCTGGGAGCGCTTAACAAAATTCTCAGCGTCGCAGGCTTCGTGTCGATTTCTGCTGAAAATCAATTTTCTCGTTATGTACGGAATATTTGTTAATGAAACCTATATGAAATATGTTCCTTATTAAATTTTAAAATGTCCTGCAAATCAAAATGAAAACAGACTTGAGGTGTCTAGTCTACTAAAAAGTTAATTCACGAAAATTACAGGTGTTTACATATATACATTTGTTTAGTCCGAGCGACCATTTGTGCTCCAAGAATTTATTTTTCTACATAGTCACCACTATTCTCAATGCAATTTTGCCAGAACTTTAATGCTGCATCTCTGCTTCTGACGCACGTCCATGTCAGAGATTGCTTTCTTAGAGTCTCAATATCTGCAATCAGAGAGATGAAACTTTACGGTCATTTATTTATTCCGATTACACCAGGACAACAGTCAAGATATTAATTTAGTAATTGTCTGTATTTTTGATTGATTGAGAATGTCGGACTGACTTCCTCATCTTGGTTGTTATCGTCACAACGTTTCCCCAGTTCGATACAAAACACCTGATGAAGGCCGGAGGGAAAAACGGCCGAAACGTTGTGACGATTACAACCAGTCCGACAATCTCAATCAAGTCAAGATCTTATTCTTCGTTCTCCACAATGGCGGCTGTGAGGAAGCGCTTCTTGAGAACGTGTGTTTCTCTCGAGATTCGTCAAAAAAAAACAAATATATAACAAATAAATGTTATCAAAGGCAAGATAAGTTACTTTTCTACCTAACTGGATATATTTTTCGTGTTTTTATTCAGCTCGAATACAGTGTTTATCGAGGTATTTGAAAATTCGAAATGGCGCCCGACACTCTCTTTAACACAGTAAGTTCAAGAAAAGATGTTATAAATAATAAACCAGACAAAATACTGTTAGAAATTCGCTCATTATATGTTACCGTGACATAAGTTGGCATATATTCGGTGTTTTTGTAATAGTATTTTGTCTAGTTTGTCTAAGGAGAAGGGTAGGTTGTGGTAATCTCTCTGAGTAACCAGAATTCAACACGTCATTCGAGGAATCCCCGAATCCTTTGCGTGTGCGCACCTTGGCAGGCCTTCCATAACCTGCGAGTCTGAGGTCAAAACTCAATTTATTTCAAAAGGTCAAAAGGTCAACGCTTTCACCTTTCGCACTCAGATGGTCAGACAGCTTGATCGAATCGTCTTTCTTCCATGTGTAGGGGGTCTCGGGTACATCAATCATTCTGCTGGTCCTTGCGACTTGCTGAAGAAATCAAGAGTCCTCACCACAACTGTTACATAGGGTTCTTCATTGAGGGGCTCCATTTACGTTTTGTATATAACATAAAAAGATTCCGTGTGCGCATGATTGTCTCTAATATAAATGGTTGTGTGTTTGATTATCATAAAGGGAATCGTGTGTGTGACATGTAATTTCAGAACCTACCTCTGCTTCTTCGATGTTGGACCATCTGGAAATTTCTCACCCTGGAGGGAGACTTGATACCTGTTTGACGAAGATTTATCACTCCAAGACGATGAATGGGTTTTATAGTTTTTATTTCACTTTCCCCAGAGGTCCTGCAGAAGGTGGAAGTGAAATCGGCCTGTGTGGTTCTTCTTCTACACACGTCAGCGTTCGTCTCCCCCCTCCCCAGTCAAGAGGGGGAGACAACGGGAAAGCCGTCCGTCTTCTTCAAACCCCAAATCAAATCTCACAGATCTAGCCAACCTGACCACGTCACACATACGTAATCTGGTCAGCTGACCTTCGGTTCTGGTAAACGTGTCTACCTCCACGTTTACTCACCCCCCCTCTCTCTCTCTCTCTCTCTGTCTCTCTCTCTCTGTAACACAACAAGCAGAACTCCGGGTTATAACAGTAACAACCTATTTATTGTTTTCATTACTTCATAACAACTACTGTCTAATTTGAGGTGACTGACTATAGCAGTGAACGATGTAAGACCAGACCAGTAAAGTCACAGAGTTCCCATTAACACAGGCTAGTTCCCATCATAACATCAGGCTCTGAAGGGATCCCCAAATCGGGAGCGCCTGACAAGCCCAGCCGTTCAGCTTACTGGCTACGACTCCTCTGCTTAGAAATCCTTTTTCTCAATCTAATCCCTTTTTACCCACCTCTCCTTAATAGAGACAATACAAACACCTTTCTTTCTTTCTCTTAGAGCTTATCTCTACCAAACCTCAACCCCCACCTGCACTGAGGTTTTTACTTATTACCAATTAGGCGTGATTAGTCACCCCAAGTAGAACAATGCTTGGCGGCGACCCCTGCCCTTGACCCCCATTCTTCATACCTATCAACAGAGGTTTTTAAAAAAAACAACCTTTTCGTTGTTAACAGATATATAACAGCAATTGAGATAAAATAATCATCATTTGTGTTTTTTTATTCTTTCTGACAAAATCCCATGGACATTTCTGTTTCAACAACATCAAACCATCATCATCATCATCATTAGAATTCAGCCGTGCGAATTCCTCTGCATTTGTGTCGACTAGCAAGGTCACTCGGCATCGCCCGGTCCCCATCGGGTCACATTTCATTCTACATTAATCTGACATTTCCTGTCATCTTTCCCAAACAATAAAATATATGTCTGTTTCACAAAAACACAATAAATCCATCCCTTTTTGATAGGTCACTCGCCGCTGTCCGGGATCCAATTAACGTTTAACAGACACTCTCAGCACAATTACCCGGATTTATTCCGGATTTAGGGGGGGTCTTAATCTCCCCAATGGGGAAAAATATCACTCCCCTAGGCGGTCACGCCCTAGACGTAAATTAGGTTGAATTAGGTGTAGAAATCCCAACAGTGATAGGAGCCTTCTATTATGTCTGAAAGTGACACAATGTTCAACGAGCGAGATCGGAGATGCGTCGTTGTACAACTCATGCTCTCTAACGATCCAAGTTATGACAACAGGACCATTGCCTGCACCATCAAAATGCATCGGTCGATTGCCATGAATAACGGACGGGCCCAGGGTGATGAATTTAAAATTTTGTTCTATTATAAACTGACTCAAATAATTGGATTACACACATTTTGAATTTAGAATTTTGATCTATTATAAACTGACTCAAATAATTGGATTACACACATTTTGAATTTAAAATTTTGATCTATTATAAACTGACTCAAATAATTGGATTACACACATTTTGAATTTAGAATTTTGATCTATTATAAACTGACTCAAATAATTGGATTACACACATTTTGAATTTAGAATTTTGATCTATTATAAACTGACTCAAATAATTGGATTACACACATTTTGAATTTAAAATTTTGATCTATTATAAACTGACTCAAATAATTGGATTACACACATTTTGAATTTAAAATTTTGATCTATTATAAACTGACTCAAATAATTGGATTACACACATTTTGAATTTAGAATTTTGATCTATTATAAACTGACTCAAATAATTGGATTACACACATTTTGAATTTAAAATTTTGATCTATTATAAACTGACTCAAATAATTGGATTACACACATTTTGAATTTAAAATTTTGATCTATTATAAACTGACTCAAGTAATTGGATTACACACATTTTGAATTTAAAATTTTGATCTATTAAAAACTGACTCAAATAATTGGATTACACACATTTTGAATTTAAAATTTTGATCTATTATAAACTGACTCAAGTAATTGGATTACACACATTTTGAATTTAGAATTTTGATCTATTATAAACTGACTCAAGTAATTGGATTACACACATTTTGAATTTAGAATTTTGATCTATTATAAACTGACTCAAATAATTGGATTACACATATTTTGAATTTAGAATTTTGATCTATTATAAACTGACACAAATAATTGGATTACACACATTTTGAATTTAGAATTTTTATCTATTATAAACTGACTCAAATAATTGGATTACACACATTTTGAATTTAGAATTTTGATCTATTATAAACTGACTCAAATAATTGGATTACACACATTTTGAATTTAGAATTTTGATCTATTATAAACTGACTCAAATAATTGGATTACACACATTTTGAATTTAGAATTTTGATCTATTATAAACTGACTCAAATAATTGGATTACACACATTTTGAATTTAGAATTTCGATCTATTATAAACTGACTCAAATAATTGGATTACACACATTTTGAATTTAGAATTTTGATCTATTATAAACTGACTCAAATAATTGGATTACACACATTTTGAATTTAGAATTTTGATCTATTATAAACTGACTCAAATAATTGGATTACACACATTTTGAATTTAAAATTTCGATCTATTATAAACTGACTCAAATAATTGGATTACACACATTTTGAATTTAGAATTTTGATCTATTATAAACTGACTCAAATAATTGGATTACACACATTTTGAATTTAGAATTTTGATCTATTATAAACTGACTCAAATAATTGGATTACACACATTTTGAATTTAGAATTTTGATCTATTATAAACTGACTCAAATAATTGGATTACACACATTTTGAATTTAGAATTTTGATCTATTATAAACTGACTCAAGTAATTGGATTACACACATTTTGAATTTAAAATTTTGATCTATTATAAACTGACTCAAATAATTGGATTACACATATTTTGAATTTAGAATTTTGATCTATTATAAACTGACACAAATAATTGGATTACACACATTTTGAATTTAGAATTTTTATCTATTATAAACTGACTCAAATAATTGGGTTACACACATTTTGAATTTAGAATTTTGATCTATTATAAACTGACTCAAATAATTGGATTACACACATTTTGAATTTAGAATTTTGATCTATTATAAACTGACTCAAATAATTGGATTACACACATTTTGAATTTAGAATTTTGATCTATTATAAACTGACTCAAATAATTGGATTACACACATTTTGAATTTAAAATTTTGATCTATTATAAACTGACTCAAATAATTGGATTACACACATTTTGAATTTAAAATTTTGATCTATTATAAACTGACTCAAATAATTGGATTACACACATTTTGAATTTAAAATTTTGATCTATTATAAACTGACTCAAATAATTGGATCACACACATTTTGAATTTAAAATTTTGATCTATTATAAACTGACTCAAATAATTGGATTACACACATTTTGAATTTAAAATTTTGATCTATTATAAACTGACTCAAATAATTGGATTACACACATTTTGAATTTAAAATTTTGATCTATTATAAACTGACTCAAATAATTGGATTACACACATTTTGAATTTAAAATTTTGATCTATTATAAACTGACTCAAATAATTGGATTACACATATTTTGAATTTAGAATTTTGATCTATTATAAACTGACTCAAATAATTGGATTACACACATTTTGAATTTAGAATTTTGATCTATTATAAACTGACTCAAATAATTGGATTACACACATTTTGAATTTAAAATTTTGATCTATTATAAACTGACTCAAATAATTGGATTACACACATCTTGAATTTAAAATTTTGATCTATTATAAACTGACTCAAATAATTGGGTTACACACATTTTGAATTTAGAATTTTGATCTATTATAAACTGACTCAAATAATTGGATTACACACATTTTGAATTTAAAATTTTGATCTATTATAAACTGACTCAAATAATTGGATTACACACATTTTTAATTTAGAATTTTGATCTATTATAAACTGACTCAAATAATTGGATTACACACATTTTGAATTTAAAATTTTGATCTATTATAAACTGACTCAAATAATTGGATTACACACATTTCGAATTAAAAATTTTGATCTATTATAAACTGACTCAAATAATTGGATTACACACATTTTGAATTTAAAATTTTGATCTATTATAAACTGACTCAAATAATTGGATTACACACATTTTGAATTTAAAATTTTGATCTATTATAAACTGACTCAAATAATTGGATTACACACATTTTGAATTTAAAATTTTGATCTATTATAAACTGACTCAAATAATTGGATTACACACATTTCGAATTTAAAATTTTGATCTATTATAAACTGACTCAAATAATTGGATTACACACATTTTGAATTTAAAATTTTGATCTATTATAAACTGACTCAAATAATTGGATTACACACATTTTGAATTTAAAATTTTGATCTATTATAAACTGACTCAAATAATTGGATTACACACATTTTGAATTTAAAATTTTGATCTATTATAAACTGACTCAAATAATTGGATTACACACATTTCGAATTTAAAATTTTGATCTATTATAAACTGACTCAAATAATTGGATTACACACATTTTGAATTTAAAATTTTGATCTATTATAAACTGACTCAAATAATTGGATTACACACATTTTGAATTTAGAATTTTGATCTATTATAAACTGACTCAAATAATTGGATTGCACACATTTTGAATTTAAAATTTTGATCTATTATAAACTGACTCAAATAATTGGATTACACACATTTTGAATTTAAAATTTTTATCTATTATAAACTGACTCAAATAATTGGATTACACACATTTTGAATTTAAAATTTTGATCTATTATAAACTGACTCAAATAATTGGATTACACACATTTTTAATTTAGAATTTTGATCTATTATAAACTGACTCAAATAATTGGATTACACACATTTTGAATTTAAAATTTTTATCTATTATAAACTGACTCAAATAATTGGATTACACACATTTTGAATTTAAAATTTTTATCTATTATAAACTGACTCAAATAATTGGATTACACACATTTTGAATTTAAAATTTTGATCTATTATAAACTGACTCAAATAATAGGATTACACACATTTTTAATTTAGAATTTTGATCTATTATAAACTGACTCAAATAATTGGATTACACACATTTTGAATTTAAAATTTTTATCTATTATAAACTGACTCAAATAATTGGATTACACACATTTTGAATTTAAAATTTTTATCTATTATAAACTGACTCAAATAATTGGATTACACACATTTTGAATTTAAAATTTTTATCTATTATAAACTGACTCAAATAATTGGATTACACACATTTTGAATTTAAAATTTTGATCTATTATAAACTGACTCAAATAATTGGATTACACACATTTTTAATTTAGAATTTTGATCTATTATAAACTGACTCAAATAATTGGATTACACACATTTTGAATTTAAAATTTTTATCTATTATAAACTGACTCAAATAATTGGATTACACACATTTTGAATTTAAAATTTTGTATCTATTATTAACTGACTCAAATAATTGGATTACACACATTTTTAATTTAAAATTTTGATCTATTATAAACTGACTCAAATAATTGGATTACACACATTTTTAATTTAAAATTTTGTATCTATTATTAACTGACTCAAATAATTGGATTACACACATTTTGAATTTAGAATTTTGATCTATTATAAACTGACTCAAATAATTGGATTACACACATTTTTAATTTAAAATTTTGATCTATTATAAACTGACTCAAATAATTGGATTACACACATTTTGAATTTAAAATTTTGATCTATTATAAACTGACTCAAATAATTGGATTACACACATTTTGAATTTAAAATTTTGATCTATTATTAACTGACTCAAATAATTGGATTACACACATTTTTAATTTAGAATTTTGATCTATTATAAACTGACTCAAATAATTGGATTACACACATTTTGAATTAAGAATTTTGATCTATTATAAACTGACTCAAATAATTGGATTACACACATTTTGAATTTAAAATTTTTATCTATTATAAACTGACTCAAATAATTGGATTACACACATTTTGAATTTAAAATTTTGATCTATTATAAACTGACTCAAATAATTGGATTACACACATTTTGAATTTAAAATTTTGATCTATTATAAACTGACTCAAATAATTGGATTACACACATTTTTAATTTAGAATTTTGATCTATTATAAACTGACTCAAATAATTGGATTACACACATTTTGAATTTAAAATTTTTATCTATTATAAACTGACTCAAATAATTGGATTACACACATTATGAATTTAGAATTTTGATCTATTATAAACTGACTCAAATAATTGGATTACACACATTTTGAATTTAAAATTTTGATCTATTATAAACTGACTCAAATAATTGGATTACACACATTTTTAATTTAAAATTTTGATCTATTATAAACTGACTCAAATAATTGGATTACACACATTTTTAATTTAAAATTTTGATCTATTATAAACTGACTCAAATAATTGGATTACACACATTTTGAATTTAGAATTTTGATCTATTATAAACTGACTCAAATAATTGGATTACACACATTTTTAATTTAAAATTTTGATCTATTATTAACTGACTCAAATAATTGGATTACACACATTTTGAATTTAAAATTTTGATCTATTATAAACTGACTCAAATAATTGGATTACACACATTTTGAATTTAGAATTTTGATCTATTATAAACTGACTCAAATAATTGGATTACACACATTTTGAATTTAAAATTTTGATCTATTATAAACTGACTCAAATAATTGGATTACACACATTTTGAATTTAAAATTTTGATCTATTATAAACTGACTCAAATAATTGGATTACACACATTTTGAATTTAAAATTTTGATCTATTATAAACTGACTCAAATAATTGGATTACACACATTTTTAATTTAAAATTTTGATCTATTATTAACTGACTCAAATAATTGGATTACACACATTTTGAATTTAAAATTTTGATCTATTATAAACTGACTCAAATAATTGGATTACACACATTTTTAATTTAAAATTTTGATCTATTATTAACTGACTCAAATAATTGGATTACACACATTTTGAATTTAAAATTTTGATCTATTATAAACTGACTCAAATAATTGGATTACACACATTTTGAATTTAAAATTTTGATCTATTATAAACTGACTCAAATAATTGGATTACACACATTTTGAATTTAGAATTTTGATCTATTATAAACTGACTCAAATAATTGGATTACACACATTTTGAATTTAAAATTTTGATCTATTATAAACTGACTCAAATAATTGGATTACACACATTTTGAATTTAAAATTTTGATCTATTATAAACTGACTCAAATAATTGGATTACACACATTTTGAATTTAAAATTTTGATCTATTATAAACTGACTCAAATAATTGGATTACACACATTTTTAATTTAAAATTTTGATCTATTATTAACTGACTCAAATAATTGGATTACACACATTTTGAATTTAAAATTTTGATCTATTATAAACTGACTCAAATAATTGGATTACACACATTTTGAATTTAAAATTTTGATCTATTATAAACTGACTCAAATAATTGGATTACACACATTTTTAATTTAAAATTTTGATCTATTATTAACTGACTCAAATAATTGGATTACACACATTTTGAATTTAAAATTTTGATCTATTATAAACTGACTCAAATAATTGGATTACACACATTTTGAATTTAAAATTTTGATCTATTATAAACTGACTCAAATAATTGGATTACACACATTTTGAATTTAAAATTTTGATCTATTATAAACTGACTACAAATAATTGGATTACACACATTTTGAATTTAAAATTTTGATCTATTATAAACTGACTCAAATAATTGGATTACACACATTTTGAATTTAAAATTTTGATCTATTATTAACTGACTCAAATAATTGGATTACACACATTTTGAATTTAGAATTTTGATCTATTATTAACTGACTCAAATAATTGGATTACATACATTTTGAATTTAGAATTTTGATCTATTATTAACTGACTCAAATAATTGGATTACACACATTTTGAATTTAAAATTTTGATCTATTATAAACTGACTCAAATAATTGGATTACACACATTTTGAATTTAAAATTTTGATCTATTATAAACTGACTCAAATAATTGGATTACACACATTTTGAATTTAGAATTTTGATCTATTATTAACTGACTACAAATAATTGGATTACACACATTTTGAATTTAGAATTTTGATCTATTATAAACTGACTACAAATAATTGGATTACACACATTTTGAATTTAAAATTTTGATCTATTATAAACTGACTCAAATAATTGGATTACACACATTTTGAATTTAAAATTTTGATCTATTATAAACTGACTACAAATAATTGGATTACACACATTTTGAATTTAAAATTTCGATCTATTATAAACTGACTCAAATAATTGGATTACACACATTTTGAATTTAAAATTTTGATCTATTATTAACTGACTCAAATAATTGGATTACACACATTTTGAATTTAAAATTTTGATCTATTATTAACTGACTACAAATAATTGGATTACACACATTTTTAATTTAAAATTTTGATCTATTATAAACTGACTCAAATAATTGGATTACACACATTTTGAATTTAGAATTTTGATCTATTATAAACTGACTCAAATAATTGGATTACACACATTTTGAATTTAAAATTTTGATCTATTATAAACTGACTCAAATAATTGGATTACATACATTTTGAATTTAGAATTTTGATCTATTATTAACTGACTCAAATAATTGGATTACACACATTTTGAATTTAAAATTTTGATCTATTATAAACTGACTCAAATAATTGGATTACACACATTTTGAATTTAAAATTTTGATCTATTATAAACTGACTCAAATAATTGGATTACACACATTTTGAATTTAAAATTTTGATCTATTATAAACTGACTCAAATAATTGGATTACACACATTTTGAATTTAAAATTTTGATCTATTATAAACTGACTCAAATAATTGGATTACACACATTTTGAATTTAAAATTTTGATCTATTATAAACTGACTCAAATAATTGGATTACATACATTTTGAATTTAAAATTTTGATCTATTATAAACTGACTCAAATAATTGGATTACACACATTTTGAATTTAAAATTTTGATCTATTATAAACTGACTCAAATAATTGGATTACACACATTTTGAATTTAAAATTTTGATCTATTATAAACTGACTCAAATAATTGGATTACACACATTTTGAATTTAAAATTTTGATCTATTATTAACTGAATCAAATAATTGGATTACACACATTTTGAATTTAAAATTTTGATCTATTATAAACTGACTCAAATAATTGGATTACACACATTTTGAATTTAGAATTTTGATCTATTATTAACTGACTCAAATAATTGGATTACACACATTTTGAATTTAAAATTTTGATCTATTATAAACTGACTACAAATAATTGGATTACACACATTTTGAATTTAAAATTTTGATCTATTATAAACTGACTCAAATAATTGGATTACACACATTTTGAATTTAGAATTTTGATCTATTATTAACTGAATCAAATAATTGGATTACGCACATTTTGAATTTAAAATTTTGATCTATTATAAACTGACTACAAATAATTGGATTACACACATTTTGAATTAAAAATTTTGATCTATTATAAACTGACTCAAATAATTGGATTACACACATTTTGAATTTAAAATTTTGATCTATTATAAACTGACTCAAATAATTGGATTACACACATTTTGAATTTAAAATTTTGATCTATTATAAACTGACTACAAATAATTGGATTACACACATTTTGAATTTAAAATTTTGATCTATTATAAACTGACTCAAATAATTGGATTACACACATTTTGAATTTAAAATTTTGATCTATTATAAACTGACTCAAATAATTGGATTACACACATTTTGAATTTAAAATTTTGATCTATTATAAACTGACTCAAATAATTGGATTACACACATTTTGAATTTAAAATTTTGATCTATTATAAACTGACTCAAATAATTGGATTACACACATTTTGAATTTAGAATTTTGATCTATTATAAACTGACTCAAATAATTGGATTACACACATTTTGAATTTAGAATTTTGATCTATTATAAACTGACTCAAATAATTGGATTACACACATTTTGAATTTAAAATTTTGATCTATTATAAACTGACTCAAATAATTGGATTACACACATTTTGAATTTAAAATTTTGATCTATTATAAACTGACTCAAATAATTGGATTACACACATTTTGAATTTAAAATTTTGATCTATTATAAACTGACTCAAATAATTGGATTACACACATTTTGAATTTAAAATTTTGATCTATTATAAACTGACTCAAATAATTGGATTACACACATTTTGAATTTAAAATTTTGATCTATTATAAACTGACTACAAATAATTGGATTACACACATTTTGAATTTAAAATTTTGATCTATTATAAACTGACTCAAATAATTGGATTACACACATTTTGAATTTAAAATTTTGATCTATTATAAACTGACTCAAATAATTGGATTACATACATTTTGAATTTAAAATTTTGATCTATTATAAACTGACTCAAATAATTGGATTACACACATTTTGAATTTAAAATTTTGATCTATTATAAACTGACTCAAATAATTGGATTACACACATTTTGAATTTAGAATTTTGATCTATTATAAACTGACTCAAATAATTGGATTACACACATTTTGAATTTAAAATTTTGATCTATTATAAACTGACTCAAATAATTGGATTACATACATTTTGAATTTAAAATTTTGATCTATTATAAACTGACTCAAATAATTGGATTACACACATTTTGAATTTAAAATTTTGATCTATTATAAACTGACTCAAATAATTGGATTACACACATTTTGAATTTAAAATTTTGATCTATTATAAACTGACTCAAATAATTGGATTACACACATTTTGAATTTAGAATTTTGATCTATTATAAACTGACTCAAATAATTGGATTACACACATTTTGAATTTAAAATTTTGATCTATTATAAACTGACTCAAATAATTGGATTACACACATTTTGAATTTAGAATTTTGATCTATTATAAACTGGCTACAAATAATTGGATTACACACATTTTGAATTTAAAATTTTGATCTATTATAAACTGACTCAAATAATTGGATTACACACATTTTGAATTTAGAATTTTGATCTATTATAAACTGGCTACAAATAATTGGATTACACACATTTTGAATTTAAAATTTTGTTCTATTATAAACTGACTCAAATAATTGGATTACACACATTTTGAATTTAAAATTTTGATCTATTATAAACTGACTCAAATAATTGGATTACACACATTTTGAATTTAGAATTTTGATCTATTATAAACTGGCTACAAATAATTGGATTACACACATTTTGAATTTAAAATTTTGATCTATTATAAACTGACTCAAATAATTGGATTACACACATTTTGAATTTAGAATTTTGATCTATTATAAACTGACTCAAATAATTGGATTACACACATTTTGAATTTAAAATTTTGATCTATTATAAACTGACTCAAATAATTGGATTACACACATTTTGAATTTAGAATTTTGATCTATTATTAACTGACTCAAATAATTGGATTACACACATTTTGAATTTAAAATTTTGTTCTATTATAAACTGACTCAAATAATTGGATTACACACATTTTGAATTTAAAATTTTGATCTATTATAAACTGACTCAAATAATTGGATTACACACATTTTGAATTTAAAATTTTGATCTATTATAAACTGACTCAAATAATTGGATTACACACATTTTGAATTTAGAATTTTGATCTATTATAAACTGGCTACAAATAATTGGATTACACACATTTTGAATTTAAAATTTTGATCTATTATAAACTGACTCAAATAATTGGATTACACACATTTTGAATTTAGAATTTTGATCTATTATAAACTGACTCAAATAATTGGATTACACACATTTTGAATTTAAAATTTTGATCTATTATAAACTGACTCAAATAATTGGATTACACACATTTTGAATTTAGAATTTTGATCTATTATAAACTGACTCAAATAATTGGATTACACACATTTTGAATTTAGAATTTTGATCTATTATAAACTGACTACAAATAATTGGATTACACACATTTTGAATTTAGAATTTTGATCTATTATAAACTGACTCAAATAATTGGATTACACACATTTTGAATTTAGAATTTTGATCTATTATAAACTGACTACAAAAAATTGGATTACACACATTTTGAATTTAAAATTTTGATCTATTATAAACTGACTCAAATAATTGGATTACACACATTTTGAATTTAGAATTTTGATCTATTATAAACTGACTACAAATAATTGGATTACACACATTTTGAATTTAAAATTTTGATCTATTATAAACTGACTCAAATAATTGGATTACACACATTTTGAATTTAAAATTTGGATCTATTATAAACCGACTCAAATAATTGGATTACACACATTTTGAATTTAAAATTTTGATCTATTATAAACTGACTCAAATAATTGGATTACACACATTTTGAATTTAAAATTTTGATCTATTATAAACTGACTCAAATAATTGGATTACACACATTTTGAATTTAAAATTTTGATCTATTATAAACTGACTCAAATAATTGGATTACACACATTTTGAATTTAAAATTTTGATCTATTATAAACTGACTCAAATAATTGGATTACACACATTTTGAATTTAAAATTTTGATCTATTATAAACTGACTCAAATAATTGGATTACACACATTTTGAATTTAAAATTTTGATCTATTATAAACTGACTCAAATAATTGGATTACACACATTTTGAATTTAAAATTTTGATCTATTATAAACTGACTCAAATAATTGGATTACACACATTTTGAATTTAAAATTTTGATCTATTATAAACTGACTCAAATAATTGGATTACACACATTTTGAATTTAAAATTTTGATCTATTATAAACTGACTCAAATAATTGGATTACACACATTTTGAATTTAAAATTTTGATCTATTATAAACTGACTCAAATAATTGGATTACACACATTTTGAATTTAAAATTTTGATCTATTATAAACTGACTCAAATAATTGGATTACACACATTTTGAATTTAAAATTTTGATCTATTATAAACTGACTCAAATAATTGGATTACACACATTTTGAATTTAAAATTTTGATCTATTATAAACTGACTCAAATAATTGGATTACACACATTTTGAATTTAAAATTTTGATCTATTATAAACTGACTCAAATAATTGGATTACACACATTTTGAATTTAAAATTTTGATCTATTATAAACTGACTCAAATAATTGGATTACACACATTTTGAATTTAAAATTTTGATCTATTATAAACTGACTCAAATAATTGGATTACACACATTTTGAATTTAAAATTTTGATCTATTATAAACTGACTCAAATAATTGGATTACACACATTTTGAATTTAAAATTTTGATCTATTATAAACTGACTCAAATAATTGGATTACACACATTTTGAATTTAAAATTTTGATCTATTATAAACTGACTCAAATAATTGGATTACACACATTTTGAATTTAAAATTTTGATCTATTATAAACTGACTCAAATAATTGGATTACACACATTTTGAATTTAAAATTTTGATCTATTATAAACTGACTCAAATAATTGGATTACACACATTTTGAATTTAAAATTTTGATCTATTATAAACTGACTCAAATAATTGGATTACACACATTTTGAATTTAAAATTTTGATCTATTATAAACTGACTCAAATAATTGGATTACACACATTTTGAATTTAAAATTTTGATCTATTATAAACTGACTCAAATAATTGGATTACACACATTTTGAATTTAAAATTTTGATCTATTATAAACTGACTCAAATAATTGGATTACACACATTTTGAATTTAAAATTTTGATCTATTATAAACTGACTCAAATAATTGGATTACACACATTTTGAATTTAAAATTTTGATCTATTATAAACTGACTCAAATAATTGGATTACACACATTTTGAATTTAAAATTTTGATCTATTATAAACTGACTCAAATAATTGGATTACACACATTTTGAATTTAAAATTTTGATCTATTATAAACTGACTCAAATAATTGGATTACACACATTTTGAATTTAAAATTTTGATCTATTATAAACTGACTCAAATAATTGGATTACACACATTTTGAATTTAAAATTTTGATCTATTATAAACTGACTCAAATAATTGGATTACACACATTTTGAATTTAAAATTTTGATCTATTATAAACTGACTCAAATAATTGGATTACACACATTTTGAATTTAAAATTTTGATCTATTATAAACTGACTCAAATAATTGGATTACACACATTTTGAATTTAAAATTTTGATCTATTATAAACTGACTCAAATAATTGGATTACACACATTTTGAATTTAAAATTTTGATCTATTATAAACTGACTCAAATAATTGGATTACACACATTTTGAATTTATAATTTTGATCTATTATAAACTGACTCAAATAATTGGATTACACACATTTTGAATTTAGAATTTTGATCTATTATAAACTGACTTCTTTTGAGATCATTGCTTCTGATGATGCTTTTGCTTTGGAATACTTAACCACTCCATATCCTTACATTTGGATTTTTGACCTTTAATTTTTCATTTAATTTTTTTCAGTTTCCACTTTTTTCTCCCTATTTCATGAACTCAGTGCACTAAAACTTTTTTTTTTGCATTGATGACATGGTTTCATCTAATGCAGTTTTAACTTATGCCAGTACCAGCACATTCATAAATTCGCTATGATATTTATTTACTAATATATTTCCTCTGATTACAAGGATGCATTTCTTTGAAACTTCGCGGATAAGTAAATCTTAATATTTGTAGGGGACTAGGATATAATACCCTTGCTCGCCACAAGAAAATAATGAAACAAATGGAATTGAAGGAAACAAAGACTCAATTGATGGATAAGATAAACGTCGTTTATTTGCTGTTGAAAGAATGAACGTTTTAGTTATAACATGTGTTCATGTCCGCGCGTATTTTTTTTTTTTTACACAGTGATCACCACTTATCAAGGCCCGGAAGCCACTCAGGGATAAGGGTTATTGCAAGTACATTACGTTAGTGAGGAGATTTGATGAAGTGTTTACTTAAGGGGGCGGTTCATTAGGAATTTGTTAACATTAGACTTGAAGACATCCAAGTTGTAGTCAGGAGGGAAGCAGGCAGACGGAACAGAGTTCCACAGGCGTGCAGTTCTAAGAAAGAAGCTTTGTTCATGAAATCCGCGTTTTGATTTAGGCACAGATATAGAGTGGGGGAAATTTTTCACAGTGGATTCAGCTAGACGGGTGTTTTTCGTGAAAGATTTGTGAGGGGGGACCAGGGATTGGAGTTCAGACGAGCACCTGCCATGAAAATAACGATAAAACAAGGATAGGCTCGCAACGTCTCTTCTGTGGGAGAGGGGTTGCAGGGTAGAGAAAAGGGCATCCCCCACTAAGCCACGAAGTCTATTTTGTACTCTGTCAAGGCATGATAGGCTGTTTTTGGCAGCTCCTGCCCAGATATGGCAACAGTATTCCATCCTTGGCCGTACTTGGCTTTTATATAGATAGAGAATTGCATCAGTAGTGAGATATCTTCTCGAGCGGTAGAAGGATCCCACCATCTTTCCAGCGACCTTGGCAACAGACTTGATGTACGTGTTCCATTTCAGATCAGGAGTATGTAACCAATGTTCGTTGCGGGGTTGGTGTTGTAGAAGAATAAGAAATGTGTGTTCATCTCGCTATCGTTTGTTCGCGCGTGGGAAGAGAAATGAGTGTTGTAGTAAGAAATGTAGAGAAAAAAGTGGATAGAGAGTTGACATCAGTTAGTAGTCAGCTACGCGAAGGTGTTCTCAGGGACCAGTAGTAGATAGAGAGAGAAAGAGTGTGAATGTGTACATACGGTCTGTTAGTTCGTGCCCCATACATAGTAGTAAGTGGCGTTGACGCGCGTAAGCGTGCGCCTCCCGAAAGGGAGGCGGCTGGTTAGCTCTGGTCGAGAGTTGATCATAAAAGGGTTAGAAACAGCTTGTCTCTTTGTTTTATACTCGTTTCCGGTGGTGTTTTGCACATGTGTATATTTCCCCAGAAAGCGGAAGTGACGTCGTCCATGTGTGCGTTCGTGTGCGCGTGTGTGAGTACATGTGTGCGTTAGCGTGTGTTTATATACCGTGAATGTGAGTGTATGTACGCGAACGTGAATATGTGTACATGTGTGGACGTGGGCGCGTATGTTTGTGTGCGCGTATGTATATGACATAGCTTGAAATGTGAATGTGTGTTTTTGTGTGAGACTTGAAAAAGGCTCGTACATATTTCTTATTTGAGTATCTTGTCGAACAATAAATTTTTGTAAACATAATTTACAGTTTTAAATCGTGTTTAATTATATATATATATATGTGTGTGTGTGTGTGTGTGTGTGCATTAGAGAGAGAGAGAGAGAGAGAGAGAGAGAGAGAGAGAGAGAGAGAGCGTGTGCGTGAGAGATTGTAATACTCTTTGACAGGAAATCATTCTGTCCTCGTCCCTTGCCTTCTTTGGAGGTAGTTCTTAAAGTTACCATTCATTTACATATCATTTTTACTATGGACTTCAAGCAAACAATGAACTCTTTTTTCCATTTTTGACTTAACACGTTTCTAATAACATTCTATTTTCGTTGAGTTCTTTGATTATTATTTTCCCTATGCTAGGGGTTAAATTGTAGAAGCCTTTTCTTTGCATAATAGTATTAGTATTCAATATTAGTGCTGATTCTAAAATATCAAAACAGATCCTGGCTAAACCGTTTTTCCTTAAATATCTCAACAAAATGAATAAGTTTACAGGAAAAAAAATGTTCATATTTATTTTAACGCATTTTTAAAAGTGTATATATAGACATTGAACAACCCAACCTTCGCATACGCACACATATGTTTGTCCTTCCAGACATGGGTAGGATTCAAAAACTGTTCTCTTTTTCGTACGATCTATGACTTTTTCTTTTCTTGCATTTTTACTTCAATTATCCTGAAGATGTCCTCTGAAATAGGGACGAAACGTTGATTATTTTAATAATTTCATTCGGTTTTTCTATTTTTCTCAAAACATATATATATATATATATATATATATATATATATATATATACATACAGGGTGCCCACAAAGTCTGGCTACATAATCTACAAGATGCTTCCACAAAGTCTGGCTACATAATGTAGCCAGACTTTGTGGACACAGACTTTGTATATATATATATATATATATATATATATATATATATATATATATATATATATATATATATGTTTATATATTTATATATAACTTGAGTTCCTTCGGGTATAATAATTTATACAAAAGTAAATTACTGGAATGCCATCAGCTATAATCGAAGCCGAAACCAAAACTTATGAAGAATTCTTGATAAAATTATTTATAAAAATAGATGACCTGAGTGTCATCAGCTATAATTGAAACCGGAACGAAAACACATGAACAATTTTTGATAAATTTATTTATTACAAGAAATGGAAGTCCATAACAATGAAACCACAGTCACTCGGATGTAAGCGTGATAAATAAATAACACACACACTACCTATTAATATATATGTATATTAAAAATTTCTATTAATATATCTATCCTTGTTTTATCGTTATTTCCATGGCAGGGGTTCATCTGAACTCCAATCTCTGGTCCCCCCTCACAAATCTTTCAGGAAAAACACCCGTCTAGCTGAATCCACTGTCAAACATTTCCCCCACTCTATATCTGTGCCTAAAACAAAACGTAGATTCATGAACAAAGCTTCTTTCTTAGAACTGCACGCCTGTGGAACTCTGTTCCGTCTACCTGCTTCTCACCTGACTACAACATGGATGTCTTAAAGTCCAACGTTAACAAATTCCTAATGAACCGCCACTTCAAGTAAACACTTCAATAAATCTCCACACTAACGTACTGTACTTGCGATAACCCTTATCCCTGAGTGGCTTCCGGGCCTTGATAAGCGGTTACCACCGTGTAAAAAAAAAAGATTAAAAATGTCTATTAATATATGGATATTTTTGTAGAATAAACTATGTACCGTATCATTGTCCATCACAGAGCACGTTCGTACCAGCAGCCATTCCAGTCAGAAAAAAAACAACCCCAAGCAGTTGTGGCAGCCCAACAAAACAGTTTCCAGATAATTACAGACAGGAACAACCAAGAAACTCTCCCCCCTCCAAGAAACTATTGCCGTTACGACCAGAGAGGGACAATAACGAAGTTCAACAGATTGAGGTATATATATATATATATATATATATATATATATATATATATATATTTTATTGTTTTCTGGAATACCGTTTGTTAAAACCGACAGGTCCTAGAGTCGTCCACCAATGGAGCAGAAGAGTCCCTATGAGAAGTAGGTAACTCCCTGCCGGCAAACGTACATTGGTTGCCGTTCCTGGACGTTTCATGGCCAATGTTAACCATCCCAGGTCCGATGTATTGTCGTATTGGTACTGCCGTTCACGACCATGTAGTACAATATGCTTGGCACATCTCCAAATTCATTCTAAAGCACTCAACGCGTTCTCGCTTCTGCAACAGTGTCAGCAACCTGGGAATCCATCTGACGGGCAATAGAAAAATGCGAACATGAAAAGTAATATGGTTAAGCTTAAACATGGAAAAGTAAAGGACTAGTTCTTAAAACCGAAAAAGAAAAAGGACAATATATTCTATTATAACATATAATAAATTTAAAACTTAAAATATTTCAGCATTAAGGATTTTTTTGAAAATTAAATTTATAACATTATATAATCAATTCTGAATCAATACTGCAATATATTAAGTCCTGGATCAGGACTTAATATATTGCAGGTTGACGAATTGATTATAACATAATTAAATTTAATTAAAAAAATTCTTAATGCTGCAATATTTTAAGTTATAAATTTATATTTTTTACTAGAATATCTTGTCCTTTTCTTTTCCAGTTTTAACATCTAGTCCTTTACTTTCCCATGTTGAAGCTTAAACCATATTACTTTTCATGCTTGCATTTTTCTATTGTAATCCATGATTTTTCCAGGCTTCCAGTAAATTCACTTGTTCTTTGTTTAATTTCAGTCATATTTTTTGTCCCCATAAACGCATATGTAATAACAATGTACGGCACTCGTCTGCTTTCAATAAAATCCTCACATTATCCCCCTTTAATTCTTTCATTCTCTCTGTTTCAATTGTTACTTCTATTTTCGCGAGTGCGGTAAATTGGTAGCAACAGTAGTCGTGGTTGCTAGTGAAATCAGTCATAAAAAACGTCGCTCACCTCCTTACGTTTTTTTTACGATTTTGAACATCAGAAAATTCACCATAACTTTTGTTTTACTGAAGGAAAATTTAACATTTTTTTCTATAATATAGCTGAGGAGGTGACCTATAAGCTGTAATAATTTTTTGAAATTTGATCGAAAAATGAGTAAGCGGTGAAGCTTTAAAGCAGTTATAAATGACTGAAACTGCCACTTAACCCTTAATTTAAACACTGTAGTATTTGAATGATATATATATATATATATATATATATATATATATATATATATATATATATATTGTAAAACAATACACACACACACACACATATATATATATATATATATATATTGTTTTAACAAAAACCAAGATATCAAAGAATGGGTTGATAAGAAAAATTAGTATATTTCATCGTTAGTTACAATTGTTTCAAAATTATTCGGACAAATTCAAACATTATCTCATATATATATATATATATATATATATATATATATATATATATATATATATAGGTAGTCAATACGCATAAATCTATACTTTCGTATATTAATTTTATGTGAGTAAATGAAGTAGTTATATATATATATATATATATATATATATATATATATATATATATATAAAGTCTTTGATACCTTCTCTTTGCAAGCAAAAAGAAAATCTTCTAAGACTTAATTTAGTCTCTATGTAATTTTCCCCCGTTTATTTCTTTTTTTTTTCCTATCCCCGCCATAGTCATGACTTCTTGTTTGTTTTAATCGTATTTTCTTCGATTTATCTTTGATAAGTGAGGAACGAAACCTGGTTAGCTAACCTTTATTTTCATTTTTTATTTTTTTAAATTCATTATGGTTTTTAGTCTGTATTTAGCCGTTATAGAATTCTGTACCCCCCGGAAAATTTTCAAATATTTTAAGACCAGGTACGCACCTGATTCAATCAATAGATTAAAACATTAATAAAAATAAAAAATAAAATCAGGACTGCCCAGGCAAATCAGACCTTCTTAAATTCGTGCTTGAGCAACAAAGTTTGTCCCGCTTTTATTTTATTTAAAATAAAGCGAGCTAAGTTACATCCTAGACAAAAAATTGAAAGTGATTTTATCTCTAATTTTTTGTCTTATCTTTCTTGTAATCTGGCACGTTTAAACAAGAAATATCACGAAATTTGGAAAGATTCGGTTGGCAGTTTGTCGTTTTTTTTTGACAAAATTAGATTTTCTAGATATGTTGCAATAATGCACGAACGTAGCCTTTCAAGGTTATCGTTAAAAAATGAAAAGAATTTGCAACATTTGATTTAAAAAAAAAAGTATGGTTGTTCGACGAACCCTATTGTTACTCAGAACGTCTTAAATCTCTCTTCTGCGCAGTTGTCTGAGCTTGAACTTAATATTCTTTCGCATGGCTTGCACTTCTGCATTCCTCCCATACCCCCAAAGCGTGAAGAGATATATGCTGAATTTGAAGTTTTTTTTTTGCACAATTAAAAAGACTTTCTCCTGTTTCCGACTCTATGGTCAGTGACATTAAGGCGAAACGTAATGACGTCGCACATTCTTATGCGGGCACACCCATTTCGTTTTGTGAAGCAAAATGGCGAAGTGAACATTATCGTATAATCAAAGCACTTCGCTATAATAAATCTTTAGTCATCACAAAACCCGATAAAGGTTCTGGCGTTGCCATTATGGATCACCAGGATTATGTCAATAAAATGGTGACTATTTTTGGAGGGAACCTCTAAATTTGTTAAATTAGGTCCGGTAGATACTCATGATTCTACTGTTTTTATCGAGACAAAGTTCCAAAAACAACTTGTCAAATGGGTCAAAAGTGGTGTTCTTCCCACTTTCATTTCTGATTTAATTCGTCCTACTGGTTCTATTCACCCTCGTTTGTATGGTTTGCCTAAGACCCATAAATAGGGGGTACCGTTGAGACCCATATAATCTATGATAGGGTCTTGTCAACATAAGCTAGCAAAATGGTTGACAATTATTTTAGAACCTGTTTTGGAACTTTATAGTTCATATTGTATTAAAGATTCTTTTAGCTTTGCTACGTTTATACAAAATTATGCTCATTCAGACAAATTCATGTGTTCCTTCGATATTTCCAGTCTTTTTATTTGCATCCCATTGTTAGAGACTATCAATATTTGTGCTGACGTTTTATATCGGAGTAAACTTCCGACTTCCCCAATACCAGAAAATATTTTTGTAGAATTGATGATATTCGCCATCATGTCGGTAGAATTCAGTTTCAACGATATTATGTACAGACAGACGGATGGTGTGGCCATGGGTTCTCCATTGGAATCAGCATTGGCTAATATCTTTGTGGGTTTTCATGAAGAGGGTCTATTGTCTGGTTTATGCAAACGAGACATTTATTTTCGTTACGTTGACGACACTTTCTGCTTATTTGACAACGAGACGAATGCGGATGCTTTTTTGTGTCCCTTAATAACGTTCATCTAACCCTTAAGTTTACGGTAGACAAGGAAACGAATTCTACTCTTCCGTTTTTGGATGTTTTTATGTCCAAGACATCCTCGTGTTTTCTTACTTCTGTTTATCGTGAACCAACTTTTACGGGTCTCTATACGCGTTGGGACTCTTTTGCCCTATAAACCAAAAATATAATTCATCAATTTCCACATTTAAAATGGATTATATTTATTTGCTGTCCACTCAGCAAAATGTGGCACAAGGCCGGAAAGTGGTAACCCAGCAGGCTCCCCTAAAGGAGGGGCACTCCTGCAATTTTAAAAATTGCCTGAGTAACCCCGTCGGCATTCCCCGGTCGGGGCGCCTCAGGCAGCAAGCAATAAACTTGCCCCACCGGAAAGCCCAGTGGCAAGGCCTGGGAGGGTGGACCTCCTAGGTATTACCCAGGCGGTGTACCTCAGTCCAACAGGTGCTGGGCCGGTCTCCGGCCCCTCACCTGTTGTTCTGAGTGTCAAGTGACGGATCCTTGACTGGTACTATCCATTTAAAATGGATACATTTTTTAATTTTTTAATTTATCAGTCTTGTATTTATAAGATTAGGATTAATCCATTTAACTACTTATCACCCCCACTATGATTAGTATTTAGTAGATTTACATTCTTATTTAAAATTAGATATATAAAGGTTAAAAGTATTTTTACATATATACATTTTTTTTTATTAATATATAAATTTATTATATGTAATTATAAATACATTTTATACATTGCTAATATAGTTTTGAATTTCCTTTATTAATATAGTCTGGTTTATCTTAAACGATTCAAAAGCATCAGGATAACGAACAAATGCTTTATTTAACTGTTTTAATATTTTATTTTTATCCCCACCTTGTTTTATCATCCTTATTACTAAGCTAGAAACTGGTGGTATAAAGTCTGTTAGTTTTAAAGTAACGCGAGCTATTCTCAAAAACTCTGACATAATGGTTCCATAAAACATAAAAACAGGGCAGGTGCTATCTTTATGCGGCATACGTACTATTTTAAAGGGGGAAAGCGTTTCTTTTATCAAATATTTTATAAAGAAAAACCCCATCCTCAATTTTTATATCTAAATCCAGAAATGTAGCCTGTTGTCCTCTATGTTCGCAATTCAATTTTAATTCGTTTCGATATATAAGATGTTTATTTTTTTCGAATTCATCATTATCGTTTATACATATAAGGTCATCTATAAATCTCCTACACCCATGAAAGTTATGTGTTTTAGATATATCTGTTTTTAATAATGATTACATATATATACTCGAGTCTATGTAAATACAATTTTGCCCAAAATGGTGCAGGATCCAATCCCACTGGGATACCTATCGTTTGGAGTAATATTTTATTTCCTATTTGAAAATAGCATTCTTTAATAAGATGACTTACAAGTATTTTTAAAATACATTTAGAAACACTAGTTTTGCTATTTTTATTTTTACACCAGAAAGCTTTAGAGTTTGAAAAGTCTATATATTTACCTTTTCCACCTTGAAAAGCTAAATCTACAGTATCATTTAATTCTTTTATAAGTTTTTCGTGCGGAATTTTTGTATATAGCGTACTAAAATCATAAGTAGATATAGATTTTGCTTTTATTCTGGAATTTATTTTATCTAATTTTTCTTTCACTGGTTGGGAATTATTTACTACCACAAATAGATTTATATTACTATAGAATTTACTTTTCAGGTGAAAATTATTTATTTGATTTATAATTAATTTAAATATTTTAGATATAGCTTTACTAAAAGGTTTAGTGATGCACGTCTTAGAACCTACAATAAATCTAGCACCAACTGGATTTTTATGCATTTTAGGTATCCAATACATACATGGAAGATTTTTGTGTTTATCTTCTAACTTTAATCCTACTTTTTCACTAATAATACTATTATTCAAAATAATGCTATCTAAATTACTATTACTTACTTTATAAGTATCCGAATCGTTTCCTATAAGTCCTACTTCTATCAATAAACGTTGTATATAATATTTTTTACATATAAAGGCTATATTGTTTGCCGCTTTATCAATCGGAACTATTACAAACTTTTCTTGAAGTATTTTAAGTTCCTCCCGTATTTCTAAATTTTTTAAAAGAGGATTGGTTTTTCTAGGGCGTTTAAATTGTTTTATATGTTTAACCTTTTCATTTACGCATTCAAGTATACTATTTTCCATGCATCAAACGTAGACATACTAAAACCTTCTAGTACTTTTAGTTTTAGTTCCATAAAACACTATATATATATATATATATATATATATATATATATATATATATATATAAAATTTAAAATTAAATGTTTTTAACTCCTTTTCAAGATGTCTTTTAACATGTTTTATTAATCATTTGTTCATATATATATATATATATATATATATATATATATATATATATATATATATATATATATACTAGTAGTAGTTCAGACCGGCTTTGTTCGGGCCCTATGTGCTGTTCATAACTTGCCCTACGTGTGAATACACTATGTAAGATTGCAAATGTTTAAACCAAAAAGTGTTTACGTAAAGAACGCAGAGGTAATTTTTTCTTTTTTTTTTAACTTTGACCCCAAATTTGACCCCTTAAGATTTATTTTCGTCTAAAATCAAATTAAGAAGTTTTACCAAGTTGAGTGATACATGACGAAAGGAAAAGAAAAACAATCATCATCATCATCATCATCATCATCATCATCATCCTCATCAAAAGAAGAAAACGGAGGATGATACAAGAGATACGGAGAAAAAAACAGAAAATGAAAATAGAGAATCCAAAGAAGAAGAAGAAGAAGAAGAAAAAGAAGAAGAAGAAAAAAAAAGAAGAAGAAGAAGAAGAAGAAAAAGAAGAAGAAGATGGAAAGATAAACAAGGCCGAAAAATTCGTCACTCGAAACGTGTTTCAAATTACGAAGAAGTAAAATCAACTCTTTATTTCCGAACTTTAAACAATACAGGAAGACCGGAGAATTCGTTGGTCGAAATATTTTCTCAGAATTACGAACGATAAAGATGTCGATAAAAATAATTCGGCGAATGCAAGTGTTCCGTGACAACAATAACAACAACTAGGCACCGCCAAAACTGGGGGGGGGGGCAGGTCAGTACTTTTTGACGGACCGTCTTTTTAAAAATCTACCA
>NC_136527.1:1821540-1836540 GCF_053919585.1 Euprymna scolopes
AATAAATAATAAATAAATCAATCAAAAATAAATAAATAAATAAATAATAAATAAATTAATAAATAAATTAATAAATAAATAAATAAATAAATCAAAAATAAATAAATAAATCAAAAATAAATAAATAAATAAATAAATAAATCAAAAATAAATAAATAAGAATAAAATATTAATTGATTTTTTTATTACACAGCATAATCACATGTGACACATCGGTTAGAGTTAGGGTTAAGGTCAGATCTCTGTAGTTAAGCAGCGATGAGCCTGGCCAGTACCAGATGGGTGACCATTTGGGACTACCAGGTGCTATATGTGTTCTCTGTTTATCTCGACATTATTTCCAGTCGTCCCGGACATCTCCTTGCCACTGGACTCAGACAGTGCCGATTCAGGAGAGGTGTGGTTGGGATTGCGCAATCCTTGCTCAGCTCAATCACCTCAACTTAATTTGATCTGTCTTCACGTGTCATTGTTGTTAACCGTCACAAACCCAAAATCGACCGCAAATCGCTCCCAACCACCGTAAAACTGTCGCAAAACTGATTGTCAATCCTAATAGTGATCGTAAACTAATTCTATCCGTATTGACCATTGTTTCAGATTTACCCCGGATCTGAATGGAACACGTACATCAAATCCGTGGCCAAGGTCGCTGGAAAAAATGGTTGAATCATTCTACCGCCCAGTAGATATTTCACTGCCGATGCAGTGCTGTACCTGTATAAGAGCCAAGTATGTTCTAGGATAGAGTATTGTTACCATATAAGGGTTGGATTTGCTAAAGGCATCTTATCCTGTCTTTTTCATTTTTTATTTTTTGACACGGTGGTCATCACTTATCAAGGTCCGGAAGCCACTCAGGGATAAGGGTTATTGCAAGTACAGTACATTAGTGTGGAGATTAAATGAAGTGTTTACTTAAGAGGGCAGTTCATTAGGAATTTGTTAACGTTGGACTTGAAGACATCCAAGTTGTAGTCTGGTGGGAAGCAGGCAGACGGAACAGAGTTCCACAGGCATGCAGTTCTAAGAAAGAAGCTTTGTTCATGGAATCTACGTTTTGATTTAGGCACAGATAAAGAGTGGAGGAAATTTTTCACAGTGGATTCAGCTAGACGGGTGTTTTTCATGAAGGATTGGCGAGGGGGGACCAGAGATTGGAGTTCAGACGAGCACCTGCCATGGAAATAACGATAAAACAAGAATAGGCTCACAACGTCTCTTTTGTGGGAGAGAGGTTGCAGGGTAGAGAAAAGGGCATCCCCCAATAAGCCACGAAGTCTATTTTGTACTCTGTCAAGGCAGGATAGGCTGTTTTTAGCAGCCCCTGCCCAAATATGGCAGCAATATTCCATCCTTGGACGTACTTGGCTTTTATATAGATAGAGAATTGCATCAGTAGTGAGATATCTTCTGGAGCGGTAGAAGGATTCCACCATCTTTCCAGCCACCTTGGCAACAGACTTGATGTACGTGTTCCATTTCAGATCAGGAGTAAAGGACAAACCCAGACGCTTGTCAAAACATGGGGCTTCTCCTAGACGAGAGCCATCCATTTCAATTGATGCCAGATGGGGATCAGAGCGTTGATGATGTAAAGATAGGAGTTTGGTTTTAGATGCATTAAAGGTAACCAGCCACGTCTCCACCCACTGAACCACGCACTCCAGATCAGAGAAGAGAGAATCAGAAAGAACTTTGTCATTTACAGCCTTTGATGTGTTGCCGTAGATGGTCGTGTCATCAGCATAGATGTCAACGAATGATTTAAGTATGTGTTTAGGGAGATCATTTATGTAGATCAGGAAGAGAGTTGGGCCCAGGATTGACCCTTGAGGGACTCCAGCATTAATACTGCAGGCCTCTGATTTTTGTCCATCGACCACTACTCTTATGAGCCTATCGGAGAGAAATGATTTAATGATTTAGAAAACATTTCCAGTAACACCGTAGCTGGAAATCTTGTGAAGTAGGCTCTTATGCCATACCTTGTCGAAGGCCTTTGATATGTCAAGAGCAATTGCCCTAGAAAGGAAGCCTTTGTCAAGAGATTCACTAATCTTGTGAGATATAACCGTCAGCACATCTGTGGTAGATCTTGCAGAATGGAAACCATATTGCGTGTCGCTAAGAAGGTTATTTCTGCTGAGGTGCTTGACTATTTCTCTATTTAATATGGATTCCAGCAACTTACTCATCACACACAGGAGACTTATTGGTCTGTACTGAGAGGGAGATGACTTTTCACCTGAGTTCTTAAATACAGGGCATACTGATGAGGTTTTCCAGGGAGTCGGAAAGCACTTCTCAAGGCAACGCTTAAAAAGTATCGTAATTATGGGAACAAGTTCTGGTTGAAGCTTTTTCAACACTATAATTGGGATGCCGTCAGGGCCAGTTGCTTTACTGGAATCAAGGTTCTTGATTAGCTTGGCGACTTCATGCACAGATATTTGTATGTTACCTAGTGTGTTCTGTGTTATAGGAGGAAATATGGGGAGTTGATGGCCTTCGTTGCATAGGGTAGAATTAGTTGCAAAGTTCTTTGCAAATAGTCTGGCCTTGTCTGATGCTGACGAGATGTGGGTGTGTGTGTGTGTGTGTGTGTGTGTGTGGATATAGATAGATAGATTGATAGATAGATAGATAGATAGATAGATAGATAGACAGTGTCGTAGCCGATTTGGAAAAAACTCATACATATAGAGACAGTTGTATTTATATAATTGCAGATAGATAGATTGATAGATATATAGAGAAGATAACGTATATGTGTGTGTGTGTGTTTGTGTGTGTGTGTGTGTGTGTGTTGACCGAAACATGTTTTCAGTGATTATCTTAGCTATATATGTAAAACATTACAGAAGTGGTCATATAAAATCGTAGAATAATCTTTCATTTTGCATATATTAATTTGAAGTGTTATATTTGTCTATATAAAAAAAATGTCTACCATTCATGTATTTCTCATATTCTGCTGATAAAACTTACTCGAAATAATCTGTTATTTCATTTGATTTTTTTTTAAATAGGGATCCAATTTGATTATTTATTCATGGGGATATTGAATAAAAAATATATCAAAGTCAAAACCTGTTACGTCAAGTAGATTTCTTTGAAGTTTAATAAAGTTCCGTTATCATTACAGGACCGAACTATGCAAATTTAAATATATCGATTATATCTATGCACCTCTATTAGGGGAGGGCAACTATTTGTTGGAATATAAATAAAATAAATATTGTTATATATACATAAAGAAAAGCTCATGATACCGTTTTCTCTTCCCTACAATCTCTTTCCCACAGAAAAAAACGTTGCAAGCTTGTCCCTGCTCTATCAATATTTTCTTGGCAAATGCTCGTCTGAGCTCCAATCTATGGTCCCTCCCTCTCAGCAAACTTTCACGAAAAACACTCGTCTAGCTTAAACTACTATCAATAATTTCCCCCATTCTTTATCTGTACCTAAATCTAAACGTAGATTCCATGAACAAAGTTTCTTTCTTAGAACTGTATGCCTGTTAAACACTCTTCGGCTTGCCTGCTTTCCAACTGACTACAATATGATCGCCTTCAAGTCTAATGTAAACAAGTTCTGAATGAGCCGTCCTTTTAATTAATCCAATTTAACAAATTTCCACTACTAACGATTACTACGATATCGTCCCAATGTCCTATCGTACACTCATTAGCCCTGATCCTCCACTGGCCTTTGGGCCTTGATAAGTGGTGAATCTTTTGTAAAAAGATCATCGCCACACCTTGACCCATTTGGGAGATTTCGATATCATCATCATCATCATCATCATCATCATCATCATCATCATCATAAAAAAAATGACCCCCCCCCCAAAAAAAAAAAATAAAACAAAAGTGGTAGTAGTAAGGCAGACGTGAACCTGTACCGTGAAGGAGAAAAAGAACGTGAAAAAAGTGACGTTTTTGCTGTTGCGTCCATCGCCAAACCGGAAGTGAAGTAGGTTGAAATAAAGGCTAGTCAATCGAAAGGAGGGATGACTTTTGAAAATATCGACGAAAAAAGCCCCCCCCCTCTCTGTAGAAAGCTTTTCGATATTTATCGTCTGAAGAGCCGAGCTTCAAAACGATACCAATCTCATGAAAATCCATCGAAAGTTTTAGGCATACATACATACGTACATACATACATACATACATACATACATACATACATGCATACATACACTTAAATAGACAGGTGATATATTATAGATGTTTTATACAACATGTTTTTCATATATCTGCGATGCCATGTTAATTTTTTTATGTTTTGGTTATTTTGTGACGTTTAAGTCAAATTTCGTCCGTTCTATTCAGTGTAAAATAATTTTTGACTTTTCAAAAAAAAAAAAAAAACAAGCAAAAAAACAAAAAAAAACAAAAACAAAACAAAAAAAAAAACAAAACAAAAAAAAACAAAAAAAAAACAAAAAACACAAAAAACAAAACAAAACAAACCAAAAAACAAGCAAAAAAATAAAATAAAAAAAGAATTAAACAAACAAAATTGTATACTATGACCAACCTCGTTCTGTATGTACGTCGATCACTGGCACAGGCGTAATCTTTGGGGAAAGGGTTGCACACAAGTTCATCCTCCCAACGCCAGGTGCAGAAGAACTCCTTGATGATAGGCCGGAAGTTCAGGGTAGACGGACTGTGTTCCGTCGTCGTCTCTGGTGTGAGCATTTCCGTTGAAGGGGTAGTCATGATAGCTGGCGTCGACAAGTCCACACTTTCTGCAGTTGTGATTTCAGGGGTGACAAATACTGGGGTCGTATCATCTTCCGTGGTCACGTTTTCAGTGGTCACCACACAGGGGCCTTTATGGAGTATCTTGAGTGCTGTATTTTGGCAAACAGCCTTGGAAAACGCACAACTGAATTAGATTGAAAACTGACAATTAAACTTACTGAAAATCATATCATTAGCGTCGAAGATGAATTATTGAACAGTATCAAGAACTTTGAATACACGCGTACTCGTGCGCGCACGCATGCGCGTGTATATATCTATCTATCTATCTTCTATCTATCTATCTATATCTATCTATCTATCTATCTATCTATATCTATCTTCTATCTATCTATATCTATCTATCTATCTATCTATCTATCTATTCTTTCTATCTATATATCTATAAAAACAGAGATGTGTGTGCCACAGACGATTTCTGATTGGTTAATCCAATAATCACATCTCCTAAAAAACAATCGTTTCTACGCTCTTACCTTTACCATAAAATATTATGGCTTTATTTATTGTCCATCTTGGAAGGGTTTAATTTTTTAATAACTTGTTATTTACAAATTAAAAAAATACGAAACTATTATGCGAAACTAAACTACACGAAATACGCGCACACACGCACACACACACGTTCACTACCGTCACGTTGTTATGGCAACCAAACCCGCTGACTTCTTTTTCTCATTTCACTCGTGGTCTTAAATTAGATTCGAATAAGTTGCCAAAAAACAAATATATAACAAATAAATGTTATCAAAGGCAAATTTTTCGTGTTTTTATTCAATTTAACATGTTTAATCAGCTCGAAAAGCATACAGTGTTTACCGGATGTATTGGAAAATTCAAGATGGCGGCCGATTCTCTCTTTAACACGGTAAGTTTGGAAAAAGGTGTAATAAATAAAAAACCGGTTAAAATACTGTTAAAAACTCGCTCAATATATGTTACCGTGACATAGGTTGACATATATTCGGCGGGTTTTTAATAGTATTTTGTATAGTTTTTTATTTATAACACCTTTTCCCAAACTTACGGTGTTAAAGAATGTGTGAGACGCCATCTTGAATTTTCCAACACATCGGTAAACACTGTATTCTTTTCGAGCTGAATAAACATGTTAAATTGAATAAAAACACGAAAAATATATCCAGTTTTTATCGGTTTTTTTACCTTCTCTGCAGAAGTACAAAAAAAAAAAACAAAAAAAAAAAAACGGAAGGTACTTTTACAGAATGTTAAACTAACCCTAACCGATGTTTTATGTTTAGTTTAGGAAAAGTCAGAAGAAATAAAAGTCATTATTGCATGAAATATACGTATTTAGTTGAAGTATTGTTTATGTCAATTCTTTCGAAGAAATTTAGCAAGAATACCTGTAAACCAGGAAATCGGTAAAATGTCATCAGGGATGAATACTTGTCTATTATAATTTCTACCCTTGACAAAAACTTAGCCATAACAAAAGAGATTTATTGTTCAGATTGTTTTTGAGATTGATTTCTAAAAAGATATTTTATAAATAAAATCGACTTTAAAATTAAAGACTTAAATTACAATAATTGAATTTAAACATTCTTATTTCAATATTTGGCACATAACACCTGCAAAAATGATCACAATGTCAGGATTTCATTTTATTTCAGATTCGATGGCAAATACTAATATTTAACATTAGTTTATCATTTAAGCCGATAAAAAGCCCTTTTTTTTTCGAGTCATAAAAGGATTTGGAGTTTCCTAATCAACCTTTCGGGTGCAGTTGCACGCTCTCAAAATAACTAAAGTGTTGGCTTTAAAAAAATTGGTTCATTAAAACTAAACAGGTTTAGTTTTAATAAAAAAAAAAATCGCTTTGGTAATTAGATATGTCGTATGGTTATCCCTAATCGCTGAATAAAACCGCTAACGAGTTGAATGATTACGACATAAAATTAAACTCGGGTTCCTGAAACGGAAACTTCGTTTGTTTTTGTTTTTTTCTTATCAATATATTTACATTGTTATTTTGTTTTCATTTTCAATCATTCGAACAGTTTTCTTTTTCAAGTAATCCAAGTTACAAAATTCCCACTGTTTACTATGCTAAAATCACAATGACTAATGTATACCTATTAACCCTTATCCTTGAGTGGCCTCTGGGCCTTGATAAGTGGTGACACCCATGTAAAAAAAAAAAAAAAAAAAAATCACTCGAACAGTTTTCTTTTTATAATGTACAGTTTTAAAAGTTTAAAAACTATATAGTTTTTACTTCAGGAAAATTAATGGGTCAGTTTTTACGATGTGCCCTGTTAAAATACTGTTAAAAACTCGCTCAATATATGTTACCGTGACATAGGTTGACATATATTCGGCGGGTTTTTAATAGTATTTTGTATAGTTTTTTTATTTATAACACCTTTTCCCAAACTTACGGTGTTAAAGAGGGTGTGAGACGCCATCTTGAATTTTCCAACACATCGGTAAACACTGTATGTTTTTCGAGCTGAATAAATATATTACATTGAATAAAAACACAAAAAAGATATCCAGTTAGGTAGAAAAGTAACTTATCTTGCCTTTGATAACATTTATTTATATATTTGTTTTTGACTATTTTTTCGAATCTATGTGTACAGTAATCTTGCCAGGATGCGGAGGAAAATGAATGAAGGGGGAGGGGAATAAAATAAAAACATTTTGGAAACAGAGTAAGTTTGAAAGAATTGCTTTGCACAGAAAGAAATTAATGAAAAAATAAAATTAAATTTCTTTTCTTTCTTGATTTTTTTTTTAGTTTTTTATGAAAAAGGAAGTCAAAATTAAGACTATAAAAAACAATTTTTATTAAGAGCGAACCTCAGTCGTCAGGTCTGTAAAAAAAAGACGTGGAATAATAAATGTTTTCTAATACAAATTGTTTTTACTTATGTGTTCATTTGTCTCTTTGAAGTTCGTTTGTTTAATATATCGGTTTGCAATATAATTTTGTCATTCTGTCAGACTCAAATTTTAAATCTATATATCTATAAAAGTGAAAGTGTGTGTGTGTGTGTGTGTCTGTCTGTGTACATTTCCCTACGAAATAACTCTGTCAATTTTTAGTCTACAGACTCGAAATTTGATATACAGGGTACTGAGATTTGGAAAAATCTATGTGATCGGTTTTTAGCCAGAAATTTGGCGATTAAGGGGTCAAAGTTCAACGATTTGAGCTTTGAGAACTCTACCAAACTTCTCCGACAATTTTGGGTCTACACACTTTAAATTTTAGATATAGCTTCCGTGGACATGAATCTAACTTAATAACTTGATTTGAGCCCAAAACAATAAATTTTCAGGGGTCATAATAGGGGTCAAAGTTTAAAAAATTACCCCCTTTTTTTTGCTCAGCATACACCTCCAAACACCCGGGCAACGCCGGGCACCCATGCTAGTATATATATATATATATATATACATATATATATATGCATATATATATATATGTATATATATACATATATATATACATATATATATATATGTATATATATATAGATATATATATACATATATATATATATGTATATATATACATATATATATATGTATATATATACACATATATATATATGTATATACATATATATATGTATATATATACATATATATATGTATATATATACATATATATATATGTATATATATATATGTATATATATATATATATATATATATATATATATATACATATGACTACAGTTGAATACAAGATGGAAAAAAACACAATTTTCTTATTTCAATTCGAGCACAGAACGCACAGCTAAATGTTGGTTTAAGAAATTTTATGGCGGCGACGTTCATGGGCGCAGCGGTCGGCTATCAGATGTTGATAACGATCAATCAAGAACCTTAATCGAAGCCACTCCACGCATAACTGTTCGAAAATTGCTTCTGAATTAGACATAACGTATACGACGATTTCCTACCACTTGAGAGAAAAATTTAGACAAGCCCGTTCCACAGATGACATCCTCACTGTAATCTCTGAATTATTTTATCTATATATATATATATATATATATATATAATTCACAAAAATGTATACAAGGAAATTATTTTATATATATATATATATATATATATATATATAATTCACAAAAATGTGTACAAGGAAATTATTTTATATATATATATATATATATATGAATTCACTGGACAAAGCGGGGGAGGGCAGAGCGGTAGCTCTAGATATATCTAAGGCTTTTGACAGGGTATGACACAAGGGTTTCCTCAGGAAAATTAAATCATACGGTATCACTGGTAGAATACTTAGCATAATTAAATCCTTCTTAGATAAGAGAAAAATCCAGGTTGTGCTCGACGGTCGAACATCTAAACAGTGTGATATAAATGCGGGAGTGCCTCAGGGGTCTATTCTTGGACCTCTGTTGTTCCTGATATTTATTAATGACCTTCCCGACAAAATTGCCTCTGAAATGGGTATATATGCTGATGACACCACACTCTATAGCAGGCACGACAGGAAAACAAATGAACACATTTCTAAAGAAATGGCAGAAACACTAGAGGATGACCTCCAATCTGTAGTGGAACGGGGACATAAATGGATGGTCACATTCAATTCTGCCAAGACTAAACTGGTTTCCTTCAATAATTACAAGAAACCTTCTCTACCACCAATAGCAATGGCCAGTGGCTCCCTGTCTGAGAGTACATCTTTCAAACTGCTTGGCCTAACGTTCACAGGAAACATGAGTTGGAACAATTATATTGAAAATATTGCCAGGGCCGCTGCAAAAAAGGTAGGCTCTCTCTACCGTGCTAGAAAACTACTGACACCTGAAAGTATCCTGTACCTCTATAAGGCCACCATTCGCCCATGTATGGAGTATTGTTGTCACATTTGGGCTGGTGCATCTGCTGCTAGTCTCTCGCTCCTAGACAAGGTTCAAAAGAGAGTTGCCAATCTGATAGACCCTGAACTGTCATCTAAGCTTCAGCCTCTGTCCCATCGACGAAACGTTGCATCCCTCTGCCTGTTCTACAAGTATTTTAATAGTGAATGCTCTGACGAACTGCAGACACTTGTGCCCCCACGACGTAGAAACCCTCGACAAACCCGATAGGCAGCTAAATCTCACCCCCACACAGTAGAGATCCCTAGATGTAAAATTATTCGAGAGGAACTGAAGATGCAGAAGATGTGTGCGTAGTTTGTCCCAAAGGATCCGTTCCGTCTGCCTGCTTCCCTCCGGACTACAACTTTTGATGTCTTCAAGTCTAATGTTAACAAATTCCTAATGAACCGCCCCCTTAAGTAAACACTTCATCAAATCTCCTCACTAACGTGATGTACTTGCAATAACCCTTATCCCTGAGTGGCTTCCGGGCCTTGATAAGTGGTGATCTCTTTGTAAAAAAAAAAGGTGCTCAGAGAATATCACAGACTATTTGACCAAGATGGACATAAAAATAGTTCCTCATCCTCCCTATACCCAAGAATTTGCTTCCTGTGACTTTTAGTTTTTAGAGGCTGTCGTTACTTCAAAGGGGAGTAAAAGTTCATATGTATACTATCAATAAAAGTGCCCATACGAAACATGTCTGGAAACTTATTGAAGGCACCTAGCATGTGTTTGGCAGAACTCGAATAAAGAACATCTGGCATCAATTGGGATGGATGACTCTCATCTGGGAGAGGCCCCATGTTTTGACAAGTTTCTGGGTTTGACCTTTACTCCTGATCTGAAATGGAACACGTACATCAAGTCTGTTGCCAAGGTCGCTGGAAAGATGGTGGGACCCTTCTACCGCTCCAGAAGATATCTCACTACTGATGCAATTCTCTATCTGTATAAAAGCCAAGTACGTCCAAGGATGGAATATTGCTGCCATATCTGGGCAGGAGCTGCTAAAAACAGCCTATCCTGCCTTGACAGAGTACAAAATAGACTTCGTGGCTTAGTGGGGGATGCCCTTTTCTCTACTCTGCAACCTCTCTCCCACAGAAGAGATGTTGCAAGCCTATCCCTGTTTTATCGTAATTTCCATGGCAGGTGCTCGTCTGAACTCCAATCTCTGCCCCCCCCTCGCCAATCTTTCATGAAAAACACCCGTCTAGCTGAATCCACTGTGAAAAATTTCCCCCACTCTTTATCTGTGCCTAAATCAAAACGTGGATTCCATGAACAAAGCTTCTTTCTTAGAACTGCACACCTGTGGAACTCTGTTCCGTCTGCCTGCTTCCCACCTGACTACAACTTGGATGTGTTCAAGTCCAACGTTAACAAATTCCTAATGAACGGCCACCTTAAGTAAACACTTCAATAAATCTCCACACTAACCTACTGTACTTGCAATAACCCTTATCCCTGAGTGGCTTCCGGGCCTTGATAAGTGGTCACCACCATGTAAAAAAAAAACAAAAAACTTACCGATTTGGATAAGTAATACCATCAATACCACAAACAGAATGATTCTTCGATCCAATGCAATTCAGTTTCATCGTTTCCAAACAGGGAGGATTAGCAATCGCTGTTGTCTCAATGACTAGCAATAAATAAAAGATTAAACAGCAAATTTAGGAGGATTTTTATTGAATTTAAAAGACACCATTAATAAACCTAGCATTAAAAGTAAGGCAGATGAATCTTTTAGTTTTTCTTTTTTTGAAATCAGGAACTGTGTTTAAAGTAGTCATTTAGATGTTTGCTATAGCTTTTTATTTTATTGAATCATATATATATATATACTTCAGAATAGTTTTTATTTAACAATCAGTTGTTATGGAAACGTAAATGTAAAGAGGGGGGCTTTAATTGTCATCCACATACAGTACTGTTTCGTTGCATCACAAATCATCAGTGCGGCTAGACAAACACCTTTCCCTATATATATATATATATATATATATATATATATATATATATATATATATATATATATATATATACTTCAGAATAGTTTTTATTTAACAATCAGTTGTCATGGAAACGTGAGATTGTAAGGTTTACAAAATATTACTGGCAGTAATATTCTATAAGTTATCCCATCTAAACAAGAATTGCTCGATATGCAAGATAGAGCAAATAAATTAAATTGTAATTCAATGAATTTCAAAAAACTCTCATTGAGATGAAATATATTTTATATTTAATATTTGAGCAAACGCATTTCAAGTAAAAACGTTATTACATACTTAAAAAAATGTTTTTTTATTACATTTTCACCCCAAACAAGGTGCATTGCCACTTTGGTGTAGGGGGCTACTATCAGGAGCAGCAACTACTCGGGCACTATGTTGGGATTTGGGCAGCAAGATGTCGGTTCACGTTGCACTTGAACTTCTGCATGTCAGTACAGTTGGGGAAGCAGGAACTTGAAATGGAATTCCAGAGTCTAGCGGTTCTGGGGAAGAAACTACTGGAGTAGAAAGATCTTTTACATCTAGGGATCTCTACTGTGTGGGGGTGGGATTTAGCTGCCTGTCGAGTTTGTCGAGGGTGTCTACGTCGTGGGGGCATAAGTGTCTGCAGTTCATCAGAGCATTCACCATTAAAATACTTGTAGAACAGGCAGAGGGATGCAACGTTTCGTCGATGGGACAGAGGCTGAAGCTTAGATGCCAGTTCAGGGCCTATCAGGTTGGCGACTCTCTTTTGAACCTTGTCTAGGAGCGAGAGACTAGTAGCAGATGCACCAGCCTGAAATGTACTTATTTGTCATTTCAAAAGTAGTATAAATTTTAAAAATTATGTAAAACTGGCAGTACCCGCTAACCGGCGTTGTCCAGTGGAAGCGTGTCCCCCATTTCGAAAAAAGTAAAGTAGGTTGTTGTTGTTGTTGTTGTTGTTGTTGTTGTTTCACAGGCGAGAAAAAAAAGAAGAAAAACATCCATTTAGTGGATGATATCGTACATGTGACCTTGATATTTTGGTCTTTTTCTCTGTTTCAGCTCTGTTCAGACCGCCATCATTAGCAATACTCACTTCAACCAAGGTTGCCGCTCTCTCTCTCTTTCTCTCTCTCTCTCTTTCTATTCCTCTTTCTCTCTCTCCCTCCCTCTCTCTCTCTCCGTCTCTCGCTCCGTCTCCCTCCCTCTCTCTCTCTCCGTCTCTCGCTCCGTCTCCCTCTCTCTCTCTCGCTCCGTCTCTCTCCCTCTACATCCCCCTCTCTCCTTCTCCCTCCCTCTCTCCTTCTTTCTCTTCCTCTCTCTCTCCCTCTCTTTCTCCCTCTCTCTCCCTCCCCTCTCCCTCTCCCTCTCTCTCCTTCTCTCTCCCCCTCTTTTACTCTCTCTCTCTCCTTCTCTCTCTCACCCTCTCTCACTCTCTCTCCTTCTCTCTCTCTCCCTCTCTCTCCTTCTCTCTCCCCCTCTTTTACTCTCTCTCTCCTTCTCTCTCTCCCCCTCTCTCACTCTCTCTCCTTCTCTCTCTCCTTCTCCCCCTCTCTCTCTCCTTCTCTCTCTCCCTCTCCCTCTCTCTCCTACTCCCCCTCTCCCGCTCCCTCTCTCTCCTTCTCCCCACCTCTCTCTGCGTGTTTAGATTTCAAATAAGTTTTTGTCATCATACCTTTAATTTATACCTGTATCATTTTGTAATGTTTCTTTTTAAAAAAAGTAGTTTTAAATGATTTTTCTTTCACATCAAATATTAACTCTCTTTACGACTTTTCATTTCCAAACAAGATGACTGGCATCTTGTCCATTAAAAAAAAAATCTAAGCAGTTTTATATATTTATATATAATGACATTATATCTGATATGGTTTTGGCGGATAACATTGTTTTTTTTATCTAATATTTTAGAAATTACTGGATTCTTTAAGGTATAATTTTTTTAATTTTATGATAAACTAGACTACCCGTGACCCGTTGGGTCAGTATGTTATATTAGCTATGGAATTCATGTATGAGCGTGACACTTGTGACGTAAAGAAAATATATTTTTTTTTTGACATAACAGAAACATTTCTATGAAAGTATATTAAAATGAAAAATCACGGACGGATCACTCAAACATGAAAAAAAAATCCTCCCTCTTCGTGTAAAGTTACGTATTTTTCCGAATAATTGCTCAAAAATCAAAAATTAAACATGATTTTCCTACGAATCGAACATCGACGAAAGTCATTTAGCGGCAAAAACGCACATGAACCTACCGATGAGAAATATAAGAATGAAAAACCCATATTGGAATCCTTCAACCAAGTTATAGAAACTTAAAATCTAAAAAAAAAAATAATTAATAAAACCTGAAGCAACAAAATGAAACCTAAATAAATAAAATGAAATAAAACTAATATTGAAACAAATTAGTAAATGTGTCAACAAATTCACTGTTCTCACACAACTATTTTGTATCTAGAAATGTAAACAAAAATAAAAAAAGAAGGAAGGAAGGAAGGAAAAGGGACGGATAGAGAGTAGTAGTAGTAGTCGTAGTAGTAGCAGTAGTAGTAGTAGTAGTAGCAGCCTTGGCTTTACTACAATTGTTCTTATGTTTGTCAACGGGGTAAAGTTGTTTAGTTGTAAGAAAATAGCAACAGTATAGTTGTAATAAAGAATAGTTGCAAAACACCCCCACTCTTCCCATGTTAAATAATAATTTCGAAATAATAACGTTAATATTTCAGTGTGCAGGTCAAAATCTGCAAAAGAAGCGATTTGTGTTTATTTGTTTACGTTGTTATGGGTTAATGTTAATGCACGCATGCGCAACCGGATGTCGTAAACCGGAAAGTGGGTTATATCACTCGTTACAAGGTCATTTGAGTTTTATAATTATATAGATGTATACGCTTGCACAACATGAGGATATCATAATAATGGCATTAAACATTATGGTGGGTAGTATGTAAATACGTGGTTGGCTATACGTTTACATTTTCCATCAGTGTAGCTAGTGTCCAAATACAAAAACAACAACAAATATACTAAACTTCCCTACAATAAAAAAAAATTTAAATAACAATTTGATCTAATACGAAAATATAAAAATATTTTTTTTAAATTCAATTTGCAAAAACGTAGAACAATATCAAGGGAGATAACTCTTTTTGTGGCGATAACACTTTTTTTTTTAACAAAAACAAAACCAGATTTGAAGGTCTATATATAATACGTGTATATTTATATAGCATGAACTTTTTTTTTATGCAAACCTACTAATGTTAATGTTACGGCTAGACTTCAGATCGTTTTGAACGAAACAAGATTTAATCATTTTGATTCTAGTCCAGTATGTAATCA
>NC_136527.1:1841540-1861540 GCF_053919585.1 Euprymna scolopes
CAACACATCGGACGACACACAGTTATAGTATTTGGCGTGGTTTCAAGCGAGGGCCACATCATGCCACCTCACATCTAAGAAGTCAGCTTGAAAGTCAACACCAAAGTGTACCTGGATGTGCTGAAGATTGTGGCGATCCCCTGGTGCAATCAGGTGGCTACTGGCAGGCCCTAGATGTGGCAGCAGGACGGCGCTGACCCACAAATCCAATGAGACCCAGGCTTGGCTTCGGAAGGAATGCTATGACCTTGTACCCTTTTCCTATTGCCCTCCCACCTCCCCGACCTGAACCCTGACTACTTCGTTTGGTCATACATCAAGGACATAACTGACATGTGGAACTCTGTTCCGTCTGCCTGCTTCCCACCGGACTACAACTTGGATGTCCTCAAGTCCAATGTTAACAAATTCCTAATGAACCGCCCCTTAAATAAACACTTCATCAAATCTCCACACTAACGTAATGTACTTGCAATAACCCTTATCCCTGAGTGGCTTCCGGGCCTTGACAAGTGGTGATCACCGTGCAAAAAAAAAGTAATACAAACCCCATAATATATATATATATATATATATATATATATATATATATATATATATATATAAAAAGACATGACCTACCACAATACCAAAGCCAGTTCGATTTCTGCCATCCGCCGAGTAATAGCCGAGCTCCCGCCGGCGCTTGTGGAAAAAGCATGCCCCCAGTTTCGGACCCATGATTGAGGCTGAAGGCAGCTTCATAATTAATGGAATTGATTCTTTCGATAAAAGTTTTAAAATAAAGCTGTTGTTTTCTTTAGGGCGACATGTTGATCGTTCTACCCCGTATGTAAGATACTCCGAATATCTTAACTTCTTACTATTTTCCTTATGGAAGCATAGGATACATTAATTAGAAAATAGCTTAAAGCTGTTTACAAGGAAGTGGTTATTAATTTTCCCTCTATAACTAAAGTACTAGTACCACCACCAGTCTACATCGGATAATATTACACACATTATGCATTAACTTCTTACTATTTTCCTTCATAAATTCAAACATGGCTGGAAATTTGTGGAAACAGTTCTCAGACCTGGTTGCATCACTTCTGCCATGAGGCATCTGTCGAGTTTAGACTGCCATTTTGGAAGATCAACACGTGACTATTTGCCAAATAGTCCAAGAAGTCTAGATTAGTACAGGGTCTATGGAAACTTAATTAATTGGAAAATGAAACAGAAAATAGCTCAAAGGGGAAATAACTTACAGCTGTTTACAAGGAAGTGGTTATTAATTTTCCCTCTATAACTAAAGTACTAGTACCACCACCAGTCTACATCGGATAATATTACACACATTATGCATAATCTCCCTGTCCGTCTTCGTAACTGGCTAATTAACTCATACACAAACTATTACCTTTACTTTTCCATTTACAAAAAAATAACAATTTAAAGGCAACTGCTATAATCCTATCCTATTTATTTCAAACTAATTAAGCACAAGGCCATCAAAGTGTGTGTGTGTGGGGGGGTCGTTGATCATCCACATTTATCCTACTCTAAACTAGAATCATCTTAGTCACCACAATACTACATTTATATCCTATTTATAATAATTTGATTGCAGAAATTCACCTCTGGACAAAAACGTAGGTTTACAATAACGGAGGTCACATACACATTTATTATGTCTAAATTATTATCCATCATCTTATGTAACTTTAGAATAAAATACTACATTCCATCATTACGATGGCGCACACCTTACAAGGAAGTGGTTATTAATTTTCCCTCTATAACTAAAGTACTAGTACCACCACCAGTCTACATCGGATAATATTACACACATTATGCATAATCTCCCTGTCCGTCTTCGTAACTGGCTAATTAACTCATACACAAACTATTACCTTTCCTTTTCCATTTACAAAAAAATAACAATTTCTTCGGGTATTGTCATTGGCTGCGAGTTTAGAAATCGCTTATTCCGGAATACAAACATACACAAATAAAAGAACACGCTGCTCAGTACAAACATGGCTGCATGATTAGAACGTACAACACACCAATTGTTTTTTCCCTTTTATTTCTTAATTATAATATTTCATTTACGACATTGCCTTACAGACTACGGCATAAACGATCCTCGAGTTGCCTATTGGCCTTGATAAGTGCTAATATAGAGAGAAGAGAAACAGGGTGAGAGAGAGAGAAGATAAAGAGTGTGAGCACAAACTTGCAGGTTTCATCAGTGAGCAAAATACCAAGGAAGCAAATATATATATATGTATATATATATATATATATATATATATATATATATATATATATATATATATATATGTATTAAGTAAAGTGATTTTCAATTTAAAAATTAAAAAAAAAATTTTTTAATTTAAAAATCAAATTTTAATTAAATTAAAAATCAGTTTCATAAGAAGGAACAACAACAAAGTCAATTATCTGTACGATCGTTTCGGATATATATTACCTCTTGATTATTGTGATTATTTTCCGTTAGGTCTATTGTTGGATTATTATGTGGTGGGTTGATTAGTAATTGATCGGTAGATTGATTTAAGTTGGTGTTATTATTTAATCTGGTAGTTGGATTATGGCTGTTAATAGGTTCTTGTAGATTTGGAGTTTTTGATACTGTGCAGCTATAGATAACATTTTTAATTTTACATGAGCCTTGTAGGGGACATTTATTTTTTCTTCTACAGTTACAGTCCGATGTATTTTATATAGTTGTATTTTGTAGTTTATTAATTTTCTTATTATTAGAGCTAATTATTTTCTGATGAAGGTTAGGCATAGTAGAGTAAGAGACTTTAATTGTGTTCTTATTGAAAATTTTATTATATCTATGGGGGCTTTAAAGTTCTTATCTAATATTTTAAAAAAATTCTCTGGCTATGTTTGTTTCTAGGTTTTTGGAATACGGGGGGTTGAACCATAAGATCTTCTTGTGTCTATTCTTACGTTTACGGGTTTTAGTTTGCTGTTTATTTGTATTATTATCTAATATTTGTAGTGTCTTTTAAATTCAATAAAAATTCTTATGAAACTGATTTTTAATTTAATTAAAATTTGATTTTTAAATTAAAAATTTTTTTTTTTAATTTTTAAATTGAAAATCACTTTACTTAATATTGAATTAGCTCTAGGACATTTAACTATCGAGCTTATTATAGATCTAAATTACAACGAGAACTTTCTATTTCCTGTATTTTAATTAAACTAGTAATTTCACTGTTACATTAAAATACACTTAGCTCTTTAGACTAGTATTCTAGTCTCCTTTAAAAATATATATATATATATATATATATATATATATACTTCAGAATAAAGTTATTTAACAATCAGCTGGTATAAAAACCTGTGATTATAAGATTTACAAAATATTACTGGCATTCTGTAGACATTCAGCGTGAATGTAGACCTCGCGATATTATTGTAGTCCTTTTGTTAAAACTGTAAAAGTATTCATCTAAGTAATCTGGTTAATGTAGTGTCAGAATATATCTGGTTATTACGGTTTATCAACAATGTTCTTATATGAGTCTGACATATTTCTATTGTATGGACGCCCGGCGCAAACGGAAACCTCACGATATCATTATACTATTTTTAGACAGAACAGATACTAGCATTGGATCCTATCCCATCTAAATAAGAATTGCTCGATATACAAGATAGAGCAAATAAATACGTAAGAATTTTTGTCTCCTTAACCTATAGGGTTTCGATGTCTACCATCTCTTCAGAGTAAAAAATATTAGCAAATATTTATGTAGGTATGCACCCTATTTGCTAAAGTCAGTGAGACATGGAAAATCAAAGTAAAAAATAATTGATTAATCAGAAGTCATATAGCAAGTAAATTTGAAGAAAAGGATATGAAAATTTTAGATCCTTTAAAGATCGAAGCTGTATATTGGGTAATCCGCACAACTGAGTAGATATCCGGGTCGGGCATATTCTTGGAGGAATTCTATTAACCCTATAGGTTAAGGAGATAACATTTCAAAAGTATTCTTTGTCTTGCTTAGAATAATAAAAATCTTTGATATGAAACTCAAATATTTCACTTCAAAAACGGTTTTTTAAATTCTTTGAATCACTATAATTTAATATATATACATATATATATATACTAGCAAAAGTACCCGTCGTTGACTGGGTTTAAAAACAGCCTACAGAAAAATGGACTCTGATCTATGAAAGTATGATAGGTTATGAAAAGAAAGCGTTGTAAATTTAGGTTGAATTCGGGAGTATCAAAACCAAAGCAAAATATGATGAAAGTAAAAATAAAATAAACCCCATAATTTATTATACTATACCTGTTCACATTGAAACACTTATCACAATATTCTGTGGATCTATATTAAAAAACCTTGTCAAACTTTGTGACATATTTCCATTCTATGGAGGTCAGGTGCGAACGAACACCCCATAATTTTATTATACCATATTTCTTCAAACTGAAACATAATTATCAAAGTATACTTACGCAGATAGATATGAAAAGTATTTATTAAAGTTTGTGCCTATTTCCATTCTATGGAGGCCAGGCGCGAACGCAGACACCACAATTTTATTATATCATCCTTATTTAAGTTAAAACGTACTTATCAAAGTATTCTTATGTACATCTATATCAAAGACACTTGTAAACGTTTTTTTGTTGTTTAATTTTTAAATTTTTTATTTCCATACTTTGTGGACCAGGCACGAACGCAGACCCCACAATTTTAATGAATCACCATTCTGCCAGATCAAACATACCCATTCCCGTGTCTCGATACATCTTCTATCATTATATGTAATCAGTTTTTTAAAATAGTACAACCATATAGGAGCCTATTCGTAACCACACCCCCCCCACACACACACACACATTCAGCTTTATATTATATATATATATATATATATATATATATATATATATATATATATATATACAGCGAGGAAGCGACATTATATATGTGTGTGTGTGTGTGTGTGTGAGAAAGAGAGATAGAGAGAGATAGAGAGAGATAGAGAGAAAGAGAGAGGCAAACAGAGAACTAATGGGAGGACGGGAGAGATAGAGATAGAGAGAGATTCAGAAGGTGGGAAAGAGATCACTGCTATACTCATTTTATTTGGGTCATTAATTCATTAACACCTAGCGAAATGTTGTTATAAGCGTTATACTGTAAACAGTAAAATGGCAATTTCACGGTGACAAAGACGATAAAACTGTTTACTTTTTCATCGCCTCCTTTTCCACTTAGCGTTGCGCGTTCGAGCCTTGGCACTGCCGGTAACTTTTTTTCTTGTTTTCGTTTCTTCGTCTGTGTGTGTTAGATAATAAAATGGTTAAAAGTTAAATTAGTTATTATCGATCTATCTTTTTTTTATTTTATTTTTTTTAATTACATTTTCACCCCAAACAAGGCACATTGCCACTTTGGTGTAGGGGGCTACTATCAGGGGAAACATCTACTGGGGTACTATGTAGGGATTAGGGCAGCGAGATGTTGGTTCACGTTGCACTTGAACTTATGCATGTCAGTACAGTTGGGGAAGCAGTGACCTGGAATGGAATTCCAAAGTCTAGCAGTTCTGGGGAAGAAACTACTGGAGTAGAAAGATCTTTTACATCTAGGGATCTCTACAGTGTGGGGGTGGGATTTTGCAGCTTGTCGAGTTTGTCGAGGGTGTTCACGTCGTGGGGGCACAAGTGCTTGCAGTTCTTCAGAGCATTCATCTATCTGTCTATCTCTCTGTTTATCTATCTATCCCAGTGACATTGATAGAAGAATTTATATAGGAAGTTATTTATTGTTTATAGAATAAAGTGTAGCAATGGGCTTTAGCTGAGGATGTTTATATAAATTAGCTAGGTTAAATAAACAAAGTAATCTTGAACAGGCGTATGTGGAAAGGTCACACGTGTGCGTTTGAATGATTACGTAACGTAACTGAGGTCAAGAGGTCAGAAAGGTTAGAGAAAAGAGTTGAGTTTGAGTATAGTCACGGAAGTGAATGGACGTGCTTAAAAAAAGCCAGGAAGCGGGCTGTAAAGAACAAGCATTTAGGCACGTGATGCAGACTCCTTGTGAAGACCATTTGAGACAGCTGAAATAAATTTATATTTTAAAAATATAAAGTGTTGTTCTGTGGTTTCACAAAAGAAGAAAGAACAGAAGTCTCAATTGGTTATGGTATTTTGTCATTTCATGTTTCATCACGGAGCTCAGCAGTGAAGATAGAAGAACTCTTTAAGAAAGAAAGGTATGCAGCATATATTATTCTTCGTATAGAAAATGATACTTTTATGTAAATATGAATTGTAATATATACCATCTACTACTGTACACTCAGTAACCTTTACTCTCGAGTTGCCTCCGGGCCTTGATAAGTGCTGACTATTTTGTAAACAAAAAAGTAGTTATTTTTATTATTTGGACTATTACTCTCATCTTGGTTCTTGTTTTTTCTTCACAATGTAGCAATGGGTTTTAGCTGAGGATGTTTACAAAAATTAGCTTAGTTAAACATAAGCAAAATAACCTTGAGCAGAAGAGGTCATGTTAAGGAGACGTGGCTTTTAAATCAGTTGCGTCACCGGAACTGGGGGCGGGAGGTCGGGAAGTTTAGCATATAGACACGAAATGCATGATACTTTTATGTAAATATGAATTGTAATATATACCCGTGTGATAACTCTCTGACACAACATAACTCAGTTTATACGTTGATATCATTATCGTTATTTTTGACGTATTTGCGTTTTCAAAAAAGAATATTGCATTTTAATTGTCCGCAAATAAGTTGTCGAATCTTAAGCAATTTAATTTTTTTTTCTAAAACGAATATCGTGGGAGTAATCTAAACACAAAATTATTTTCTAGAAATTATTTTTTAAAAAAGTCATTTTGGTTTACCTAAATATTCGTGACCTATTTGCGTTTTAAAAAGACTAATGTTTAATGGAAGTTTTCTGGCAAGGTAGTTACCGACGACGCTATTTTTTTTTTTGGCTTTTATTTTACTGTGCTTTATGACGGACGTTTCCTTTTCTTTCCTTTTTTACTAGACCGACGCCCACCCTCTAACTAAAAGGGTATCTTTAAGGTCAACACGGGTATCTCGTTTGATGTAAACATAATTTTTTCAACATTATGACATGAACAATATGTCTATATCATAATTGCTTCACAAACTCTATAGAGGTAAAATTTAATTATGTTATTATTGAACATGTAATCATGGGATTATTAAATTACTAGCATTTTAGCCCGGCGTTGCCCGGGTATTTTGTGTGTGTTGAAAAAAAAAAAAGCGGTCAATTTTTTAAAAATTTGACCCCTATTATGATCCCTTAACATTTATTTTTTTGGGCTCAAATCAAATTATTAAGTTAGATCCATGTCCAAGGAACCTATATCTAAAATTTCAAGTGTTTAGACCCCAAAATTTGGCAGAAGAGTTTGGTAGAGTTCTCAAAGGTCAAATCGTTGAACTTTGACGCCTTAACAGCCAAATTTCTGGCCGAAAACGGATTACAAAGACTTTCTCAAATCTCAGTACTCTGTATATCAAATTTCGAGTCTGTAGACTAAAAATTGACAGAGTTATTGCGTTGGTAAACGTACACAGACACACAAACAGACACACACACAGACACGTTCACTTATATATATATATATATATATATGTGTATGGTGGAAGCACAGATTACTTACAGAAGACCCCCCCAACATGTTAAGAATGGCTTTCAAAATAATAACATTATTATTTCAATACGGTAAAAAAATACACACGTACTCAACATTTACATTATAATAACCCTTATTCTCGAGTGGCCTATGGGCCTTGATAAGTGGTGATGCTTATGAAAATGAAAAGAATCGAATCTCTCACCTGGAGCTGTCATAACATCTGCAGTTGTTGCGCTTTCCGTAGTCTTCAGTTCGTCTGTAGTGAACTGTGACGTCGTTTCTTCTTCCGTGGAGAAATGTAATGTAGTCGGTAAGCTGGTAACTTCTTCCGTGATGAATTGCCAAATGTCACTTCCATTTCGAGAGAACTGTGAGTCCGTCACTTCTTCTGTAATCCACTCTGAACTTCTAGAATTTTTGCTCGAGAGTTGCGAATCTGTGACTTCTGTAATAAGGGATGACGTTCTATCATCTATTCTAGAGAACTGCGAGTCTGTGACATCTTTCGTGATGTCTGTGACATCTTTCGTGATGAATTCTGAAGTGCTAGGATCTTCTCTTGTGAACTGAGAGTCTGTTACATCTTCTGTGATGAACTGCGAACTTCTAGGATATTCTCTAGAGAACTGTGAATCTGTCACTTTTTCTGTTATGAATTCTGAAGTTCTAAGATCTTCCCTCGAGAACTGCGAGTCGGTTACGTCTGTGTTTAACTCCGAACTTCTAGGATATTCTCTAGAGAACTGTGAATCTGTGACTTCTTCCGTGATGAATTCTGAAGTTCTAAGATCTTCCCTCGAGAACTGCGAATCGGTTACGTCTGTGTTTAACTCCGAACTTCTAGGATATTCTCTAGAGAACTGTGAATCTGTGACTTCTTCCGTGATGAATTCTGAAGTTCCAAGATCTTCCCTCGAGAACTGCGAGTCGGTTACTTCCTTTGTTATGAACTGTGAACTTTCGCTAGAGAACTGCGAATCGGTTACGTCTGTGTTTAACTCCGAACTTCTAGGATATTCTCTAGAGAACTGTGAATCTGTGACTTCTTCCGTGATGATTTCTGAAGTTCTAAGATCTTCCCTCGAGAACTGCGAATCGGTTACGTCTGTGTTTAACTCCGAACTTCTAGGATATTCTCTAGAGAACTGTGAATCTGTGACTTCTTCCGTGATGAATTCTGAAGTTCTAAGATCTTCCCTCGAGAACTGCGAATCGGTTACGTCTGTGTTTAACTCCGAACTTCTAGGATATTCTCTAGAGAACTGTGAATCTGTGACTTCTTCCGTGATGAATTCTGAAGTTCTAAGATCTTCCCTCGAGAACTGCGAATCGGTTACGTCTGTGTTTAACTCCGAACTTCTAGGATATTCTCTAGAGAACTGTGAATCTGTGACTTCTTCCGTGATGAATTCTGAAGTTCTAAGATCTTCCCTCGAGAACTGCGAATCGGTTACGTCTGTGTTTAACTCCGAACTTCTAGGATATTCTCTAGAGAACTGAGAATCTGTGACTGCTTCCGTGATGAATTCTGAAGTTCTAAGATCTTCCCTCGAGAACTGCGAGTCGGTTACTTCCTTTGTTATGAACGGTGAACTTTCGCTAGAGAATTGCGGATCGGTTACGTCTGTGTTTAACTCCGAACTTCTAGGATATTCTCTAGAGAACTGTGAATCTGTCACTTTTTCTGTTATTAATTCTGAAGTTCTAAGATCTTCCCTCGAGAACTGTGAGTCAGTTACTTCTGTTATGAACTGTGAACTTTCTCTAGAGAACTGTGAATCTGTGACTTCTTCCGTGAGGAATTCTGAAGTTCTAGGATCTTCCCTCGAGAAGTGCGAGTCGGTTACTTCGGTGTTGAACTGCGAAGTTCTAATATCTCTAGAAAACTGAGAGTTTGTCACGATTTCCGTATTGAATTCTGAGGTGCTAAGATCTTCTCTCGAGAATTGTGGGTCTGTTGTTTCGTCTGTGATAAACTCTGAAGTTTTAGCATCTTTAGTCGAGAATTGTGAGTCTGTAATTTCTTCGGTTATGGATTCTGAAGAAGGCTGTTCATTCGAGAAATCTGAGTTCGCCAGTGTCGTGAACATTAGAAGTTTTTCAGTAGTCGGTTTTTCTGTTGTCATGAGCGGTTCTATAGATGGCTCCTCGGTTCTGGAAGTTAAACAAGGACCCGTGTGATGCTCGTCGAGGTTTTCATCACGACACATTGCTTTTGAAAAGTGACAACTGAAAAAAAAGAAGACAGGCGTGACAGACAAGAAAATACTATTTCCAACACAAACGTGACAGACAACAAAATTCTATTTCCAAGATAAACGTGACAGACAAGAAAATTCTATTTCCAACACAAACGTGACAGACAACAAAATTCTATTTCCAAGATAAACGTGACAGACAAGAAAATTCTATTTCCAACACAAACGTGACAGACAAGAAAATTCTATTTCCAAGATAAACGTGACAGACAAGAAAATACTATTTCCAACATAAACGTGACAGACAAGAAAATTCTATTTCCAAGATAAACGTGACAGACAAGAAAATTCTATTTCCAAGATAAAAGTGACAAACCAACAAAATTCTATTTCCAACACAAACGTGGCAGACAACAAAATTTTATTTCTAACATAAGCATTACAGACAACAAAATTTTATTTCTGACATAAACATGACAGACAACAAAATTCTATTTCCAACATAAACTTGGATGTGTTCAAGACCAACGTTAACAAATTCCTAATGAACCGCCCCTTAAGTAAACACTTCATCAAATCTCCACACTAACGTAATGTACTTGCAATAACCCTTATCCCTTAGTGGCTTCCGGGCCTTGATAAGTGGTGATCACTGTGTAAAAAAAAATTTCCAAGAAAAACGTGACAAACAACAAAATTCTATTTTCAACATAAACGTGACAGACAACAAAATTCTATTTCTAACATGAACATGACAGACAAAAAAATTCTATTGCTAACATAAACATGACAGACAACAAAATTCTATTTCTAATATAAATATGACAGACAACAAAATTCTATTTCTAACGTAAACGTAACAGACAACAAAATTCCATTTCCAAGATAAACGTGACAGACAACAAAATTCTATTTCCAAGATATCTTGTCTGTCACGTTTGTGTTGGAAATAGATATATCTCATAGGATTAGCAAATCTCTCGACGGAGGCAACCTTTCTAGGGCAATTGCTCTTGACATATCTAAGGCCTTTGATAGGGTATGGCATAAAGGTTTACTTCACAAGATCTCTAGCTATGGTATTGCTGGAAATGTCTTCTCAATTATTAAATCATTTCTTTCTGATAGGTTCATAAGAGTAGTAGTTGAGGGGCAAAAATCAGAAGCTCACAGTATTAATACCGGTGTCACTCAGGGGTCCATCATGGGCCCAACTCTTTTCCTGATCTACATTAATGATCTTCCAAATCACATCCTTACATCATTTGTAGACATCTATGCTGACGACACTACCATTTATGGTAGCACATCTAAGACAGTAAACGACCAAGTTCTCTCCAATTCTCTCTCTTCTGATCTTGAGCACGTAGTACAATGGGGTAAAGAATGGCTGGTTACTTTTAATCCATCTAAAACCAAGCTTCTCTCTTTACATCATCAACATTCTGATCCACATCTGACATCAATTGAAATGAATGGCTCTCGTCTTCAGAAGGCCTCAAGTTTTGACAAACTTCTTGGCTTGACCATTACTCCTGATCTTAAATGGAACACGTACATCAAATCTGTTACCAAGGCCGCTGGAAAAATGGTGGGATCTTTCTATCGATCCAGTAGATATCTCACTGCTGATGCTATTCTTTATCTATATAAGAGCCAGGTACGTCCAAGGATGGAATACTGTTGCCACATCTGGGCAGGAGCTGCTAGAAAGGACTTGGCTTGCCTTGATAGAGTTAAAAATAGACTTCGTAGCCTCGTAGGAGATGTCCTTTTCTCTTCCTTGCAACCTTTATCTCACAGAAGAGATGTTGCGAGTTTGTCTCTGATGTATCGTTATTTTCATGGAAAGTGTTCAAATGAGCTTCAATCTATGGCCCCCCCCCTCGCCAAACTTTCACAAGAAACACTCATCTAGCTGTAAACACTATCAATAATTCCCCCCACTCTTTATCTGTGCCTAAACCTAAACGTAGATTCCATGAACAAAGCTTCTTTCTTAGAACTGCACGCCTGTGGAATTGTCTTCCGTTTTCCTGCTTTCCGGCTGACTACAATATGGTTGTCTTCAAGTCTAACGTAAATAAGTTCTTGATGAGCCGTTCCATATAAGTTATCAACTTTACCAAATTTTCATTACTAATGATTACTATAATGTCCAATTTCTACTGTACACTCTTTAACCCTTGTCCTTGAGTGGCTTCTTGGCCTTGATAATGTGGTGATTCCTATGTAAAAAAAAATAAACGTGACAGACAACAAAATTCTATTTTCAACATAAACGTGATAGACAACAAAATTCTATTTCTATCATAAACATGACAGACCACAAAATTCTATTTCTAACATAAATATGACAGACAACAAAATTCTATTTCTAACATAAACATGACAGACAACAAAATTCTATTTTCAACATAAACGTGACAGACAACAAAATTCTATTCATAACATAAACATGACAGACAACAAAATTCTATTGTTAACATAAACATGACAGACAACAAAATTCTATTTCTAACGTAAACGTAACAGACAACAAAATTCCATTTCCAAGATAAACGTGACAGACAACAAAATTCTATTTTCAAGATAAACGTGACAGACAAGAAAATTCTATTTTCAACATAAACGTAACAGACAACAAAATTCTATTTCTAACATAAATATGACAGATAAGAAAATTCTATTTATAACATAAACGTAACAGACAACAAAATTCTATTTCCAAGATAAATGTGACAGACAACAAAATTCTATTTCTAACATAAATATCACAGACAACAAAATTCTATTTTCAACATAAACATGACAGACAACAAAATTCTATTTCTAACATAAATATAACAGATAAGAAAATTCTATTTATAACATAAACGTAACAGACAACAAAATTCTATTTCCAAGATAAACGTGACAGACAACAAAATTCTATTTCCAAAATAAACGTGACAGACAACAAAATTCTATTTTCAACATAAACGTAACAGACAACAAAATTCTATTTCTAACATAAATATGACAGATAAGAAAATTCTATTTATAACATAAACGTAACAGACAACAAAATTCTATTTCCAAGATAAACGTGACAGATAACAAAATTCTATTTCCAAGATAAACGTGACAGACAACAAAATTCTATTTTCAACATAAACGTGACAGACAACAAAATTCTATTTCTAACATAAATATGACAGATAAGAAAATTCTATTTATAACATAAACGTAACAGACAACAAAATTCTATTTCCAAGATAAACGTGACAGACAACAAAATTCTATTTCTAACATAAATATGACAGACAACAAAATTCTATTTCTAACATAAACGTAACAGACAACAAAATTCTATTTCCAAGATAAACGTGACAGACAACAAAATTCTATTTCCAAGATAAACGTGACAGACAACAAAATTCTATTTCCAACATAAACGTGACAGACAACAAAATTCTATTTCTAACATAAACGTGACAGACAACAAAATTCTATTTCTAACATAAACGTAACAGACAAGAAAATTCTATTTCCAAGATAAACGTGACAGACAACAAAATTCTATTTCCAACATAAATATGACAGACAACAAAATTCTATTTCTAACATAAACGTAACAGACAACAAAATTCTATTTCCAAGATAAACGTGTGTTACATATGAGGGTTTCATTAAAAGAGAGTCTTAGAGAGAGATGCTTCGAAAGAGAGAGAGAAAGACGTTCTTGTAAGAGAGATTTATTAAGAGGGATGTTGAAAGACTCAGAGAGAGAGAGAGAGAGAGAGAGATTTTTGTTGTAAGAGACTTTGTCTTATTACATATGATGTTGTATCTTAGAGAGTGATGTGTTGTAAGGGTTCTAGAGAGGGATGTTGAAGACTCAGAGAGAGAGAGAGATGTTGTTGTAAGAGACTTTGAAAGATTGTTCGTTTATAACGATTCCGATATATTAAATGTTCATTCCTTGGATGCGTAGAAGAAGAAAGCTTTTTGTGTGAGGAGACAGTGTTCACTGTTCGGACATTGTGTAGACATGATGTAGATTCTCATTGTGGATATGAGAAGTCGAGATGTGTATGAAACGACATTTTATAACACAAATATATAATACAATTTCACTTTACCTTTTTGTAAGAATCATAAGACAAGACGACGTTTTTATAAAACACATGATGAATTTATTTCTTCACGACCGGCCGTGATTTCCATCATCAAGAATTCAAAGCTTCACATTTTAGTTTCAAAGTGACGTCTCGCTTCCTAGACAACTGACTCTCTCTGAGTTTCTTCACTGACTGTCTTCTAACTGAAGTTTTTTCTCTATCCCTAGAACTTTCTATTTTCCGTGACGTCATACACATGTTAAAACATGTGCCTTCTTTCACGTGTTCTGGACCTGAGTGTCGAAAACTTTTCCTATACTCAGTAACCTATTTTTCCAATATGTTAAAAACATTATCTTATAAGCTGCATTCTTTCAATTTAAAATTTCATAACAAACTTAACAGTTCACATTCTTTTCTTGAAATATTTTATCTATATTCAAAACAATTGTTTGTTTTACATTTTTAAATTCTCACACGTAATCTATTTCTAAACCTAAATTACGAGGTTCGAATTTCGTCTATTGCTATTTCATTTTCATTTTAACTAATCTCTCTATTTTTATACTTACATGAAAAAGGGGACATCCTTATCATGTAACACGTGACAGACAACAAAATTCTATTTCCAAGATAAACGTGACAGACAACAAAATTCTATTTCGAACATAAACATGACAGCCAAAATTTTTTTTCCAACATATACCTGACAAACAAACAAAATGCTATTTCTAACTTAAGCGTGACAGACAAAGAAAAATGCTATTTCCAACATAAAAGTTGAAAACAAATAAAAATGGTATATCCAACATCAACGTGTAAACAAGGAAAATTCTATTTCCAACATAAACGTGACAGACCAACGAAAGTGCTATTTGAAACATATTTGGTGGCAGACCAAAGAGTATTCTATTTGAAATATAAGTGTGACAGACCATAGAACATGTTATTTCAAACATAACTGTGAGATACCAACGTGAATGCTATTGTAAACTTAAATGCTTTAATTCGACTTACATCTAGATACTAGCAGGCGGCGCGGCGTTACCCGGTCGTAAAATACGCATTAATATTATATTTTAATTTATGCAGAAATTGAGACATGTTTGATACTACTAATAAAAGTGTTTTCAAGCCTACTTATTCTTTACATTAATAATCTGTCATGCGAACGTGCTAGATTTATATAAAAACTAATAGGTCGCCCGGCATTTAATTAATGCAGCATTCGTATTTATCATGAACAGAAATACTGTAGTTATTAAACGTAACGTAAGACTTCTTTACAAAAGTGAAGTAAAAAAAAACAAAACAAAAAAAAAACGGAAAGAAACTAAGAAACATGTAAATATTATGTTTTCCTAGATATTTCACTTCTTGTAATAAAAAAAATACTCGAACTGAAATCGAAATCAAACTCTAAAGACAGTAAGTAAAGTACGATAACCATTACACCAGCTTGACCTGACTTTTTTTACGTAGGCATCACTACTTATCAAGGCCCAGAGACCACTCAAGGATAAAGGTTAAGAGTGTACAGTAGTCAATTGGACAATATAGTAATCGTTATTAATGGATATTTGGTAAATTTGTTAACTTAAGTGAAACGACTTATCATGAACTTGTTTACGTTGGACTTTAAGACAGCCATATTGTAGTCAACTGGAAAGCAGGAAAACAAAAGACAATTCCACAGGCGTGCAGTTCTAAGAAAGAAGCTTTGTTTATGGAATCTACGTTTAGGTTTAGGCACAGATAAAGAGTGGGGGGAATTATTGATAGTGTTTTCAGCTAGACGAGTGTTTCTTGTGAAAGTTTGGCGAGAGGGGACCATAGAATGGAGCTCAGCCGAGCACTTTCCATGAAAATAACGATAAAGCAGAGACAAACTCGCAACGTCTCTTCTGTGAGATAGAGGTTGCAGGGAAGAAAAAAGGACATCCTGTACGAGGCTACGAAGTCTATTTTGAACTCTATTAAGGTAGGAAAGTCCTTTTTAGCAACTCCTGCCCAGGACTCATACTTTCATCTGATTGCACCCAGGTCTTTCTTTTTTAATTTTCAATTAGTACTACGTATATTGAGTACAATATAATAAACCAGTGACGTGCAGAGGAGGGGGTGTCCTAGAGTACCCAATCACCTACCCCGTTTACTCCTGTTTTAATAGTGCCCTTTTCAGAGGAATGAATTATTGGCCTGTGCTCCACTGAATCCCTTTTTCCGGATGAAAACCGAATAAAAAGTTTTCCATATATCTTATTATCTTATATACACAAATTTCAAGTCTGTAGATCAAAAATTCGTTGAGTATATAGGTTGAGAAGTGTCCTCACACACATTCTCACTTTTATAGATATAATTGTATACAATTTACATTGGCGATGTAAGGTTATTTTGCCAACAGTTCTGCTTTAAATGTAATTCTTTACTTTTGGACTCTTTTCCATTTTTCTTTATTAAATTTCCCCCCCCCAAACAGTTAAACCCAATATTTAAAAAAGAAGACTTTATATGCTTCTATCTGTATAAAAGCCATTTTTTTACACTAGTAATTGAAATTTGTAAATATTTATAATTTTACACATATATATTTACAATTACAATTATTCGTGTAACATTTAGAGTATTTACAAATTTAAATTATTTAATTTAAATTTGTAAATACTCTAAATGTTACACGAATAATTGTAATTTGTAAATATTCATAATTTTACACTAATAATTGTAATTTGTAAATATTTATAATTTTACACTAATAATTGTAATTTGTAAATATTCTTAATTTTACACTAATAAGTGAATTTGTATATATTCTTAATTTTGCACTAATAATTGTAATTTGTAAATATTCATAATTTTACACTAATAATTGTAATTTGTAAATATTCATAATTTTGCAGTAATAATTGTAATTTGTAAATGTTCTTAATTTTACACTAATAATTGTAATTTGTAAATATTTTTAATTTAACACTAATAATTCTAATTTGTAAATACTCTTAATTTAACACTATTAATTATAATTTGAAAATAGTCGTAATTTTACAATAATAATTGTAATTTTAAATATCTATAATATTACACTAGTAATTAAATTTGTAAATACTCTTAATTTTACACTAATAATTGTAATTTTTAATTATTCTTAATTTTACACTAATAATTATAATTTTTAAATATTCCTAATTTTACAATTTTTTAAATAGTTATATACAATTATTTCCAATATAGTAAGTTATGAAAACATATGATGATTAAGTCGCACAGAACTTTTCGTGTTTCAGCCTCACGACGACTCATCAAGGTGTCGCATGGAATTGATATTGACACATGTTTTTATTTTATTTTTTATATATTCACGTGGTTTTAAGTTTGCTAGTTAACCAATGAGATTCTTTGTTATTTCAGATCCTGTTTACAGCAGGCAATGTTTGGGCTTTTATCAGAGAAAGATTCAATTGACTGACAAGGGTGAAATACGAAAAATTACCTTAACTCTGGTGCTTTGAGGCTGAGAGAAAAACTCAGCTGGAGTTTTACGATCGTATTTTTTTTTCGTTGTATCATTATACCCAATATACTAGTAGATTTCTCTCCCAAAATTATTCACAGGGCCCCTTTTAACATTTCTGTGCGTTTTAGGAATGTATTTTTTTTTCTTGTTGTATCATTATACCCAATATATGCTAGTAGAATACCATCCCAAAATTTATTTCAATATTTCTGTGCGTTTTAGGATCGTACTTTTTCTAATTTTATCATTATACCAAATATATACTAGTAGACTACTATCCGAAAATCCTTCGTGGGGTGCCTTTTACTTTGTAGTAATTATTCATCTGTCAAAAGAAGGGGTCATACTTACTCGTTTACGTAAGTGTGTCCGTCTGTTCCGCAGATCATCTCTTCAGGCAAACCGTCGCATTTTCTCTCCATAATCGTCTTGCAGAAACGGTCTTCCACGGGATTGTATTCTGAATTCAAAAAGAAAAAGAAATATGTAGTGGTGTGAAAAGTAATTTTAAATTCGGGAGTTTCCGTGTAAAGTTAGAATTCAATAAGAAAGTGGAAAATTCCATTAGAAGTTTAAATCTTCAGAAGTAAGACCATTTAGCATGATATTACGTCATGGGAGGAAGTACGTGACAGAGAAGCCTAGTCGATTCTGCCTATTGGGTTTATGACGTCAAAACGATCAATTATGTTCGAGAAGATATAAAAACATTTTCTCTCTCTCTCTCTCTCTCTCTCTCTCTCTCTCTCTCTATATATATATATATATATATATATATATATATATAATTTGAGGTTGTATTTTTCAAAGATATGTAAAGACAAATTGAATATATATATATATATATATATATATATATATATATATATATATAAAATTTTATAAAGACAATCCCAGCTGAATGAAAATTGCTCAATATACCAGATAGAGCAAATAAATCATAATTTCGCAATTTAAATTTTATGATGTGAAGCGGTTAAATTTCAAATCTAAAATTTTTATTATATGCATATTATATTTATGACGTCAAAACGATCAATTATGTTCGAGAAGATATAAAAACATTTTCTCCTTCTCTCTCTCTCTCTCTCTCTCTCTCTCTCTCTCTATATATATATATATATATATATATATATTCAATTTGAGGTTGTATTTTTCAAAGATATGTAAAGACAAATTGACTATATATATATATATATATATATATATATATATATATATATATATATATATATATAAAATTTTATAAAGACAATCCCAGCTAAATGAAAATTGCTCAATATACCAGATAGAGCAAATGAATCATAATTTCGCAATTTTTATTATATGTAAAACAAAAAATCCATTTCAATAAGTATATCTTCTTAACCAGTAAAGGAGATATACTTATTGAAATGGATTCTATATACTCTATGATTATTGAAATGCATATAATAAAAATTTTAGATTTGAAATTTAACCGTTTCACATCATAAAATTAAAATTACTAAATCATGATTATATATATATATATATATATATATATATATATATGTGTGTGTGTGTGTGTGTGTGTTTTATTTTTTATTACCGTTCTATCTGTTTGGCTACATATGGTTCAGATATTGGACATGTTTACGATCCATAACCACTTCTGTAAGGCCTGACGAGGCTGTTGGATTGTAAACATGGTCGAACATCTGAAACATATATAGCCAAACAGATAGAAGGGTAATAAAAAAATAAAACACACATATATATATATATTTTTTATATAAGTGCTTGTATGAATTTGCTTGTGGGTCCAGCGATATTAATTCAATCAATTTATACAAGCACTTGCCCGATTCGGATATCTACACAGCTATGTGGATTACCCAACGCATAGCTTGGACCTTATTACCAAACGGATGTAAAGAACGCATAACTTGGATTTTACCAAGCAAGCTGGATCTAAAAAAACTTTCATATCCTTTTTCTGCAAATCCTCCTGCTACAGGACTTCTGATAAATTTATTATTTTGGCTTTGACTTTCCATGTCTCACTGACTTTAGCAAATAGGGTGCATACCTTTATAACTATTTGCTAATATTTTCTCTCCTCTGATGAGATGGTAGACATCGAAACCCTATAGGTTAAGGAGATAAACTTTCTAAAACATTCTTTGTCTTGCTTAGAATAATAAAAATTCTTTGATATGAAACTCAACCACTTCATTTCATTTCAATGAGAGTTTTTTGAAATTCATTGAATTACAATTTAATTTATTTGCTCTATCTTGCATATCGAGCAATTCTTGTTTAGATGGGATAACTTATAGAATATTACCGTCAGTAATATTTTGTAAACCTTACAATCTCACGTTTCCATGATAACTGATTGTTAAATAAAAACTATTCTGAAGTATATATATATATATATAGGGAAAGGTGTTTGTCTAGCCGCACTGATGATTTGTGATGCAACGAAACAGTACTGTATGTGGATGACAATTAA
>NC_136527.1:1866540-1874040 GCF_053919585.1 Euprymna scolopes
ACAAGGCTTGTGAAAAAACACAACTGTAAAATATTAAAACGTGAATGGTTACTCGCCATAGATACCATCAACCTTAGCGTGAAGTAATGTTTTCTTCTGTTATCTTGCAAAACATTAGCGTCTCCTAAGGGAGACAAATAAGTTAAATTCTGAACTTTTTAATCTTGGTATTAATACTTATTTTTTATTTTTTTTTACATGGAAGACACCACTTATCAAGGGCCGGAAGCCACTCGACGATAAAGGTTATTGCGTGTACAGTAATCAATGGGATAATATCATAGTAATCGTTAGTAATGGAGATTTGATAAAGTGTCTTACTTAAGGGAGCGGTTTATCAGGAATTTGTTTATGTTGAACTTGAAGGCATCCAAGTTGTAGTCAGGTGAGAAACAGGCAAACGGAAGAGAGTTCCATAGCATGCACTTATAAGAAAGAAGCTTTGTTCATGGAATCTATGTTTTGATTTTGGCATCGATAAAGAATGGGGAAAATTATTGAGAGTGGTTTCAGCTAGACGGGTGTTTATCGTGAAAGATTGGCGAGGGGGGACTAGAGATTGGAGCTCAGCGTCATAACTTCAGTTAACCAATCAGGTTTGAGAAGGAACACTATTTTGGGGCGACCTTTCAACTATTCATGACTCCGGCCTATTCTTCTTGGGATAAAATCCAGTGCTGAAACAAGCCAGTTGCAAACATCCTCACAAAGATTTTCTAGAATGTTCCATAAACAACGACTATAAATAGATGCTAATAGTGTCATAACTTCAGTTATTAGATCAGCTCTGGGCAGGAACACTATTTTGAGGTGACCTTTCAACTATTTATGACTCCGGCCAATTTCCTGGGATAAAATCCGGTCGTAAGGAATTCCTGAAACAAGCCAATTGCAAACACCCTCACAAAGTACTGGACTCTTGGTAAATATTGATTTTCTGATCTTTTATTCTGACCAAAGTAATATATTATCATTTCCGAAACTGTTGCGTAAAAGCTGGATAAACCTAAAACAAGATTTATCTCCCTTGCACTCTATTTCTTGTTTCCACTTTCTATCTGTTTTTTTTTTTATTTTTAACTTGTTTTAGTTTTTTTTTTAATATATGTTGTGTGTATATATATATATATATATATATATATATATATATATATATATATATATATATATATATATATATATATAAAACTTAGTGGCATAATGGGATAATAATAATGGGATAATACTTAGTGGCATAATGGGATAATAATAATGGGAATAGTATTCCGATGAAATAGAGAAAATAAAAAAGGAACAAACCGTATTATGTGTTCACCAACGTTTCGTCTTTATTTCTTTGGTAAATATTGATTTTCTGATCTTTTATTCTGACCAATGCAATATATTATTATTTCCGAAACTGTTGCGTAAAAGCTGGATAAACCTAAAACAAGATTTATCTCCCTTGTTTCCACTTTCTATCTGTTTTTTTTTTATTTTTAACTTGTTTTAGTTTTTTTTTTAATATATGTTGTGTGTGTATATATATATATATATATATATATATATATATATATATATATATATATATATATATATATATATATGATGAAAATAATGGAAATAGTATTCCGAAAAAATAGAGAAAATAAAAAAGGAACAAACCGTATTATGTGTTCACCAACGTTTCGTCTTTATTTCTTTATTTATTTAGGTTCAGTTTTGGTGTGAGGCATTATTAGTGCCAATGGTCCAGAGTCTATAGTTTACTTGCAATATCGAATTAATTCGACCAATTACATTAAAATGTTGACTGGACATTTTCTACCCTACTTTGGCTGGAATTTGGATGATAACCCCATCTTCATGCATGGTAACGCTCCCATTCACACAGCTGACAATGTCAAAAGCTTCTTTGAAAAGCATGATATGAAGCCTCGAAATAAAGACGAAACGTTGCTGAACACATAATACGGTTTGTTCCTTTTTTATTTTCTCTCTCTCTCTCTGTATATATATATATATATATATATATATATATATATATATAGAGAGAGAGAGAGAGAGAGAGAGAGAGAGAGAGGGAGAAAGAAAGAGAGTTTTGTATGTTGGGAATATTAGTTCTTATATGTGAACAGGCAGATATTAACACAATCCACACATGCTTGAAATTGTGTGTGTGTGTGTGTGTGTGTGTGTGTGTGTGTGTTACATACAAGGCTGCAACCTCTCTCCCACGGAAGGGGCGTTGCGAGCCTTTTGTTGTTTTATCGTTATTTCGCCAGCAAGTGCTCATCTGAACTCTTTTTCTTGTTTCCACTTTCTATCTGTTTACTAAATTTTTTTTATTTTTAACTTCTTTTAGTTTTTTTTTAATATATGTTGTGTGTATATATATATATTTTTTATTTTTATTTTTATTTTCTCTCTCTCTCTCTCTCTCTCTCTATATATATATATATATATATATATATATATAATGGAAATAGTATTCCGATAAATAGAGAAAATAAAAAAGGAACAAACCGTATTATGTGTTCACCAACGTTTCGTCTTTATTTCACCCAGAGGAAGCCTCGAAATAAAGACGAAACGTTGGTGAACACATAATACGGTTGTTTCCTTTTTTATTTTCTCTCTCTCTCTCTCTCTCTCTCTCTCTCTATATATATATATATATATATATATATATATATATATATATAGAGAGAGAGAGAGAGAGAGAGAGAGAGAGGGAGAAAGAAAGAGAGTTTTGTATGTTGGGAATATTAGTTCTTACATGTGAACAGGCAGATATTAGCACAATCCACACATGCTTGAAATTGTGTGTGTGTGTGTGTGTGTGTGTGTGTGTTACATACAAGGCTGCAACCTCTCTCCCACGGAAGGGGCGTTGCGAGCCTTTTGTTGTTTTATCGTTATTTCCCCAGCAAGTGCTCGTCCGAGCTCCAATCTCTGGTCCCCCCCTCGCCAATCTTTCATGATAAACACCCGTCTAGCTGAAACCACTGCCAGTAATTTCCCCACTCTTAATCTGTGCTTAAATCAAAACGTAGATTCCATGAACAAAGCTTCTTTCTTAGAAGTGCACGCCTGCGGAACTCTCTTCCATTTGCCTGTTTCCCACCTGACTACAACTTGGATGTCTTCAAGTCCAACATAAACAAATTCCTGACAAACCGCCCCCTTAAGTAAGACACTCTATCAAATCTCCAATAGTAATGATTACTACAATATTATCTCATTGATTACTGTACACGCGATAACCCTTATCCCCGAGTAGCCTTCAGGCTTTGATAAGTGGTGACTTCCATGTAAAAACAAAAAATATCTGTCCTTGAATTGCATTTTTCTCTTTAAAACAACTCATAGACATTTTCTTGCACATAACAGATAGAGCAGCAGACACAAAAAAAACAACTTTTCTCCTAAAAATAACAACTCAATCAGTTTCAGAAAGTTAAAAGGCACACAGACATCTAACACCGGTGCATAACTAAAAGCGTCTCTTCCAAAATGAAATATCGATTGGATTGAATATAGAAATGAGTAAAATGGATCCGAAAAGAGCAAATCTTTTTATCAAAACAGACTAAAGTTTAGGGGTAGATTTTGTTTTATTTTGTAACTTTTTTCTTCCCTATTACGCTCTTGAAGGGCTTATCTTTTAGCTAGCCTGTTTGGAGCCCAGGAGATTGAATGTTGGTGGTGGGGTTCTTTTTCAGGTTTGGTTTCTCTCTCTCTCCTTTTTTTGTTTTTGTTTACAAAGAAGTCACCTCTTACCTAGGCCCGGAGGCCACTCAAGGATAAGGGTTAAAGAGTGTACAGTAGTTAAGGGAAACATCAAATTATTGTTAGTAGTAGAAATTTGGTAAATTGGATTACTTAAGGAGATGGCTCATCAAGAATTTGTTCATATTGGACTTGAAGACAACCATATTGAAGTCAGCTAGAAAGCGGGAAAGATTGGTGGTGGGGGTCTCTTTCAGGTTTGGTTTGTCTTTTTTTTTTACAAAGCGTCTCTTCAAAAATGAAATCTCGATTGGATTAAATATAGAAATCAATACAATTGATCCGATCTTCTTTTTTTATTTTTATTTTTACACAGGCATCACCACATTATCAAGGCCAAGAGGCCACTCAAGGATAAGGGTTAAAGAGTGTACAGTAAAGAGTGTACAGTTAAAGAGTGGAGTATTGCTGTCATATTTGGGCCGGTGCATCGGCTACTAGTCTCTCGCTCCTTGACAGGGTTCAAAAGAGAGTCGCAAATCTGATAGGCCCTAAACTGGCATCTAAACTTCAGCCTCTGTCCTATCGTCGAAACGTTGCATCCCTCTGCCTTTTCTACAAGTATTTTAATGGTGAATGCTCTGAAGAACTGCAAGCACTTGTGCCCCCACGACGTGAGCACCCTCGACAGACCCGACAAGCTACAAAATCCCACCCCCACACTGTAGAGATCCCTAGATGTAAATGATCTTTCTACTCCAGTAGTTTCTTCCCCAGAACTGCTAGACTTTGGAATTCCATTCCAGGTCACTGCTTCCCCAACTGTACTGACATGCATAAGTTCAAGTGCAACGTGAACCAACATCTCGCTGCCCTAATCCCTACATAGTACCCCAGTAGATGTTTCCCCTGATAGTAGCCCCCTACACCAAAGTGGCAATGTGCCTTGTTTGGAGTGAAAATGTAATAATAAAAAAAAAAAAAGTAGAAATTGGTTAATATAGTAATCATTTGTAATGAAAATTCGGTAAATTTGATAACTTATATGGAACAGCTCATCAAGAACTTATTTACGTTAGACTTGAAGACAACCATATTGTAGTCAGCCGGAAAGCAGGAAAACGGAAGACAATTCCACAGGCGTGCATTTCTTTTTTTTTTATACAGTGATCACCACTTATCAAGGCCCGGAAGCCACTCAGAGATAAGGGTTATTGCAAGTACATTACGTTAGTGGTGAGATTTGATGAAGTGTTTAATTAAGGGGGCGCTTCATTAGGAATTTGTTAACATTGGACTTGAAGACATCCAAGTTGTAGTCCGGAGGGAAGCAGGCAGACGGAACAGAGTTCCACAGGCGTGCAGTTCTAAGAAAGAAGCTTTGTTCATGGAATCCGTTTTTTGTATTTAGGCACAGATATAGAGTGGGGGAAATTTTTCACAGTGGATTCAGTTATACGGGTGTTTTTCGTGAAAGATTGGCGAGGGGGGGACCAGAGATTGGAGCTCAGACGAGTACCTGCCATGGAAATAACGATAAAACAAGGATAGGCTCGCAACGTCTCTTCTGTGGGAGAGAGGTTGCAGGGTAGAGAAAAGGGCATCCCCCACTAAGCCACAAAGTCTATTTTGTACTCTGTCAAGGCAGGATAGGCTGTTTTTAGCAGCTCCTGCCCAGATATGGCAACAGTATTCCATCCTTGGACGTACTTGGCTTTTATATAGATAGAGAATTGCATCAGTAGTGAGATATCTTCTGGAGCGGTAGAAGGATCCCACCATCTTTCCAGCGACCTTGGCAACAAACTTGATGTACGTGTTCCATTTCAGATCAGGAGTAAAAGTCAAACCCAGAAGCTTGTCAAAACACGGGCCTCACCCAGACGAGAGCCATCCATCACAATTGATGCCAGATGGGGATCAGAGCGTTGATGATGTAAGGATAGGAGTTTGGTTTTGGATGCATTAAAGGTAACCAGCCACATCTTCCCCCACTGAACCACGCACTCGAGATCAGAGGAGAGAGAATCAGAGAGAACTTTGTCATTTACAGCCTTTGATGTGTTGCCGTAGATTGTCGTGTCATCAGCATAGATGTCAACGTATGTATGTGTTTAGGGAGGTCATTGATGTAGATCATAGCATAGATGTCAAGATGTATGTGTTTAGGGAGGTCATTGATGTAGATCAGGAAGAGAGTTGGGCCCAGGATTGACCCCTGAGGGACTCCAGCATTTATATTGCAGTCCTCCGATTTTTGTCCATCTACCACTACTCTTATGGAATCTACGTTTAGGTTTAGGCACAGATAAAGAGTGGGGGGAATTATTGATAGTGTTTTCAGCTAGACGAGTGTTTCTTGTGAAAGTTAGGCGAGGGGGGTCCATAGACTGAAGCTCAGTCGAACACTTTCCATGAAAATAACAATACATCAGAGACAAACTCGCAACATCTCTTCTGTGAGATAGAGGTTGCAAGGAAGAGAAAAGGACATCTCTTATGAGGCTACGAAGTCTATTTTGAACTCTATCAACGCAGGATAAGGTCTTTCTAGCAGCTCCTGCCCAGATGTGGCAACAGTATTCCCTCCTTGGACGTACCTGGCTCTTATATAGATAGAGAATGGCATAAGCAGTGAGATATCTACTGGATCGATAGAAAGATCCCACCATTTTTCCAGCGGCCTTGGCAACAGATTTGATGTACGTGTTCCATTTAAGATCAGGAGTAAAGGTCAAGCCCAGAAGCTTGTAAAAACCTGAGGCCTCCTGAAGACAAGAGCCATTCATTTCAATTGATGCCAGATGTGGATCAGAATGTTGATGATGTAAAGAGAGAAGCTTGGTTTTAGATGCATTAAAAGTAACCAGCCACTCCTTTCCCCATTTTCTCTTTCACTCTTTCTTTTAGCTTTATCTATATACGTTGTGTATTTACTCGTAGACATTTTCTTGCACGTAATACTCTCCACAATCCTTAATGAATGACAAAGCTCATAACATGTAACAACAAAGACTAAGCATTTCTTTCCTGTCGTGGTTAACAACCTTACGAAGGCCAGAGGAATAGTTGCCTGAAACGTTGTGAACTATTATGTTTAAAACAAAATCAACGTTTTTTTCACCCCCCCCTCCTCATAAAATACGTCAACTTTTTTGTAATCAATTATTTATTTTTTATATCGCATATTTTTTCACATAAATTGTTAAAACAAATGTGCCGTATCTTTACACCCTAAAAAATCCTCTAAAACTATCACTTGTGTAGGTGTGCTGAAAACAAAAATGAAGAAATTTTAGTTAAAAAACATTTTTTTGTACGATGCACGCACACATGCACAAAAACATGGCGACCAGTGAAAATAATAGCGAATACACCGGATAATAAAGGTATTAATATGAGGAAAACTACTTGTTGCGAACAAAAAAATGTTTGCAAAAAAAAAGAAAAAACGTAAATGTGTTTGGAAAAACAAAACAAAAAAATAAATATGAAAAACAACAAAAAATAAAAATAAACGTAAATGTTTGAAAATAAATAAGCAACAAAAGGTAAATATGTTAGAAAAAAAACAAAAAAAACTTAAATATGTTTGCAAAAAAAAAAAAAAGAAGACATGTTTTAAATTTAAATATAACAAAAACATTTTTATTTCAAGGGTGCCATTATACACATTCTGTGCTTCCGTAACTGGGTGGACAGACAGTAACGCCACCTATAGTCAAACGGAGGAAACAGGCTCTCTCTTTCTTCACGATTACCGACTAAGCATTTCTTTCCTGTCGTGGT
>NC_136527.1:1879040-1886540 GCF_053919585.1 Euprymna scolopes
CTAAATTATATTTATAAACATGAGAACATAAAAATACTCCTTCGTGGAATTGTCATCCGTTTTCCTGCTTTCCAGCTGATTACAATATGGTTGTCTTCAAGTCTAATGTAAACAAGTTTTTGATGAGCCGTTCCATATAAGTTAACAAATTCACAAGATTTCCATTACTAACGGTTACTGCATTGTCCAATTTCTACTGTAAACTCGTTAGCTCTTATCCTCGAGTGGCCTCAAGACCTTGATAAGTGGTAATGCCCATGTAAAACAAAAATTGACAAATTGTGTCTTTTATAAAACATCCCGTATTTATCATCTAAGCAATAATTCAGTTAACCGCTATCCTCGAGTGGCCTTTGGCCTTGCGAAGCAATGACTCATTTGTGTAAAAGAAAAGAAAACAAAAACAAAAAAAACGACCTATACTATACATGAGTAAATAAAAATATTCTTTCGCCATCTTGATAAATTCATCCATCATTTTTTTTAACTCTCCCATTTACGTATTTTCCAACTCTATAATTCAATTTACTGTTATCCTCGAGTGGATTTTGGCCTTGGGAAATGACAACTCATTTGCGTAAACTAAATATTATTTCGCCATTTTGACAATCCCTCTCATAGTTTTTAACCCCTTGTATTATTCACGTATTTTGAAACTGACCATTTAATTAACCTTTATTCTCGAGTTGCTTTTAGCCTTGATACGTGTGAATCATTCGCATAAAAAACTTTTAACTATATTTATAACCGTGAGTAAATAAACATATTTTGTCGAGATTTTGGAAATTCATATATCATTTTTCATACCTCTCACATAGTATTATTTAATTTTCAACTGACAATTCAATAAGCCTGTTGCGGGGCCGGTCGTCCGGAGACAATTGACCCAGAAACAAGTGGTGACTCCGACGTGATTCTTGCAGCCAGGAAAATCACACGCTTAGGCACCAAATTTGCCTAAGTGGTACAAGCCCTTCATGCGACAGTAGTGGAAGAAGTGTAAGAACATCCTCCTCAACACATCAGATCAGCTCCAATACATGTATAATACATGTATAAATGTAACCCTAACCCTAACCCACCTTAAAGAAGCCATTCTTTTTGCCTTTTTACTGTTTACGTTTTGCCTGTGTCTACCTTGTTAGTTGTTGGGGTGATTGTCCCCGGACGACCGACTCCGCAACAAACTGTTATTATATTAATTTATGTGATTGAATGAAGTAGTAATATATATATATATATATATATATTTTATTACATTTGCACCCCAAACAAGGCAAATTGCAACTTTGGTGTAGGGGGCTACTATCAGGGGCAACAACTACTGGGGTACTATGTAGGGATTTTGGCAGCAAGGTGTCGATTCACGTTACACTTGAACTTCTGCACGTCAGTACTGCTGGGGAAGCAGGGACCTGGAATGGAATTCCAGAGTCTAGCGGTTCTGGGGAAGAAACTATTGGAGTAGAAAGATCTTTTACATCTAGGGATCTCTGCAGTGTGGGGGTGGGATTTAGCAGCCTGTCGGGTTTGTCGAGGGTGCACACGTCGTGGGGGCACAAGTGATTGCAGTTCGTCAGAGCATTCACCACTAAAATACTTGTAGAAAAGGCAGAGGGATGCAACATTTCGTCGATGGGACAGAGGCTGAAGCTTAGATGCACAGTTCAGGGCCTATCAGGTTTGCGACTCTCTTTTGAACCTTGTCAAGGAGCGAGAGACTAGTAGCAGATGCACCAGCCCAGATGTGGCAGCAATACTCCATACATGGGCGAATGGTGGCCTTATAGAGGTACAGGATACTTTCGGGTGTTAGTAGTTTTCTAGCACGGTAGAGAGAGCCCACCTTTCTTGCAGCGGCCCTGGCAATGCCTTCAATGTAATTGTTCCAACTCATGTTTCCTGTTAACGTTAGGCCAAGGAGTTTGAAAGATGGACTCTCAGATAAAGAGTCGTTGGCCATTGCTATGGGTGGTAGAGAGGGTTTCTTGTAATTATTGAATGAAACTAGTTTAAAATGAAAATTACAATTGAATTTACCAAAATGATCCAAGATGGTAAAATTAAAGTAAATTATAAATATTAAAGAATTAATATTTATAAAATTATTTCAGCCAGATATAAAAGCTCGATAATACCAAATAGGAAATAGAGCTTATAATATGAGTTATGTCTCGGAAGTAGAGTGAAAAGCACATCTTATTTTTCTTTTATTAATATTATTTTTTCCTTGTACACATGTTTGTGAATTATTCCATGGATTTCTGCCTTTGGATTATTATGGACCATCTTCTTCCAATTACGGGATTTCCTTGGATTTTACTTGTACAAATGGAAATTCTTTTAACTTTCTTGAAGTTTTACATTTGGATTTTACCGTCACTAGATTTTTTATCTTCCACCAGACTATCCATTCGTGTGTAATCACCTTTTTCTTCACCATATTCCCTCTGCTTAACTTTGTTTTCAAGTAAGATCTTTGACTTATTTGTTGTTTCATCAAATACTTCTGCATGCAAAATCCGATCCCGCATTTTGCTAATTCCTACCCTCTGATGAAAAGGAGAGTATTTCTTCGAAACTCCGCGGATTAAGGACTATCCATTTATCTAGTGTTTCCTTTTCAGATTAAATATGTTTTTAACTCATTTCAAAGTGTTTTTTTTAACATATTTCCTTAACTGTTTGCTCATATATATATATTTATATATATATATATATATATATATATATATATATATATTAGAAAAATGACGATATAAAATTATATACCAATGACAAAATGTCTACATTCAAAATTTCAAAATGTTGTCCATATTACCATTTATTTCTTTAAGCATGTTAAAATGTTCAATTTTTAACAGCACCTGTTTCGTAGCGTAAAATCATTCATGTAATTATTTTGTCAGTTTTTTAATTCATTTCGCCCTTAACTCATCAGAAAATAAAAAAATAAAGCAATATGGCATGATTACAAAATCTGAAAATCAGAAGAGAATTTGCAATGTATATATATATATATATATATATATATATATATATATATATATATATATATATATATATGAGCAGAACAGTTAATAAAATATGTTAAAAAAACGCTTTGAAATGAGTTTAAAACATATTTAATCTGAAAAGGAAACACTATATAAGTAGATAGTCCTTAATCCGCTGAGTTTCGAAGGTTGATTGTCCCCGGACGACCGGCCCCCGCAGTAAACTGTTATTCTCGAGTGACCTTTGGCTTTGGGCAGTAGTAACTCATTTGTATAAAAGAAAACAAAACAAAAAAGAACACTTAATTATATTTATAAACATAAATAAAAATATTTTGTCGCCATTTTGATAAATTCATATATCATTTTTTTTAACAATTAACCGACAGTGACTCGGATGTAAGCATGACACACAATAAATAACGCTCGGGCTATTCTATACTTCCGCCATTAATAACTCATTTGGAGAAAAGAAAAGAAAACAAGCAAAAGACGATAGGATCACTCTCTGACTGACGTAATGAACATTTAAAAATGTTTAAAATTCAACGCTATTTCACGCGGTTAATGGTAGCCGAATGGATACGGCCTCCGCTAATCGAGCCAGAGATGTCTTGTGGTGTGCGGTTCGAATCGTTATGCTGGTGTTAATCGTGACACCCTGCACTGAAGAATCCCGAAAGGATTAAACACTAGTGTCTGTAGGTATTTAATTATTATAGTAAAAAATAATTATATATATATATCTCTATATAAATAAAATGAACTCATTTTTTCCCGTCTGATTTTGACATTAATAGGATTAAAAATCAAGATATTTCATGCAAATATAATATGCACAAACGGCAGAACAATATCTGAGGTGTGTTATAGGCTTATTATTTCTCAAATTCCTCGATAATCTTAGATTTCTATACTTTTTCTGCTGAGAAGTCACGGCCAAAATCGGTTAAGATCAATGGAAGTGGTAAAATATTTTCTCTCTAATAAATTCCTCCTCCCCCTGCCACCGCTTAACACCGTTTGGGGATCGTTCACAAGGAACAGTTGAGAAGAGAACACCGGTTTGGCTTCGTAGTTCTTTCATGTGAAGTTATTTAAAATCACTAAACTAAGCTGCAGTGCTCTGTGGCGTAGTGGTTAGCGTGCTGGACAATTCACATTATATTTTCACGTTCGCGCCGACCTACCGTAGTCGTTTTTTTTTGTTTTTCCTAAACAACTGGAATGGACTTTTCTTGGTGGCCGAACTGTTAACGTTGCAGATGTTTTTTTTTTCACACTTTATTTTCCAACTTTTACTCATGACTCCGGGTTTGATCCTTCCTACTTACCTACCATAACATTTTTTAAAACTCCCCCCCCGTCCCGGAAACAAACACTCGGGCAACGCCGGGTACCCCCGCTAGTATATGTATGAAATAAAAATTACAATTAAATTTACCAAGATGTTAAAATTAAAGTATATTATAAATATTAAAGAATTAATATTCATAAAATTATGTCAGCCAGATGTAAAAGCTCGATAAAACCAAATAGGAAATAGAGCTTATAATATGAGCAAACAGTTAATAAAATATGTTAAAAAACACTTTGAAACGATTTAAAAACATATTTAATCTGAAAAGGAAACACTAGATAAATGGATAGTCCTTAATCCGTGGAGTTTCGAAGAAATACTTTCCTTCTCATCAGAGGGAGGAATTAGTAAAATGCGGGATCGGATTTTGCATGCAGAAGTATTTATATATATATATATATATATATATATATATATATATATATATATATATATATATATACACAAGGTGACCCCAAAAAACAGAGGACATTCAATTGTTTTTCTGAGCATTTTACAGTCAACGGAGAAAAAAGCCAAAGACCCTAGTGTTTTGATGTGATGTTTTCGGGCTTGGATCAAAGTGTAGTATCTGTTCTGCAGAAGCTGCACTTAAGATAATTTGTACCAGTCAATGGAGGGGAAACCGTCTATACTGGGGCAATTATTATTTTTTGTTACCAGAGTGCCCCCTCCCCCCTTGTGCCTACTTTTAGGGGAGCTGGTTTTTACCCCACATTAAAAACGGCCTTGTGCCTAATTTGCTTTGGTCGGGAAGCAAATAAATACAGTAAACTAGTTATGACCAAAGTTTCATTTCATTCGAACAAAACACTAAGAAACGGGGCCTAATTAGAGTTGGGGCCCGTTTTTTTGGGTCACCCTGTATTTATTAAGATGAGTAATTAGAAATTATATAAAATTTAAATTCATTTATCGTTTTTTTTTTAAACCCTCCCATGGCATTATTTACGTATTTTCCAACTTACAATTCAATTAACCATTATCCTCAAATGGATTTTAGCCTTTGGAACTCATTTGTATGAAGAAAAGAAAACAAAAAAGAAAACGCTTAAACATGGGTAAATGAAAATATAATTCCGCCATTTTGACAATCTCAATCATTGTTTTTAAATTCCCATAGTATTATTTATGTTCCAACTGACGATTCACTTAACCGTTATCCTCAAATGGATTTTGGCCTTGTGAAGTAATAACCCTTTTGTATAAAATAAAAGAAAACAAAAGAAAAAAACATAAGTAAATAAAAATATAATTTCTCCAATTTGACAATCCCAATCATTGTTTTTAACCACCCATAGTATTATTTATGTTCCAACTGACGATTCACTTAACCGTTATCCTCAAATGGATTTTGGCCTCGTGAAGTAATAACCCTTTTGTATAAAATAAAAGAAAACAAAAGAAAAAAACATAAGTAAATAAAAATATAATTTCTCCAATTTGACAATCCCAATCATTGTTTTTAACCACCCATAGTATTATTTATGTTCCAACTGACGATTCACTTAACCGTTATCCTCAAATGGATTTTGGCCTCGTGAAGTAATAACCTTTTTGTATAAAATAAAAGAAAACAAAAGAAGAAAACATAAGTAAATAAAAATATAATTTCTCCAATTTGACAATCCCAATCATTGTTTTTAACCACCCATAGTATTATTTATGTTCCAACTGACCATTCACTTAACCGTTATCCTCAAATGGATTTTGGCCTCGTGAAGTAATAACCTTTTTGTATAAAATAAAAGAAAACAAAAGAAAAAAACATAAGTAAATAAAAATATAATTTCTCCAATTTGACAATCCCAATCATTGTTTTTAACCACCCATAGTATTATTTATGTTCCAACTGACCATTCACTTAACCGTTATCCTCAAATGGATTTTGGCCTCGTGAAGTAATAACCTTTTTGTATAAAATAAAAGAAAACAAAAGAAAAAAACATAAGTAAATAAAAATATAATTTCTCCAATTTGACAATCCCAATCATTGTTTTTAACCACCCATAGTATTATTTATGTTCCAACTGACAATTCACTTAACCGTTATCCTCAAATGGATTTTGGCCTTGTGAAGTAATAACCCTTTTGTATAAAATAAAAGAAAACAAAAGAAGAAAACATAAGTAAATAAAAATATAATATAATTTCTCCAATTTGATAATCCCAATCATTGTTTTTAACCACCCATAGTATTATTTATGTTCCAACTGACAATTCACTTAACCGTTATCCTCAAATGGATTTTGGCCTTGTGAAGTAATAACCCTTTTGTATAAAATAAAAGAAAACAAAAGAAGAAAACATAAGTAAATAAAAATATAATATAATTTCTCCAATTTGATAATCCCAATCATTGTTTTTAACCACCCATAGTATTATTTATGTTCCAACTGACAATTCACTTAACCGTTATCCTCAAATGGATTTTGGCCTTGTGAAGTAATAACCCTTTTGTATAAAATAAAAGAAAACAAAAGAAGAAAACATAAGTAAATAAAAATATAATATAATTTCTCCAATTTGATAATCCCAATCATTGTTTTTAACCACCCATAGTATTATTTATGTTCCAACTGACAATTCACTTAACCGTTATCCTCAAATGGATTTTGGCCTTGTGAAGTAATAACCCTTTTGTATAAAATAAAAGAAAACAAAAGAAGAAAACATAAGTAAATAAAAATATAATATAATTTCTCCAATTTGATAATCCCAATCATTGTTTTTAACCACCCATAGTATTATTTATGTTCCAACTGACAATTCACTTAACCGTTATCCTCAAATGGATTTTGGCCTTGTGAAGTAATAACCCTTTTGTATAAAATAAAAGAAAACAAAAGAAGAAAACATAAGTAAATAAAAATATAATATAATTTCTCCAATTTGATAATCCCAATCATTGTTTTTAACCACCCATAGTATTATTTATGTTCCAACTGACAATTCACTTAACCGTTATCCTCAAATGGATTTTGGCCTTGTGAAGTAATAACCCTTTTGTATAAAATAAAAGAAAACAAAAGAAGAAAACATAAGTAAATAAAAATATAATATAATTTCTCCAATTTGATAATCCCAATCATTGTTTTTAACCACCCATAGTATTATTTATGTTCCAACTGACAATTCACTTAA
>NC_136527.1:1891540-1914040 GCF_053919585.1 Euprymna scolopes
ACACATGCACACGCACGCACACACACACACACGCACGCACACACGCACACACACGAACACACACACGCACGCACACGCACTCACACGCACGCACACGCACACATTAATACGATAGTGTGTGTTATTTTGTTTCTCACGTTTATATCTTTTTTCTTCTTCCGAGTGACTTTCGCTTAATTGTTATGACCTTCCATTAGTTGTAATAAATAATTTTCCCAAGAATTCTTCATAAGTTTTGGTTTCAGTTTCGATTATAGCTGAAGGAACTAAAGTTATATATTTATGCATATATTTTTCTTCATAAGTGTTGGTTTCGGTTTCGATTCAAGCTGATGTACCCAAGTCATATGGATATATTTAAAAGAATCTTTTTTTTTTAAATCACAACTTTATAATATATAAGAATCGATAGAAAATTGACTCTATAATAATATATACGAAATGTGCAGGAATTAAAATATCATATTTAAGCGTATTTAACGAGCGGGCTACGCCGGGCGTCCCTGCTAGCTTAGAGAAATACTTTTGCAGTTTTAACAAAAAAGCTACGATAATATCAGAGCGTCTCCATTTACACTGAACATCTACAGAATGCCGACATCAATATATGACATGTGAATGAGTTCACTGTGGAATTTCCACAGGTCTCGCTAGTTAAAAATCAATATTATTAAATTCTGTCAGTTAACAGGTTTCATATCAAACATTGTTTCAGGTGTTGTCGCCTTAAAAAGATTTTTTGTTTCAATATATTATATATGATTGAGTTCGCTGTGGGATTTGCGCAGGTCCTGCTAGTATTCTTCCCCAGAGCTGCAAGACTTTGGAACTCCCTTCCGGGATTCTACTTTCCCAACTGTACTGACATGCAGAAGTTCAAGTGTAATGTGAACAGGCATCTTGCTGCTAAACTCCCTACATAGTACCCCTGCAACTTATGTCCCCGATAGTAGCCCCCTTCTTCAAAGTGGCACTGTGTCTTGCTTGGGGTGAAAATTGATTAAAATAAAAAAAACAGTCGGGAATTTGGAAGGAATTTCAAACGGAACCCTTTATTTACGTGTTCCGTCAGCCATGACTGGATAGAAGTCCTAAGTAATTCGCAATGGTATTTTTCAGTCGCCCACACTGAGAAGTGAACTTAATTGAACTATATATATATATATATATATATATATATATATATATATGTCTCTCTATATATGTATATATATATGTATATGTATATATATGTATATATATATGTATATATACATATGTATATATATACATATGTATATATACATATGTATATATATATATGTATATATACATATGTATATATACATATGTATATATATGCATATATACATATGTATATATACATATGTATATATATGTATATATATGTGTATATATATATGTATATATATGCATATATATATGTATATATACATATGTATATATATGTGTATATATATGTATATATATGTGTGTATATATATATATGTATATATATGTATATATATATATGTATATGTATATATATGTATATATATGTATATATATGTATATATATGTATATATACATATGTGTGTATATGTATATATATATATGTGTATATATATATGTGTGTATATATATATATGTATATATATATGTGTGTATATGTGTATATATATATATATATATATAAATATATATATATATATGAGCAAACAGTTAATAAAATATGTTAAAAAACACTTTATATTTACATATATATACTAGCTGTACCCTGCCCCACGTTGCAGTGGCTCAATTTGGTGTAATGGAAAAATTCAATAAAAAGAGAAAATGCATGTTCCTTATATTAGTACAGCAATTCACTGCAAAAAGTGAAAAAGAAGGCGAAAATGAAAAATAAGTGGTACTCTTGCAGAATTTGATCTGGATCCTCGGGAGTTTCTGTCAATCATTCATGGTTTGGACTCGACCAACAATCAGTGGATGAAGCCGAACGTAGCAAAAATGTTGAAACGCTAAATGTTTTTTTTTGTTGTTGTTTTACAAAAATGTGAGTTAGTAATTAATATTTGGTTGATGGTGGGGGAGGGGGGTTACTATACATAGATTCGAAAAAATTGTCCAAAAACAAATAAATGGAAGCAAAGGTAAGTTACGTTTCTACCTAATTGGAGAATTGTTTAGTGTTTTTATGTAATGTAAAATGTTTAATCGGCTCAAAAAAACAGAAATGGTCGCGGACTCTGTTGAATACGTTAAGTTTGGGAAAGTAAGTTGAAAACTAAAAACTATACAAAACAGTGTCTGAAACTCACCGAATATATGTTACCATGACATAGGTTGGCATAATCGGTGGGTTTCTGACAGTATGTTGTATAGTTTTTTTAGTTTTAACTCACTTTCTCTAACTTAAAGTAATCAACAGTGTCCACCACCATTTGTAGCTTTCAAATACCCCGATAAACACTGTTTTTCGAGCCGACTAAACTTTACATTAAATGAAAAGGGTTTGTATATCTAAACACAGATACAAAGAAGTTGTCAAAAAATAAATATATAACAAATAAATGTTATCAAAGGCAAGAAAAGTAAATGTTCTACCTAACTGGATAAGATTTTAGTGTTTTTATGTAATGTATAATCGGTTCAAAAACATTCAATGTTTATCGGTATATCTGAAAAATACAAATGGCGGCAGACTGTATCGAACACGTTAAGTTTGGGGAAATTTTGGGAAAATGAGTTTAAACTAAAAAACTATACAAAATACTGTTAGGAATTCACTTAATATATGTTACCATGACGTAGGCTGGCATATAATCGGTGGTTTTAAACTTTTGCTCGATACAGGTGACGACTTTTAAAAGTCCCTTTTAGTGATTACCTGGTTTGAGGATATTTGTACAACTAAACGGCAAATCTGCTCCCAAAAATCTGGTATTATTTTACTTTAAGGCCCATTTCACGTTCATATATAACGAAATATTTTATTGTAGATTTCGGTGTGCTAAAAACGAATCTGCAAACCGTTTACGTAGCAAAAAGAAAGTTTTCATGATATTCATGAAATTACTTTTTAGAAAAGTGGGTGATCACTTTTCTATGTAAATTTAACTTAGAATGAGCACCCACTTTCTGGCCACCTGAGAGGGGCATTTTTCCGTGTTTCTTGGCTAAAAAGTTTTTTGTTTGATTTCTTTTGCATGGTAATAACCCCTGAACTCTGGGACTATTTTCCATTTCACAGCCGTAGCCTCCGTTTACGCTATGCGTGAGCATAAACGAAAGCTGTTTAGCCAATAAACATGGGAAAAAATCCCCCCCTCTCTCAGGTGGCTAGAAAGTGGGTGCTCATTTTAAGTTAAATTTACATGGAAAAGTGATCGCCCACTTTTCGAAAAAGTAATTTCTTCATATCATAAAAACTATTTTTTTGCGACGGAAACGATTTGCAGATTCGTTTTTAGCACACCAAAATCTACAAAAAAAAAAAAAATTGTTATTTACGAACGTGAGACGCACGGCACTTAATGGAAAAGTATATAAAAAATCCGGGGGAAAATAGTTTTCAATAAAAAACAGCAAATGAATTCGATAGAAAAAAAATGGATGCTATTTTTTTTTCTTTCTGTGTGTTTCTTGGCTAAAAAGTCTTTTTGTTTGATTTCTTTTGCATGGTATTAACTCCTGAACTCTGGGACTATTTTCCATTTCACAGACGTAGCCTTTGTTTATGCTATGCGTGAGCATAAACGAAAACTGTTAAATATGCATTCGCGTACCAAACTGCCTTGTCAAAAAACCTTTAAGTCAATAAACACGAAAATAAATGCCCCTTCCTCAGGTGGCCAGAAAGTGGGTGCTCATTTTAAGTTAAATTTACATGGAAAAGTGATCACCCACTTTTCGAAAAAAAATTTCTTCAGATCATGAAAACTATTTTGGTACTCATTGGGCGTTGAGTTCCATGGCGACCCGCAGAATTATTTAATGGTCGTTCCCTTAGTACCCCCCTAGTCAAGGCTAACGCATGCGCACGTAACATTTTTTATTTATTTACTTACGTGGTGGAGTTTCTATACTGATAGGTTTTTTGAAATTTTTTCACTGGATTATTATTGATTGAACACTAACCAGATTATGAAAAAAAATTGAAAAAAAAATCATTTCAACATTTGAAAGGGGTACTCACTTTTTAGTTATCACGTTCTGGTAAATCGGTCACTCATTTTTTTTTTTTTTTTTTCTAAATACGGAAGTGTCTTTGGGAGATATGAAATGGTCGCATGTTGACGAAGCAATGTATCGGGAGGCGTACGGGATGAAAAATTATTGGTAAATTTTTAGATTAGGTCCACCTCCTCAATTTTCTTTTAAATGACGACTTGAAATGGTTTTCGTCTATGCTGAATACGAAAATCGCATTGAAATTTTGCAGAAATAAGTAGTTATCAAGATATAAAAAAGTTGTATTATGCATTGTAATCTTTGGCGGCCATCTTTTTTACGTGCGTGCATTTATTTATGGCGCGTGTGCACGTAAAAAGATGGCCGCCGAAGAATACAATGCATAATACAACTATTTATTTCCGCAAAATTTAAATGCGATTTGCGTGTTCAGCATACACGGACACCTATAAATGTCGTCATTGAAAGGAAAATTGTGGAGGTGGACCCAATCTAAAAAAAAATACCAAATTGTTAAACATTTCTCCAGCATGTTAGTGAAATTTATAATACTTTAAAAAAAAAAATTAAAAAAACAAAACAAAAAACTCTTTTCTCTTCCCTGCAACCTCTCTCCCACAGAAAAGTCGTTCCGCCTCACCAATCTTTCACGAAAAACGCCCGTCTAGCTGAAACCTTTCTAGGGCAATTGCTCTTGACATATGTAAGGCCTCTGATAGGGTATGGCATAAAGGGTTACTTCATAAGATCTCCAGCTATGGTATAGCTGGAAATGTCTTCTCAATTATTAAATCATTTCTTTCTGATAGGTTCATAAGAGTAGTAGTTGAGGGGCAAAAATCAGAAGCCCACAGTATTAATGCCGGTGTCCCTAAGGGATCCATCCTGGGCCCAACTCTTTTCCTGATCTACATTAATGATCTTCCAAATCACATCCTTACATCATTTGTAGACATTTATGCTGACGACACTACCATTTATGGTAGCACATCTAAGACAGTAAACGACCAAGTTCTCTCCAATTCTCTCTCCTCTGATCTTGAGCATGTAGTACAATGGGGAAAGGAGTGGATGGTTACTTTTAATGTATCTAAAACCAAGCTTCTCTCTTTACATCATCAACATTCTGATCCCCATCTGGCATCAACTGAAATGAATGGCTCTCGTCTTGAGAAGGCCTCAAGTTTTGACAAGCTTCTGGGCTTGACCATTACTCCTGATCTTAAATGGAACACGTACATCAAATCTGTTGCCAAGGCCGCTGGAAAAATGGTGGGATCTTTCTATCGATCCAGTAGATATCTCACTGCTGATGCTATTCTCTATCTATATAAGAGCCAGGTACGTCCAAGGATGGAATACTGTTGCCACATCTGGGCAGGAGCTGCTAGAAAGGACTTGTCCTGCCTAGATAGAGTTCAAAATAGACTTCGTAGCCTCGTAGGAGATGTCCTTTTCTCTTCCTTGCAACCTCTATCTCACAGAAGAGATGTTGCGAGTTTGTCTCTGATGTATCGTTATTTTCATGGAAAGTGTTCGACTGAGCTTCAATCTATGGTCCCCCCTCGCGAAACTTTCACAAGAAACACTCGTCTAGCTGTAAACACTATCAATAATTCCCCCCACTGTTTATCTGTGCCTAAACCTAAACGTAGATTCCATGAACAAAGCTTTTTTATTAGAACTGCACACCTGTGGAATTGTCTTCCGTTTTCCTGCTTTCCGGCTGACTACAATATGGTTGTGTTCAAGTCTAATGTAAATAAGTTCTTGATGAGCCGTTCCATATAAGTTATCAAATTTAACAAATTTTCATTACTAATGATTATTATATTGTCCAATTTCTACTGTACACTCTTTAACCCTTATCCTTGAGTGGCCTCTTGGCCTTCATAATGTGTTGATACCTATGAAATAAAAAAAAAGAAAAAGTCCAATGTGAGCAAGTTCTAATTGAATCGTCCCCCTAAGTAATCCAAGTTACAAAATTCCCACTGTTTACTATGCTAAAATCACAATGACTAATGTATACCTATTAACCCTTATCCTCGAGTGGCCTCTGGGCCTTGATAAGTGGTGACACCCATGTAAAAAAAAAAACAAACACTATCAGTAATTTTCCCCACTCTTTATCTGTGCCAAAATCAAAACATAGATTCCATGAACAAAGCTTCTTTGTTAGAAGTGCCTGCCTGTGGAACTCTCTTCCGTTTGCCTGTTTCCCACCTGACTACAACTTGGACGTCTTCAAGTCCAACATAAACAAATTCCTGATGAACCGCCCCCTTAACTAATGACACTTTATTAAATCTCCATTACTAACGATTACTACGATACTATCCCATTGATTACTGTACACGCAATAACCCTTATCCCAAGTGGCTTCCGGGTCTTGTAAAAAAAAAAAATTAGTAATTGGTTATTCCCAGCATATGTGATGCTTCTTTGAGTCGTCTTACTCTCCACTGTTCTTTTGTCTATGATTTTTACTTCGTCTTATAATAGTAGATGGTTTCCGTTTTCCTTCCAGATATGGTCAGCCATACCTGAGTTTTCAATCCCTCCACGTATTACTGCTTTTCGATGTTCTTCTAATCGTACTTTTAGTGGACAACATATCCCACCTTTGTATAGTTTTCTGCAAAAATTCAGAAACGTTATAAATAATGAAGATGATTTCAGTAATGGCATCAGGTGATCCTTATGTCACGTGAGTTAATCCCGTAACGAGATAGATTGGTCATACACGTATAGGGCTAGAACAACAGCATATCCTTTTCATTGTTTTGACTCTCGAGTGTGTATCCATTGATATCTTATATTTTTTTATATAAAGTGATGTAGTTCTCGGTTGATTAATTGTGTCTAACTGTGTCGGATATATACTCGAGAGTCCAAACAATAAGGATATTTTGTTTCCATCGCCCTATGATCAGTTTAGTTTAAAGTTTGACGTCAGACTGGAAAAGTCAAACAAGATAACACGAAAGATATTGTCTCCGCGTTTTGGAAACTGGGAGAAACGCAACTTTAGCATAATGCAGAAAATTGTAACGTCCTGCAGATGGGAAGTCACGAATAAAATTATATCAAATCTATATATCTATAAAAGTGAACGTGTCTGTCTGTCTGTTTGTCTGTGTGTCTGTGTGTCTGTCTGTCTGTGTACATTTCCCTACGCAATAACTCTGTCAAGTTTTAGTCTATAGACTCGAAATTTGAAATACCGGGTACTGAGATTTGGGAAAATCGATGTGACGGGTGTCAGCCAGAAATTTGGCTGTTAAGGGGTCAAATTTCAACGATTTGACCTTTAAGAACTCTACCAAACTCCTCCGACAATTTTGTGTCTAGACACTTGAAATTTTAGATATAGGTTCCTTGAACCTGGATCTAACTTAATAAAGTGATTTAAGCCCGAAACTATAAATTTTAAGGGGTCATAATAGGGGTCAAATTAAAAACAAATTTACTCTTTTTTTTTTTGTTCAACATACACCTCCAAACACCCGGGCAACGCCGGGCTGAAATGCTAGTATATCTATAAAAGTGAACGTGTCTGTCTGTCTGTCTGTCTGTCTGTCTGTCTGTCTGTTTGTCTGTGTACATTTCCCTACGCAATAACTCTGTCAATTTTTAGTCTATAGACTCGAAATTTGAAATACCGGGTACTGAGATTTGGGAAAATCGATGTGACGGGTGTCAGCTAGAAATTTGGCTGTTAAGGGGTCAAATTTCAACGATTTGACCTTTAAGAACTCTACCAAACTCCTCCGACAATTTTGGGTCTAGACACTTGAAATTTTAGATATAGGTTCCTTGAACCTGGATCTAACTTAATAAAGTGATTTGAGCCCGAAACAATAAATTTTAAGGGGTCATAATAGGGGTCAAATTAAAAACAAATTTACTCTTTTTTTTTTGTTCAGCATACACCTCCAAACACCCGGGCAACGCCGGGCTGAAATGCTAGTATATCTATAAAAGTGAACGTGTCTGTCTGTCTGTCTGTCTGTTTGTCTGTGTGTCTGTGTGTCTGTCTGTCTGTGTACATTTCCCTATGCAATAACTCTGTCAATTTTTAGTCTATAGACTCGAAATTTGAAATACCGGGTACTGAGATTTGGGAAAATCGATGTGACGGGTGTCAGCCAGAAATTTGGCTGTTAAGGGGTCAAATTTCAACGATTTGACCTTTAAGAACTCTACCAAACTCCTCCGACAATTTTGTGTCTAGACACTTGAAATTTTAGATTTAGGTTTCTTGAACCTGGATCTAACTTAATAAAGTGATTTAAGCCCGAAACAATAAATTTTAAGGGGTCATAATAGGGGTCAAATTAAAAACAAATTTACTCTTTTTTTTTTGTTCAGCATACACCTCCAAACACCCGGGCAACGCCGGGCTGAAATGCTAGTATATCTATAAAAGTGAACGTGTCTGTCTGTCTGTCTGTGTGTCTGTGTGTCTGTCTGTCTTTGTACATTTCCCTACGCAATAACTCTGTCAATTTTTAGTCTATAGACTCGAAATTTGAAATACCGGGTACTGAGATTTGGGAAAATCGATGTGACGGGTGTCAGCCAGAAATTTGGCTGTTAAGGGGTCAAATTTCAACGATTTGACCTTTAAGAACTCTACCAAACTCCTCCGACAATTTTGGGTCTAGACACTTGAAATTTTAGATATAGGTTCCTTGAACCTGGATCTAACTTAATAAAGTGATTTAAGCCCGAAACAATAAATTTTAAGGGGTCATAATAGGGGTCAAATTAAAAACAAATTTACTCTTTTTTTTTGTTCAGCATACACCTCCAAACACCCGGGCAACGCCGGGCTGAAATGCTAGTATATCTATAAAAGTGAACGTGTCTGTCTGTCTGTCTGTGTGTCTGTGTGTCTGTCTGTCTTTGTACATTTCCCTACGCAATAACTCTGTCAATTTTTAGTCTATAGACTCGAAATTTGAAATACCGGGTACTGAGATTTGGGAAAATCGATGTGACGGGTGTCAGCCAGAAATTTGGCTGTTAAGGGGTCAAATTTCAACGATTTGACCTTTAAGAACTCTACCAAACTCCTCCGACAATTTTGGGTCTAGACACTTGAAATTTTAGATATAGGTTCCTTGAACCTGGATCTAACTTAATAAAGTGATTTGAGCCCGAAACAATAAATTTTAAGGGGTCATAATAGGGGTCAAATTAAAAACAAATTTACTCTTTTTTTTTTGTTCAGCATACACCTCCAAACACCCGGGCAACGCCGGGCTGAAATGCTAGTATATCTATAAAAGTGAACGTGTCTGTCTGTCTGTCTGTGTGTCTGTGTGTCTGTCTGTCTTTGTACATTTCCCTACGCAATAACTCTGTCAATTTTTAGTCTATAGACTCGAAATTTGAAATACCGGGTACTGAGATTTGGGAAAATCGATGTGACGGGTGTCAGCCAGAAATTTGGCTGTTAAGGGGTCAAATTTCAACGATTTGACTTTTAAGAACTCTACCAAACTCCTCCGACAATTTTGGGTCTAGATACTTGAAATTTTAGATATAGGTTCCTTGAACCTGGATCTAACTTAATAAAGTGATTTAAGCCCGAAACTATAAATTTTAAGGGGTCATAATAGGGGTCAAATTAAAAACAAATTTACTCTTTTTTTTTTTTGTTCAACATACACCTCCAAACACCCGGGCAACGCCGGGCTGAAATGCTAGTATATCTATAAAAGTGAACGTGTCTGTCTGTCTGTCTGTCTGTCTGTGTGTCTGTTTGTCTTTGTACATTTCCCTACGCAATAACTCTGTCAATTTTTAGTCTATAGACTCGAAATTTGAAATACCGGGTACTGAGATTTGGGAAAATCGATGTGATGGGTGTCAGCCAGAAATTTGGCTGTTAAGGGGGTCAAATTTCAACGATTTGACCTTTAAGAACGCTACCAAACTACTCCGACAATTTTGTGTCTAGACACTTGAAATTTTAGATATAGGTTCCTTGAACCTGGATCTAACTTAATAAAGTGATTTGAGCCCGAAACTATAAATTTTAAGGGGTCATAATAGGGGTCAAATTTTTAAAAAATTAATCATTTTTTTTGTTTTTTTGCTTTTTTTGCACAGCATTCACCTCCAAACACCCGAGCAACGCCGGGCACCCCTGCTAGTATAACTATTATTATAAATATATAAATATGTTGTGTTTCCTTTGTCTTCCGTTTTCCTGCTTTCCGGCTGACTACAATATGGTTGTGTTCAAGTCTAACGTAAATAAGTTCTTGATGAGCCGTTCCATATAAGTTATCAAATTTAACAAATTTTCATTACTAATGATATTATATTGTCCAATTTCTACTGTACACTCTTTAACCCTTATCCTTGAGTGGCCTATCGGCCTTGATAATGTGGTGATGCCTATGTAGCCTTAATTTAAACCTACGTCATTTCCGGTTTGGCGGTAGTCGTAACAGCAAAGACGTCACGTTTTTTTCATGTTTTTTTTTTCTCCTTCGCAGTACGGGTTCGAGCCTGCCTTCCTACTACCACTTTTTTTTTTTTTTGCTCAACACACACCTCCACACACCCGGGAAATTTAAAAAGTAAGAAAAATATTTGGGTACGATCAGTTAATATCGAAACCGAAACAGTAGCATTCAAAGCTGGTGACGTTACCACTGTATAAACATGACACGCATATGAACTGATTAAAAATAAACTAAGATGAATGTACAAAATGTAGAACGATTTATTTGATCCATTTTTGACCCCTTAAAAACTATTCTAACCGGTTAAAGACCTATAAAAGAACGGTTCCTAAAAAAAAAAAATCCAGTCAATTGAGTCCCCTGGCGCCGCTCTGCGACATTATTTATTTATTTTTTTTTTACAAAGGCATTACCACTTATCTAGGTGTATCAGAATTTCTGTAGGAATTTTTGACACCCCTAACACGAAACTGCGAATAAAATATAAAAAAACTTATAATTTCTCTTTTAAAAGTGTGTTGTTTATTTTCTTTATGGATTATACTTCCAAAATAAACTATTAAAGTTGTTTTAAAAGTAATAGAAATATTTTTTTTTATTTGAAAAAAAAAAGGAATGAATTTTACGAACTACATATTTTTCAATTTTTAAACTTTAAAAATCTATCAAAATTTATCTATTGATTCAATTTTTACGATATTTTCAGGGTCAATGTGAAATTTTATGTTCTTTCCAATAAACCGAATATAATATTTTAGACCAAAGTTTTTTTTAAATTCACGTCCCCCGCCATTTTCAAGTGTCTATTAAAAAGTAAATAATTAATTTACTCACCAAAGTTTTATATATCACAAATTGAAGAGAAAAGGTCAATAAATAATATTTTCAAATTTAAAACAAAAAAAAATAGTGTTTTTTAGAAATTTACCTGTAAAGTCCGAAGTTTAAAACCTTAAAAAAACAAACAAAAAAACACGTCGTTTTTTTTTTGTTTTGTTTTGTTTTTAATGAAACCTTGGTCCTTGCTCCTTTAATTGAAAAAAAAAAATTAGGGCTGGAATTACATTTTTCGAGGAGTTATAAGCTTGGAAAGACGGGATGGAATTATTCACTATTTTTCACGAAATTTCTGACACACCTACCACTTATCAAGGCTAAGAGGCCACTCGAGGATAAGGTTTAAAGAGTATACAGTAGACAATTGGACAATAAAGTAATCGTTAGCTATGGAAATCGTTAGTAATGGAAACTTTTAGTTTTGGCGGAGATAGAGTTTGAAAATATGGAGACAGACAGACCGAGACAGACAGGCCGACAGACAGATGGACAGACAGACAGATCGCCGTTTATATATTTGATTATTAAATATTATTAAATTTATTTCGAAGATGTGAGCTGCTGAGCTGGTAGAGTGATTTGATTATATAGTTTCGAAGCTCATAATCAATATGAAAATGTAAAAAAAAAAAAAAATTTCAAACCCTAATTTTTTTTTTCAATAAAATGAGGAAAGACCAAATTTTAAAATAATGAAATGTTCTCATTCCGATTTGTTAAGTTTTATCCTAACCTGACAAAACACAAAATTGATTCTAAATTCCGTCCAGAGTGTGAATTCGACAGAAAGATTCCCGAGTTTGACAAGATATACCTGAAGATAATAACAACTGAAATGTAAAAATGACACTGAAGATGAGGACAGTGGTCCGAAAAATCTAAATAATACACAATTTTTATTGTTGTCCCAATCTTTCGTGATCCTTTATGGATATCTAGATTTTCTCCATATTACAAACCGGCCTTGTGTCGAACACTCCCTTCATGGGGAAGCAAATAAATATTTTTTTTTATTTCGGCATTGTATTCTCATTTAGATCTGTGTCTGTACACACCACAAAACCATGTGTAAATTAGATGTCATAATAATAAGTCTCTTTACTTCTTTATAAGAATAATAAAGAATAATAATATTTTTTATAATAATAATAATAATAATAATAATAATTAATTTTTTAAAATCGGTTTTCTTTACGAAAGATTTCACGAAATTCAACTAAATTTAACTTAATCGAAAAATAATAAAAATATATGTAAATTAAAAAAAATCACTTACCTATATAAAATACTAATCAATGGATGCTTCCATTCTTCATTCAGGAGAATTTGTCGATATATTTTATATTCCATGTACTTTTTTTAATCAAAGAATATTTTTAAACATCTATCTGAAAATGCCGCAATTACGTAAGCATTGTTACGATGTTAGCGAAGCGGTGTTTCTTTTTGTTTTGAAATACGGATGGACAGAAGGACGTAAAAACGACACATACATTAGTCGTCTAGCCTTGTGCGTGGAGAAATATGTTATCAGTTTTTCCCTTAAAAAAAAAACTCGAGGAAATTTTCTTTTTTCTTTTCTCAAAGAAATGCATGAGTTTTTGATATAATATATTTTATACTTGTTTATGGAGTGAATTTTTGTTTTTAATATCTAAAAAAAACATTGAATGAAATAGAAAAAATTATCGTAATTCTACAAAATTTTCTGGACAATATAACAAGATTATAAAGTCTCACTTAAAAAAAAAATATTCAACGTGGTTAAAAAAAGGTAAATTAGCTTATTTTATTTATTGATCTTTTATCTTCAATTTGTGATATATAAATTTGAGGTGAGAAAATTAATTATTTCCATTTTAATAGACATTTAAAAATAGGGTGGGGCGAATTAAAAAAAACAACCTTGTCAAGAATATTATATTCAATTTATTGGAAAGAGCATAAAATTTCACATTGAACCTCAAAATATCATAAAATTTGAACAATTAGAAAAATTTTGATAGATTTTTAAGTGAAACAATTGAAAAAAAATTAACTCGTAAAATTCAATTGATTGCGTTACGTAAAAACATGGCTGCATAAACGCGCGCAGGCACTTTGTAAACACTGTTTAAAAAAAAATAAAAAACAATATGTCTATTATTTTTTAAACAACTTTAATAGTTTATTTTGGAAGTATATTCCATGAAGAAAATAAACAATTCACGTTAAAAACAGAAATTACGAGTTTTGTATTTAAATATTTTATTTGCAGTTTTGTGTTAAGGGTGTCAAAAATTCCCAAACAATTCTGACACACTCATCAGCATATTCAGGTACACTTTGGTGTAAACTTTCAAGCTAATATCGGAGATGTGAGGTGACATGATGTGGCCCTCACTTGAAACTACAGCAAAGACCATAACCGTGGCCGGCAACTTTGTTTTCATCGCCTTAGGCACATCCCTGTTATTAATCGCAATCCAGTGACGCATTTTGAGGGTGCTGGCAATGGTCCTGTTGTCATAACTTGGATAGGTAGAGAGCATGAGTTGTACAGTGGCACATCTCCGATCTCGCTCGTTGAACATTGTGTCACTTTCAGACATAATAGAAGGCTCCTATCGCATTTGGGATTTGTACACAACTGGCTAACTAATAGATGGTCTACAACAAAAAAAGAAATCCGGTTTTCATCAAACGGAAATGGAATCATGTGGTCTTTTCTATGGCGACAATTTTATCGTTCCGACCTGTGAGATATTAACGTTTTTAAAATACGGTCTTTAACTTTACATTAAAAAAAGAAGTCGCATTTTTCTTTTCCTAGAAATTGCGTTGGTTTCAGCGTCCTAAATTTTCCTAATGAACTAAATAAACGAATATTTTAGTTGAAATAGAGTTGTTCCCCTCAGATTAATGACGCTCAAATTCGTTGCCCATTTTGCTTTTTACCTCGCTTTTTCATATAATGTTCATACATTTCAAGCGTGAGTTTCTCAATTTTACATGCATAATACTAAATAGATTTTAAATGGAAATGATTCTCCGTTTAGTAATATACTAGCAGATAGACTCGACGTTAAATGATGATGAGGGCTGTGAAAGCAGAATATTCTTTTCATTCTTTTGACTCTCGGGTATATATCCGACACAATTAATCAACCGAGAACCACATCCGTCTTTATAAAAAACCTCTAAAATATTAACGGATATATACTCAAGAGTCAAAACAAAGTAAAGAATATGCTGTTGTCACAGACCTAATGATGATCAACGAATGTTTCACTAGGTGTGTCAGAAATTTCGTGAAAAATAGTGAATAATTCCGCCCCGTCTTTCCAAGCTTATAACTCCTCGAAAAATGTAATTCCAGCCCTAATTTTTTTTCAACTAAAGGAACAAGGACCAAGGTTTTATTAAAAAAAAAAAAACGTTTAAAAAAAAAACAAGGTTGTTTTTTTTAAACGTTTTAAACTTCGGACTTTACAGGTAAATTTCTAAAAAACACTACTTTTTTTGTTTTAAATTTGAATATATTATTTATTGACGTTTTCTCTTCAATTTGTGATATATAAAACTTTGGTGAGTAAATTAATTATTTACTTTTTAATAGACATTTCAAAATGGGAGGCGTCAATTATTCGACCGCCTGTCTTTCCAAGCTTATAACTACTCGAAAAATGTAATTCAAGCCCTAACTTTTTTTCAACTAAAGGAGCAAGGACCAAGGTTTAATTAAAAAAAGAAAAAGAAAAAACAAACAACGTGGTTAAAAAAAGAAGGTTTTAAACTTCGAACTTTACAGGTAAATTTCTTAAAAACACTATTTTTTTTGTTTTAAATTTGAAAATATTATTTATTGACCTTTTCTCTTCAATTTGTGATATATAAAACTTTGGTGAGTAAATTAATTATTTACTTTTTAATAGACACTTGAAAATGGCGGGGGACGTGAATTTAAAAAAAACTTTGGTCTAAAATATTATATTCGGTTTATTGGAAAGAACATAAAATTTCACATTGACCCTGAAAATATCGTAAAAATTGAATCAATAGAAAAACTTTGGTGAGTAAATTAATTATTTACTTTTTAATAGACACTTGAAAAGGGGGGGGGGGGCGTGAATTTAAAAAAAACATTTGTCGAAAATATTATATTCAGTTTATTGGAAAGAGCATAAAATTTCACATTGACCCTGAAAATATCGTAAAAATAGAATCAATAGAAAAATTTTGATAGATTTTTAAACTTTAAAAATTGAAAAATATGTAGTTCGTAAAATTCATTACTGTTTAAAAGAAAAAATATTTCTATTACTTTAAAATCACTGTAATAGTTTATTTTGGAAGTATAATCCATAAAGAAAATAAACAACCCACTTTTAACAGAGAAATTAGGAGATTTTTACATTTTATTCGCAGTTTCGTGTTAGGGGTGTCAAAAATTCCTGCAAAAATTCTAATACACCTAATATTTCACACTCCCATATTTTATTGTCATCGAAATCGATAAAATCGTAAATCTTCCAATCAAATTGATTGATTGCCTGCGCTAGTTGGGCACCCATTGCGGTGCACACGAAAGAAGGGTCAAATGCTTCTTGCAGTAACTTAGTGCACAACATTGTAGTCTACATTGCACTGTAGAGAATCTACTGTTGATTTTATAAAATCATTTTTTTTTAATATATAATGACTTGAATTAAAGTTTAAAACGCAAAAATCGAGTATCATCTTTAATTTTTTTGTAAACAGAAAAATGTATTTCAAACGTGCCCCTGTCATATCAAAGAATCAACTGTTGATTTTATAAAATCATTTTTTTAAAAATATATAATGACTTGAATTAAAGTTTAAAATGCAAAAATCGAGTATCATGCTTTAATTTTTTTTAAACAGAAAAATTTATTTCGAACGTGCCCCTGTCATATCAGAGAATCTACTGTTGATTTTATAAAATCATTTTTTTAAATATATAATGACTTGAATTAAAGTTTAAAATGCAAAGATCGAGTATCATGCTTTAATTTTTTTAAAACAGAAAAATTTATTTCAAACGTGCCCCTGTCATATCAAAGAATCTACTGTTGATTTTATAAAATCATTTTTTTAAAATATATAATGACTTGAATTAAAGTTTAAAATGCAAAAATCGAATATCATGCTTTAATTTTTTTAAAACAGAAAAATTTATTTCGAACGTGCCCCTGTCATATCAAAGAATCTATCGTTGATTTTATAAAATCATTTTTTTAAAATATATAATGACTTGAATTAAAGTTTAAAATGCAAAAATCGAGTATCATGCTTTAATTTTTTTTAAACAGAAAAATTTATTTCGAACGTTCCCCTGTCATATCAAAGAATCTATCGTTGATTTTATAAAATCATTTTTTAAAAATATATAATGACTTGAAGTACAGTTTAAAAAGTAAAAATCGAGTATCATGCTTTAATTTTTTTTAAACAAAAAAATTTATTTCGAACGTGCCCCTGTCATATCAAAGAACCTACCGTTGATTTTATAAAATAATTTTTTTTAAATATATAATGACTTGAATTAAAGTTTAAAATGCAAAAATCGAGTATCATGCTTTAATTTTTTTTAAACAGAAAAATTTATTTCAAACGTGCCCCTGTCATATCAAAGAATCTACTGTTGATTTTATAAAATCATTTTTTTTAAATATTTAATGACTTGAATTAAAGTTTAAAATGCAAAAATCGAGTATCATGCTTTAATTTTTTTTAAACAGAAAAATTTATTTCGAACGTGCCCCTGTCATATCAAAGAATCTATCGTTGATTTTATAAAATCATTTTTTAAAAATATATAATGACTTGAATTACAGTTTAAAAAGCAAAAATCGAGTATCATGCTTTAATTTTTTTTAAACAGAAAAATTTATTTCGAACGTGCCCCTGTCATATCAAAGAACCTACCGTTGATTTTATAAAATCATTTTTTTAAAATATATAATGACTTGAATTAAAGTTTTAAAAGCAAAAATCGAGTATCATGCTTTAATTTTTTTAAAACAGAAAAATTTATTTCGAACGTGCCCCTGTCATATCAAAGAATCTATCGTTGATTTTATAAAATCATTTTTTTTAAATATATAATGACTTGAATTAAAGTTTAAAATGCAAAAATCGAGTATCATGCTTTAATTTTTTTTTAAACAGAAAAATTTATTTCGAACGTGCCCCTGTCATATCAAAGAATCTATCGTTGATTTTATAAAATCATTTTTTTTTTAAATATATAATGACTTGAATTAAAGTTTAAAATGCAAAAATCGAGTATCATGCTTTAATTTTTTTAAACAGAAAAATTTATTTCGAACGTGCCCCTGTCATATCAAAGAATCTACTGTTGATTTTATAAAATCATTTTTTTTAATATATAATGACTTGAATTAAAGTTTAAAATGCAAAAATCGAGTATCATGCTTTAATTTTTTTAAAACAGAAAAATTTATTTCAAACGTGCCCCTGTCATATCAAAGAATCTACTGTTGATTTTATAAAATCATTTTTTTTAAATATATAATGACTTGAATTAAAGTTTAAAATGCAAAAATCGAGTATCATGCTTTTATTTTTTTTAAACAGAAAAATTTATTTCGAACGTGCCCCTGTCATATCAAAGAATCTATCGTTGATTTTATAAAATCATTTTTTTAAAATATATAATGACTTGAATTACAGTTTAAAATGCAAAAATCGAGTATCATGCTTTAATTTTTTTTAAACAAAAAAATTTATTTCGAACGTGCCCCTGTCATATCAAAGAATCTATCGTTGATTTTATAAAATCATTTTTTAAATATATAATGACTTGAATTAAAGTTTAAAATGCAAAAATCGAGTATCATGCTTTAATTTTTTTTTAACAGAAAAATTTATTTCGAACGTGCCCCTGTCATATCAAAGAATCTATCGTTGATTTTATAAAATCATTTTTTTAAAATATATAATGACTTGAATTAAAGTTTAAAATGCAAAAATCGAGTATCATGCTTTAATTTTTTTAAAACAGAAAAATTTATTTCGAACGTTCCCCTGTCATATCAAAGAATCTATCGTTGATTTTATAAAATCATTTTTTAAAAATATATAATGACTTGAATTACAGTTTAAAAAGTAAAAATCGAGTATCATGCTTTAATTTTTTTTAAACAGAAAAATTTATTTCGAACGTGCCCCTGTCATATCAAAGAACCTACCGTTGATTTTATAAAATAATTTTTTTTAAATATATAATGACTTGAATTAAAGTTTAAAATGCAAAAATCGAGTATCATGCTTTAATTTTTTTTAAACAGAAAAATTTATTTCGAACGTGCCCCTGTCATATCAAAGAATCTACTGTTGATTTTATAAAATCATTTTTTTAATATATTTAATAACTTGAATTAAAGTTTAAAATGCAAAAATCGAGTATCATGCTTTAATTTTTTTTAAACAGAAAAATTTATTTCGAACGTGCCCCTGTCATATCAAAGAATCTGTCGTTGATTTTATAAAATCATTTTTTAAAAATATATAATGACTTGAATAAAAGTTTAAAATGCAAAAATCGAGTATCATGCTTTAATTTTTTTAAAACAGAAAAATTTATTTCGAACGTGCCCCTGTCATATCAAAGAATCTATCGTTGATTTTATAAAATCATTTTTTTTTAAATATATAATGACTTGAATTACAGTTTAAAAAGCAAAAATCGAGTATCATGCTTTAATTTTTTTTAAACAGAAAAATTTATTTCGAACGTGCCCCTGTCATATCAAAGAATCTATCGTTGATTTTATAAAATCATTTTTTTTAAATATAAAATGACTTGAATTAAAGTTCAAAATGCAAAAATCGAGTATCATGCTTTAATTTTTTTTAAACAGAAAAATTTATTTCAAACGTGCCCCTGTCATATCAAAGAACCTACCGTTGATTTTATAAAATCATTTTTTTTAAATATATAATGACTTGAATTAAAGTTTAAAATGCAAAAATCGAATATCATGCTTTAATTTTTTTTAAACAGAAAAATTTATTTCGAACGTGCCCCTGTCATATCAAAGAATCTATCGTTGATTTTATAAAATCATTTTTTTAAAATATATAATGACTTGAATTAAAGTTTAAAATGCAAAAATCGAGTATCATGCTTTATTTTTTTTTAAACAGAAAAATTTATTTCGAACGTGCCCCTGTCATATCAAAGAATCTATCGTTGATTTTATAAAATCATTTTTTAAAAATATATAATGACTTGAATTAAAGTTTAAAATGCAAAAATCGAATATCATGCTTTAATTTTTTTAAAACAGAAAAATTTATTTCGAACGTTCCCCTGTCATATCAAAGAATCTATCGTCGATTTTATAAAATCATTTTTTTAAATATATAATGACTTGAATTAAAGTTTAAAATGCAAAAATCGAGTATCATGCTTTATTTTTGTTTAAACAGAAAAATTTATTTCGAACGTGCCCCTGTCATATCAAAGAATCTATCGTTGATTTTATAAAATCATTTTTTTAAATATATAATGACTTGAATTAAAGTTTAAAATGCAAAAATCGAGTATCATGCTTTAATTTTTTTTTAAACAGAAAAATTTATTTCGAACGTGCCCCTGTCATATCAAAGAATCTATCGTTGATTTTATAAAATCATTTTTTTTAAATATATAATGACTTGAATTAAAGTTTAAAATGCAAAAATCGAGTATCATGCTTTAATTTTTTTTTAAACAGAAAAATTTATTTCGAACGTGCCCCTGTCATATCAAAGAATCTATCGTTGATTTTATAAAATCATTTTTTAAATATATAATGACTTGAATTAAAGTTTAAAATGCAAAAATCGAGTATCATTCTTTAATTTTTTTTAAACAGAAAAATTTATTTCGAACGTGCCCCTGTCATATCAAAGAATCTACTGTTGATTTTATAAAATCATTTTTTTAAAATATATAATGACTTGAATTAAAGTTTAAAATGCAAAAATCGAGTATCATGCTTTAATTTTTTTTAAACAGAAAAATTTATTTCGAACGTGCCCCTGTCATATCAAAGAATCTACTGTTGATTTTATAAAATCATTTTTTTTAAATATATAATGACTTGAATAAAAGTTTAAAATGCAAAAATCGAGTATCATGCTTTAATTTTTTTAAAACAGAAAAATTTATTTCGAACGTGCCCCTGTCATATCAAAGAATCTATCGTTGATTTTATAAAATCATTTTTTTAAAATATATAATGACTTGAATTAATGTTTAAAATGCAAAAATCGAGTATCATGCTTTAATTTTTTTTTAAACAGAAAAATTTATTTCGAACGTGCCCCTGTCATATCAAAGAATCTATCGTTGATTTTATAAAATCATTTTTTAAATATATAATGACTTGAATTAAAGTTTAAAATGCAAAAATCGAGTATCATGCTTTAATTCTTTTTAAACAGAAAAATTTATTTCGAACGTGCCCCTGTCATATCAAAGAATCTATCGTTGATTTTATAAAATCATTTTTTAAAAATATATCATGACTTGAATTAAAGTTTAAAATGCAAAAATCGAGTATCATGCTTTAATTTTTTTTAAACAGAAAAATTTATTTCGAACGCGCCCCTGTCATATCAAAGAACCTACCGTTGATTTTATAAAATCATTTTTTTAAAATATATAATGACTTGAATTAAAGTTTAAAATGCAAAAATCGAGTATCATGCTTTAATTTTTTTAAAACAGAAACATTCATTTCGCACGCGCCCCTGTCATATCAAAGAACCTACCGTTGATTTTATAAAATCATTTTTTTTAAATATATAATGACTTGAATTAAAGTTTAAAATGCAAAAATCGAGTATCATGCTTTAATTTTTTTTAAACAGAAAAATTTATTTCGCACGCGCCCCTGTCATATCAAAGAACCTATCGTTGATTTTATAAAATCATTTTTTTTAAATATATAATGACTTGAATTAAAGTTTAAAATGCAAAAATCGAGTATCATGCTTTAATTTTTTTTAAACAGAAAAATTTATTTCGCACGCGCCCCTATCATATCAAAGAACCTACCGTTGATTTTATAAAATCATTTTTTAAATATATAATGACTTGAATTAAAGTTTAAAATGCAAAAATCGAGTATCATGCTTTAATTTTTTTTAAACAGAAAAATTTATTTCGCACGCGCCCCTGTCATATCAAAGAACCTACCGTTGATTTTATAAAATCATTTTTTAAATATATAATGACTTGAATTAAAGTTTAAAATGCAAAAATCGAGTATCATGCTTTAATTTTTTTTAAACAGAAAAATTTATTTCGCACGCGCCCCTATCATATCAAAGAACCTACCGTTGATTTTATAAAATCATTTTTTAAATATATAATGACTTGAATTAAAGTTTAAAATGCAAAAATCGAGTATCATGCTTTAATTTTTTTTAAACAGAAAAATTTATTTCGAACGTGCCCCTGTCATATCAAAGAATCTATCGTTGATTTTATAAAATCATTTTTTTAAATATATAATGACTTGAATTAAAATTTAAAATGCAAAAATCGAGTATCATGCTTTAATTTTTTTTAAACAGAAAAATTTATTTCGAACGTGCCCCTGTCATATCAAAGAATCTATCGTTGATTTTATAAAATCATTTTTTTAAAATATATAATGACTTGAATTAAAGTTTAAAATGCAAAAATCGAGTATCATGCTTTAATTTTTTTTAAACAGAAAAATTTATTTCGCACGCGCCCCTGTCATATCAAAGAACCTATCGTTGATTTTATAAAATCATTTTTTTTAAATATATAATGACTTGATTTAAAGTTTAAAATTAAAAAATCGAGTATAATGCTTTAATTTTTTTTAAACAGAAAAATTTATTTCGAACGCGCCCCTATCATATCAAAGAACCTACCGTTGATTTTATAAAATCATTTTTTAAATATATAATGACTTGAATTAAAGTTTAAAATGCAAAAATCGAGTATCATGCTTT
>NC_136527.1:1919040-1941540 GCF_053919585.1 Euprymna scolopes
TACTTGCAATAACCCTTATCCCTGAGTGGCTTCCGGGCCTTGATAAGTGGTGTTCACCATGTGAAAAAAAATATAATAATAATAATAATGAATAAAAATAAGCATACACGACTACTCTACCTGAACAATACTATACCTATTATAATCAGTTAATGAGTAAAAAAAAAAATAAGTTAATTAAAAAACTAAAAATAAACAATGTTAAGTAATAAGATAATTAACCGTTTTCAATTAAATGTTAAGTGATAATAAGAATTAAACTCGTTAATTAACACAAAACTGAAAATAAATAAACTGTAACAATGAAACAATGCCAAAACAATAAATAAATAAATGAAAGTTTATTAATAGTAATAAAAAAAATCATATCACATATTGATCCTTTATTGCAAGAATTATGTGAGGGAATAATTCTCCCTTATTTATTTTTTCCGCCAAAGAAATCCCATAGAATGAAACTGAAACATCTCAGTCTTGGTCCCCAACAATTTCCAAAAGCCCCAAAAAGATCAATATGTGATATATTTTTTAAAATTAATTTTCGTAAAGTTTTTAATTTTTTCGGCAAATTTTAGTAAATGGGAGTTATCTCCCTTAGATTATCCTCCTCTAAAAAGCAAAGAAGAAAAAAAACAAGAACCAAGAGAAAGGATATTCTAGGTTATCTCCCTTGAAGCAAAGATAGGAGTTACTTCCCTTGGAATGGAGCAACCGAAATTTAACTTGAACGTTCGTTTGTTAATATTTTATTAATCGTAAATAACATGTTGTTGTAAATGTTCCTTATTCCTTATTATGGAAATCCATTATTCCTTATTCTGGATATCGGCTATACACTTTGTTATTCCATTATTCAGTTATTCCGTTATTCTTGTCTTTCTAAAAACTGGTTCATTATTTTCTTTTACGTAGTTTTTGTAGCTGGATTTTCCGACATTAAAAACCGACCTTATGTCTAACTCTGCTGTCGTGTGGAAGTAAGAAAATAGAAACTAGCAGGCCACCCGGCGTTGTCCGGTCGTAAAACGCTTAACTTTAATATATTTTAATTCATGTAGAATCGTATTTATTATTATAGAGACAATTCTTCATTGATTATTACATTGTACCTAATATATAAAAGTGAGATCAAAACTATATTATTGTTCATTAATTTATTTATTTCTGGGGAAATATATTTTCTTATAATATATGCCAACCCTTATTTAAGTAGCTCTATATAAAAGCCAAGTACGTCCAAGGATGGAATACTGCTGCCATATCTGGGCAGGAGCTACTAAAAAACAGCCTATCCTGCCTTGACAGAGTACAAAATAGACTTCGTGGCTTAGTGGGGGATGCCCTTTTCTCTACCCTGTAACCTCTTTCTCACAGAAGAGACGTTGCGAGCCTATCCTTGTTTTATCGTTATTTCCATGGCAGGTGCTCGTCTGAACTCCAATCTCTGGTCCCCCCTCGCCAATCTTTCACGAAAAACACCTGTCTAGCTGAATCCACTGTGAAAAATTTCCCCCACTCTTTACCTGTGCCTAAATCCAAACGTGGATTCCATGAACAAAGCTTCTTTCTTAGAACTGCACGCCTGTGGAACTCTTTTCCGTCTGCCTACTTCCCACCTGACTACAACTTGGATGTCTTCAAGTCCAACGTTAACAAATTCCTAATGAACCGCCCTCTTAAATAAACACTTCATTAAATCTCCACACTAACGTACTGTACGTGCAATACCCTTATCCCTAAGTGGCTTCGAGGCCTTGATAATTGGTGACCACCGTGTAAAAAAAAAATATATATATAATGAATAAATGACAGAAAACTATATTCCAAAGTTCATGATGTTGACCATCTTATAAGTTATCCTTTGTAATTCAGTTGACATTTACAATTCCTGACAGTATCTGTTTCATAGCGCAAAATCAATCACTTAATTATTCTTGAGTTAAGGGCATAATAGATTCACTGATTCATATAATAATTAAGTGAATGATTTTGCGCTACGAAACAGATACTGTCAAGAATTAAAGGAGTAAATTAAAGGATGGTCGATATCATGAATTTTGGAATATAGTCTTTTGACATTTATTCTCTCTCTCTCTCACACTCACACACACACACACACACACACACACATATATATATATATTGCGTAGTAATCTCTAATAAAGGGGATCGTATGTGTGATCGTCTAATGGCCAGTCTATTAAATATGTTATGCTTGTGTGTGTGTGTATGTGTGTTTGTGTGTGTGTGTGACATGTCATGTATTTTCGGGCATACCTTCTGCGTTCACGATGTTGGCCCATCTGGAAACATCTCTTGGAGAGGAGACTTGTAACCTGTTTTGGACGAAGATTCATTTTACTCCAAGACAAGGAATTGGTTTTATAGCTTTTTTTTATTTCACTTTCCAGATGTCTTGCAGAAGGATGGAAAGCGAAACTCTGGCTTGTGTGGTTCTGTTCTACACACGTCAGCGTTCTCCACCCCCTCCAGTGCAGGGGAGGAGACAACGGTGAAGCCGTCCGTCCTCTTCTAAGTCTAAACCAAATCTCTACGATTCAGCTAACCTGATCGCGTGACTCACACGCAATCCGATCAGCTGACCCTGACTTCCGGTCAACGTGTCACAAGATAATTTACACATCTCTCTCTCTCCTCTCTCTCGTCATTCTATAACACACACACACACACACACACACACACACACACACACACACACACACACACACACACATATATATATAAAATAAAATAAAATAAAAATTACAATTAAATTTACCAAAATAATCCAAGATGGTAAAATTAAAGTATATTATAAATATTAAAGAATTAATATTTATAAAATTATCTCAGCCAGATGTAAAAGCTCGATAAAACCAAATAGGAAATAGAGCTTATAATATGAGCAAACAGTTAATGAAATATGTTAAAAACACTTTGAAATGAGGTAAAAACATATTTAATCTGAAAAGGAAACACTAGATAAATGGATAGTCCTTAATCCGCGGAGTTTCGAAGAAATACTTTCCTTCTCATCAGAGGGTAGGAATTAGCAAAATGCGGGATCGGATTTTGCATGCAGAAGTATTTGATGAAACAACAAGTAAGTCAAAGATCTTACTTGAAAACAAAAAAAGTGAAGCAGAGGGAATATGGTAAAGAAAAAGTTGATTACACATGAATGGATAGTCTGGTGGAAGATAAATAATCCAGTGACGGTAGAATCCAAATGTATAACTTCAAGAAAGTTAAAAGAATTTCCATTTGTACAAGTAAAATCCAAGGAAATCCCGTAATTGGAAGAAGATGGTCCATAATAATCCAAAGGCAGAAATCCATGGAATAATTCAAAAACATGTGTACAAGGAAAAAAATAAAAATGGAAATTCAATCCGATCCCGCATTTTGCTAATTCCTACTCTCTGATGAGAAGGAAAGTATTTCTTCGAAACTCCGCGGATTAAGGACTATCCATTTATCTAGTGTTTCCTTTTCAGATTAAATATGTTTTTAACTCATTTCAAAGTGTTTTTTAACATATTTTATTAACTGTTTGCTCATATATATATATATATATATATTTATATATATATATATATATATATATATATATATATATATATATAGAGAGAGAGAGAGAGAGAGAGAGAGAGAGAAAGAGAGAGGGAGGTAATGGCGCTAATGAATTTTGGAATATAGTCTTTTATTCACTATTTTCCTCTCTAATGAAATTTTTAGCACTTTATAATATACCGACATTATATATATATATATATATATATATATATATATATATATATATATATATCTATATATATATATAATTATTATTTTTCCATATATATATATATATATATTATTTCTCTGGCTATATATATATATATATATATATATATATATATATATATATATATATATATATATATATATATATATATATCTGGCTCGATTAGTGGAGACCGTATCCATTCGGCTACCATTCACCGCGTGAAATAACGTTGAATTCAAAGATTTTAATTTTAAATGTTCATTTACGTCAGTCAGACAGTGATCTAATCGTTATACGATGATCTATGCATAAGAGCTAAATTGACCGACTTTAATTCAACTGAAAGTGCTGAACGATAAGAAATGAATTTCTTAAAGGGGCTGTCATAATTATTTTTTTGCTATAATAATTATTAAATACCTACAGACACTAGTGTTTCATCCTTTCGGAAATCTTCAGTGCAGGGTGTCACGATTAATACCAGTCGAACGATTTGAACCCCGCAACACGAGACATCTCTGGCTCGATTAGCGGAGACCGTATCCATTCGGCTACCATTCACCGCGTGAAATAACGTTGAATTCAAACATTTTAATTTTAAATGTTCGTTTACGTCAGTCAGACAGTGATCTAATCGTTATACGATGATCTATGCATAAGAGCTAAATTGACAAACTTTAATTCAACTGAAAGTGCTCAATGATAAGAAATGAATTTCTTAAAGGGGCTGTCATAATTATTTTTTTGCTATAATATATATATATATATATAATTATTTTTTTACTATGATAATTAAATACCTACAGACAATAGTGTTTCATCCTTTCGGAAATCTTCAGTGCAGGGTGTCACGATTAATACCAGTCGAACGATTTGAACCCCGCAACACGAGACATCTCTGGCTCGATTAGTGGAGACCGTATCCATTCGGCTACCATTCACCGCGTGAAATAGCGTTGAATTTAAACATTTTAATTTTAAATGTTCATTTACGTCAGTCAGAGAGTGATCTAATCGTTATACGATGATCTATGCATCAGAGCTAAATTGACCGACTTTAATTCAACTGAAAGTGCTCAACGATAAGAAATGAATTTCTTAAAGGGGCTGTCATAATTATTTTTTTGCTATAATAATTAAATACCTACAAATACTAGTGTTTCATTCTTCAGTGCAGGGTGTCACGATTAACACCAGCCGAACGATTCTAACCCCGCACCACGCGATATCTCTGGCTATATATATATATATATATATATATATATATATATATATATATATATATATATAGCTTAGTGAGTTAGAAGAAGAGAGTACGTTCAATTCTATGAGAGGAGGCTTATCGGGATAATATAAACCTCAACAAGTTTCATTGGAGTTTATATAGGAGAACAATAGGAATGGGAAATGAAGTCACAAAAACTATATATTGGTAAATATAGATTGGTTCATTTATTCAATAAGGGAATACAAACATTTAGTTGGAGGATAGAGAGGACTCTTTATGCTAAGGCGTTTCGAAGCCGAATGCTTCTCATCAGAAGAGTAGAGAAGATGCTAGGTAACATGATGGGGATGCGACGTCTAGCGTGGGAGTCATCAGGAACGAAATAAACAATACTGATGATGTTGGGGGGGGGCGTTATATCGAATTCTAAGATAAAGGAGGAGCGTATTATATAAAGTGTAATATAAAAAGGTGTATAGGTTTCTTTCATAGTCTTTAATAATGTAGGTAGTTTATGTTTTAAGAATCAAGGGGAAGCATAGGGATGGATGTGTGGTAGTTTTATTTTATCCGTATGTAAGATGTATACTTCGTTTGGGACTGAAGATCTCCAGAAAAAAAATTACTTAACTTGATTGTGTATTTTTTTTTTTTTTACAGCAGAAAAACACGTTTTTATGACAGCACGTTGAAGGTAGCCATCTTTGATTTTTTTTTGTACATGCCATGGGGAGATAACTCAGTTTAAAGCGCCGACACCCCCTTCCCATCTTTAATACTGGTTTTTCTTCCTAAAAATCGAAAATTTTGCTCGGTATCATAACAAATTGTTTTTTCACTGTAAAAGAAAAAAAAACTACTTGATGAAATCAAGTGGATTTTTATTTTTGATAACTTCATTCCATAACGGATATGTACAATATCACCTTTTTAAGAACTATTTTTACGCCATTATTGTGCTGAGAGCGTTTTTTTATATTCAATAAATATCATTTGTTTATTCAAAGTTAAAATTTATTAATTTGATATATAAAAAAGAATAAAAGCATCAAACTAATTTTTGTTGTATAAATTTTCTAAGAAAATTTACATCACTTCAAATAAAAGACCCAAATTGCATGCTTGCCTTACATGTTATAGGGATGAGTTTGGGAAAAAGAAAGAAAAAAATGAATGCTGATCCATATAAGGCCTCTTTTTGATATTTCCATTTTTTTAATGTCTTGATTAAACTGTACAAGTACCCAAATTTCTTCAAAGTCTTAAAATAAAACAAAACACCTGAATCTGTTGATGTTAAAAAGTCGCCCGTCAGTTCTGTACATAATCCGAACTCCACGGTGAAGATGTTTGTCCGTGAGATGGAGGATAGCAGTAATGAAGATGGATAACGGGGTTGGGGCAATGCTACATTCCTGTTTCACTTCCGTGTCAACCCTGAAGGGCTCTGTTTCATCTCCACTACTACTGAGGACTGTAGCTGACATATTGTCATGTAGCAGTCTCAGTACCCGAATGTACCTCTCTGGGCATCCAAACCTTGCAAGAACCAGCCAAAGAGCTTGACGGTTCACCGATGATGATGATGATGATGATGATGATGATGATGATGATGAGTATCTATGCAGTTTTTTTTTTATATCGACAGATGCAACCGAGATGACAACATCACATTTAGACGGTGTATAATTTCAGGCAAAATATTATGATGATGAATTAAAGCAAGAGGGTGTATTCTAAGTAGAATTGAACAAAAGTAACGGTTATCCAAGCATTACTTATAAGAAGACTATATATATATATATATATATATATATATATATATATATATATATTTAATTGTGCAGAAGTTCAGAAAAACATTGGTACCGTCGGTTTCAAGCCTAAAATAAAGGGAACCAGTTAATGGTAACACGTAAACGATGTTCGGCTCTCGTCAGCCATGTTAACTGGTTCCGTTTATGTTGGGCTTGAAACCAACGGTACCAATGCTTTTCTGTACTTCTGTACAATTAAATAAATAAATAAATATTAAGCTCTTATATCGAAAAAGTTTTTCTTTGTAATCGAGAACTTTGTTGGAATTCTTTACCCCCAAAACAGTAAACATATATATATGTATATTGTCATCCACATACAGTACTGTTTCGTTGTATCAAAACTCATCAGTGCGGCTAGACAAACACCTTTCCCCAGCCGTGGATTAAACCAACAATCGTCGCATAGACAGTCGGTAGCTCTAACCATTCGGCTACGAATCAGTGCCGTAAATATTTCTCATGGAGTGTGTATTAAATTCACACCCTCCCGTCGCACAGTGCTCGAACCATCAGCTTGGTTACAAACAAATTAATAGTGGGCTTCGCTTAATCGGTTTTAAATACGCGTCGGGTGAAAATATATTTTCAAAGTGCTCAACCCAAAGAGGGGGGGGGCTTTAATTGTCATCCATATACAGTACTGTTTCGTTGCATCACAAATCATCAGTGCGGCTAGACAAACACCGTTCCCACTATATATATATATATATATATATATATATATATATATATATATATATATATATATATATATATATATATATATATATATATATATATATATACTCGGATTTTTTTATTCAAAAGTAATGGACTAATGAATTCAACGAGGTTGTTAGATAGTGCTCAATAAAAAGAGCTGATAATACTTGTTTATTGTTATATAAACATGCTCACATCCCGCTGCTACAAATAGCCACTTGTTTCAATCAAACAACAGATATCATCAGGCAGCGACTTGACTATTCAAAAGTTCAATGAATAATTATTAGCAGCGGGATGTGAGCATGTTTATATACCAATAAACAAGTATATATATATATATATATATATATATATATATATATATATATATATATATATATATATATATATATATATATATATATATATTCATGTGATTATATTAGAAAAACACCAATTGAAAACGATGGCTTTTTACTTTTGAAAACTAAAATGTAAAGTACAGGTGTTTTGTAATTTTATATATTTTGAACACTGATTTGCGTTTAAAAAAAAAGGATTACTTGTGAAACTTGTAAATAAATGAACGTTAGATATGAACCTTTTTTTCTTATTTTATATATATATATATATATATATATATATATATATATATATATTCAATTTATTTATACAAACATTGATAGCTACATATGTACGTACATGTTTTTGTATAAATAAATAGTTTAGCTCCCTTGTTTTTGTATGAATAAATTTGTATAAATAAATTAAATATACCTATATACATATATATATCATTGAGCATTTTTTTGGTAGACACATGTTGCTTAAATGGATGTACTTCTAGGAAATTAAACTCTACTGCCATAATATATATATATATATATATATATATATATATATATATATATATATATATATATATATAAATACTTCTGCATGCAAAATCCGATCCCGCATTTTGCTAATTCCTACCCTCTGATGAGAAGGAAAGTATTTCTTCGAAACTCCGCGGATTAAGGACTATCCATTTATCTAGTGTTTCCTTTTCAGATTAAATATGTTTTTAACTCATTTCAAAGTGTTTTTTAACATGTTTTATTAACTATTTGCTCTTATATATATATATATATATATATATATATATATATATATATATATAATTATTTTTTACTATAATAATTATATATATATATATATATATATATATATAATTATTATAGTAAAAAATAATTATATATATATATATATATATATATATATATATGTATACCAGCTTTGCTCGAACGTAAAATACGCCTAAATATGATATTCTGAATATGATATTTTAATTTGCCCATATTTCTTAAATATTTATTATAGAGTTGTGATTTCAAAAGTAAAAAAAAGTACATAGGTGCAGTTAGTTGGAATCGAAACTGTAGCATTCAAAGCTGGTGACGTTATCACTGTACCAATGTGACACGCATTTGAACCGATTAAAAATAAAAAATAAAAAAGAAACTAAGATGAATGCACAAAATATTTAACGATTTTTTCAATTCTGACCCATTTTTGACTCATTAAAAACGATTTTAACAATTTTTTCATTTTTGACCCATTAAAACGATTTTAACAATTTTTTTCATTTTTGATCCATTAAAAACAATTTTAACAATGTTTTCATTTTCGACCCATTAAAAACAATTTTAACAATTTATTTCATTTTTGACCCATTAAAAACAATTTTAACAATTTTTTTATTTTCGACCTATTAAAAACAATTTTAACAATTTTTTCATTTTCGACCCATTAAAAACAGGCTAAAAACCCATAAAAGTGATGGCGAACATATACATGGAATATTTCGAAGACATGGCCTTAGGTTCAGCTCCCTTAAAGCCAACCATGTGGCTAAGATACGTTGATGCCACCTTCATACTCTGGCCCCATCAGGAAGACATCAAGGCTCTACTAGACCATGTGAACTCAATAAGACCATCGATACAGTTCACGGTCTGCCTAGCATACATACGAGGCATCTCCGAAAAGATTCAGAGAATATGTGCTCCCTACAACATCAGGACGGTATTCAAGAGCGAGTCAACACTCAGACGACACCTGGTACGAGTGAAGCCCCGAATGGAGGAGAACATGACAAAGAACTGCATATACTCCATCCCATGCAGTTGCAGAAAGGTTTACAAGGGTGAAACATACCGCCCCCTTAAAGTAAGGGTGGAGGAACACCGAAAAGCGGTAATTAAAGGGGAGACGGAAAAATCGGGTATAGCCAACCATGTCTGAATGGAGAGAGGGGACCATCGCCCCCTATGGAATGAAGTAAAAATAATAAACAGAGAGGCCCACTGGAAAGTGAGAAAACTTAAAGAAACAGCTCACATGCTCGGACATAACAACCTACTGAGCAAACCAAGCATAGAGCTGAATGCAATTTGGACACCTCTGATAGAGAGAGAAAACCTTGAATAGCAACATAGGTTTAGCATTAACAAAAACCAACTAAGAATTGTCATAGTGACATATGACATATGGCCGAGTGGTCCTAGACGTTGTATTAAAGTTTACAGTTACCCAAAGGTGCTGAGTTCAATCCTAAATGAAGGCAGTGAAAAGTAACATTCAAAACAGAGCCTAGCTGGAGTCCGAACACGGTACCCCCGTAATAATAATAATAATAATAATAATAAAGGGTTGGGTTCGAGACTCCTAACAAACGGCTCCCCAGTTTGATACAAAACACCTGATGAAGGCCGTGACTATAACAACCAAGATAAGGAAGTCAGTCCGACAATTTCAATCAATGAAAACACCTCATCTCAAAAATACAGACAATAACTTTCCTTTTCTCACTGTAAGTAATTTAAAGACTAAATGACTAAAAGAGGTGCATTTAGGAAGAAAATATTTCTCCAACAACGTTATTAATAGTCTGCATTGTTCGGTTGTTTTGTTATGCTGTGTTGTGCATGGATGAGACTTGGAACACGAGTGCATATAAAAGTTAGATCAAGAAACCGGAACGAAAGAGTCTATATAAAAGTTACTGAAACGAAAGAGCAGCGATATCATTACATATTTGATTGCACAGACAACAAAATAGCAGATGTCAATCCCTAGGTGTATCCGAATTTTTGTAGGAATTTTTACACCCCTAACACGAAACTGCAAATAAAATATAAAAAAACTCGTCATTTCTCTTTTAAAAGTGGGTTGTTTATTTTCTTTATGGATTATACTTCCAAAATAAACTATTAAAGTTGTTTTAAAAGTAATAGAAATATTATTTTTTTATTTAAAAAAAACAGTAATAAAATTAATCGAATTTTACGAGTTCAGTATTTTCCAATTTTTAAACTTTAAAAATCTACCAAAATGTTTCTATTGATTCTATTTTTACGATATTTTCAGGGTCAATGTGAAATTTTATGCTCTTTCCAAATAAACCGAATATAATATTTTAGACAAACGTCTTTTTAAAATTCATGCCCCCCCATTTTAAAATGTTTATTAAAAATTAATAATTAATTTACTCACCAAAGTTTTATATTTCACAAATTGAAGATAAAAGATCAATAAATAATATTTTCAAATTTAAAACAAAAAAGGTGTTTTTTTTAGAAATTTACCCGTAAAGTCCGAAGTTTAAAACCTAAAAAAAAACAAAACAAAAAAACACGTTGTTTTTTTTAAATGAAACCTTGGTCCTTGCCTCTTTAATTGAAAAAAAAAAAAAGAAATTAGGGTTTAAATTACATTTTTCGAGTAGTTATAAGCTTGGAAAGACAGGGGGTCGAATTAATTCACGCCCCCATTTTGAAATGTCTATTAAAAAGTAAATAATTAATTTACTCACCAAAGTTTTATGCATCACAAATTGAAGATAAAGATCAATAAATAATATATTTAAATTTAAAACAACAACAAAAAAGTGTTTTTTTTTAGAAATTTACCTGTAAAGTCCGAAGTTTAAAACCTTTTTTTTTTTAAATCACGTTTTTTTTTAAATGAAACCTTGGTCCTTGCTCCTTTAATTGAAAAAAAAATAGGGGTTAAATTACATTTTTCGAGTAGTTATAAGCTTGGAAAGACAGAGGGTCGAATTATTCAATATTTTTCACGAAGTTTCTGGCACACCTAGTCAATCCCTGTGAGTACATTGCTGCGTTCGTTTTTCTTAGATTATGCCGACAAAACTTTTAATACACGAATAAATACATTGGCTCTTTTCGTTTTCACGTGAATTTTATTTACTGGTACGCGGCAAAATTTAGGTTGATTACGACCCCCCAAAGACACAAACATACGGACGCAGAAACACGAGAAAAATAGGACCAGAAGAAGACAAGAAAAAATAGGATTATAATATTTGGTACTTGTGCATCCTTTGAAACTTACACAACTTTCATCAGAAACACTCGTCTATCTGAAACCACTATCAATAATTTCCCCCACTCTTTATCTGTGCCTAAACCTAAACGTAGATTCCATTAAAAAAAGCTTCTTTCTTAGAACTGCACGCCTATGGAATTGTCTTCCGTTTTCCTGCTTTCCAGCTGACTACAATATGGTTGTCTTCAAGTCTAACATAAACAAGTTTTTGGTGAACCGTTCCATATAAGTTAACCGAATTTTCATCATTAACGATTACTATATTGTCCAATTTCTACTGTACACTCTTTAACCCTTATCCTGGAGTGGCCTCTTGGCCTTGATAAATGGTTATGCCTATGTAAAAAAAAAACAAAACAAAAAAAACCCCAACAAGTTGATGTTCACTCGGCTTTCCTCGGAATATGACATGAACAGCTCCGGTTTAGCTGCTGTTTGACGTAACATGGCAATCAGCCAATCACAACGCCTCTTTATATGTAGAACATTAATACGTAATCAACGCACCCGGAAACATAAAAAAGAAAATTGAGAATGTGAACCTAATGTAAAAAAAAATATTTTAAAAAACATAAAACATAAATAGATAATAAATAGTAAAAGTTATTAATTTATTAGGGTAGGTAGTTTTTGGTCGTTTTTGTAATGAGCTCCGTTCGCTCGGTATAGGACGATAGGTCACGTCGAAAAAAAAATAGTAAAAGTTATCAATTGATTAGGGTAGTTTGTTGTCATGGTCGGGTTAGTTAATGACTTCCACGCGCTCGGTATAATCTGTCGACAGCAGAAGATATAGGAGTGTGAAATATTCGTTGATTATCATTCAATCCCGGGCAACATCGGTTTCCTGCTAGTATATATATATATATATATATATATATATATATATATATATATATATATATATATATATATATGAAGCATTGTGTGGGATAGGTATGTAGTAGAGATTAGAAGGCTATCACAATGCGAGGAATGAGATATAGTCGGTGTTGATGAGAGAAGACGAAAACAAATATTTATTCAGTTGTATTAAATATGAGATACAACTGAATAAATATATATACAACTGAATAATATATATATAATATAAAGCTGAATATGTGTGTGTGTGCGTGTGTGTGGTAACGAATAGGCTCCTATATGGTTGACTATTTAAAAAAAAACTGATTACATATAATGATAGAAAATGTATCAAGACACAGGAATGGATATGTTTGATCTAGCAGAACGGTGGTTCATTAAAATTGTGGGGTCTGCGTTCGCGCCTGGTCCACGAAGTATGAAAATAAAAAGTTAAAAAAAAATCGTTTACAAGTGTTTTTGATATAGATGTACACAAGAATACTTTGATAAGTATGTTTTAACTTAAATAGGGATGGTATAATAAAATTGTGGGGTATACGTTCGCGCCTGGCCTCCATAGAATGGAAATAGGCACAAACTTTAATAAAGACTTTTCATATCTGTCTGCGTAAGTATACTTTGATAATTATGTTTCAGTTTGAAGAAATATTGTATAATAAAATTATGGAGTGTTCGTTCGCGCCTGACCTCCATAGAATGGAAATATGTCACAAAGTTTAATAAGGTTTTTTAATATAGATCCACAGAATATTGTGATAAGTGTTTCAGTGTGAACAGGTATGGTATAATAAATTATGGGGGTTATCTATTTTATTTTTACTTTCATCATATTTTGCTTTGGTTTTGATAGCCCCAAATTCGAAACTATCTCTTTACAACCCTTCCTTTTCATAACCCATCATACTTTCATAAATCAGAGTCCATTTTCCGTAGGGTGTTTTTGAACCCAGTCAACGACTGGTACTTTTGCTAGTATAATATAAAGCTGAACGTCTGTGTGTGTGTGGGTCTGGTCACGAATAGGCTCCTATATGGTTGACTATTTTAAAAGACTGATCACATATAATGATAGAAGATGTATCGAGACACAGAATGAGTATGTTTGATCTGGCATAATGATGATTCATTAAAATTGTGCGGTTCACAAAGTATGGAAATAAAAAAATTTTAAAATAAAAAAAAAAAACGTTTACAAGTGTTTTTGATATAGATATACATAAGAATACTTTGATAAGTATGTTTTAATTTAAATAGGGATGGTATAATAAAATTGTGGGGTCTGCGTCGTTTAATAAAGTATATACATATATAAAGAGAGAGCGAGAGAGAGTTCTATATTTTATAGAGGGAATGTAATAAGCTCAATAGGTATATGTATTTTAGAGCTATATTAATATTGTGTAAAAAGATTAATAATTGTAAATTATAAATCAGTTTCAAAGGAAAAATAAACCAAATCAACTATATATATATATATATATATATATATATATATATATATATATATATATATATATATGTTGTGTCTGTATCAATAACAACACGAACGCAGAAAGTAAAGATAAAACAAATATATTAAGACGAAAAGATAATACACATTTAAAAGGTGCAGTTGTACTGCAGTTGGAAGATTGTCCGGCAGAGGGCGTGTTAAAGTCTTTCATGGAGCAACCGGCACATGCGTCTTGCTATCCGGCGTTTGAACACAGCTCTTCGGTCTTGCTGACTTGATACCATTATCTATATCTTGTTCACCCACGTATGCTAATTAGTGGGCGTCTCCACAACAATATATATTAAATTTGTCTTTACATAAAACAGTAATGTGTTGCTACACAGTCATGAGCATGTTTCGGTCTTCCAGTGTTTAATAAGTAGAGACTTCTTCTAGCAACAACGCTTATATTGAAAAGCGGAATTCTTAATGAAAAACGGCAATCAACTTTCAGCAAAGAGGGTTCTTCAGTAAGAAAGGGGTTAGGGGGGTGAAATTCAGTTGTGTAGAGAACAAGGTTGGTTGGGTGTGAATTTATTTATTTATTGAATTTTTTTTACTTATTTATTCATTCATTCACTTATTTTTATGATGGGGATGGATTGGGTGGGGTTGGGGGTAGTCAAATTCTGGGACCAGTATATATATAGGAGAAGCCCCGTGTTTTGACAAGCTGCTGAGTTTGTCCTTTACTCCTGATCTGAAATGGAACACGTACATCAAGTCTGTATCGTTTTTATATGCTCCTCTTCTATTGAGATTTTAGTTAGCCAATCAGCTTTCTAGTATCCACCGCGCCCTTCCTATCAGCCAATGAGCATGCATTTATCGGACAAAGGCCTATTTGGCCTCTGGTTGACCCGTTCCTAAATAGAGCACACACAAAGGAACAGGTCAACCAGAGGCCAAATAGGCCTTTGTCCGATAAATGTATGCTCATTGGCTGATAGGAAGGGCGCGAAGGAGCATATAAAAATGATAAACAACCACAGAATTCGCGCATAAGCCTGAAGAGTCCTAGAGTGGATGAAACGCGGAATATTCAGTGTAGCTTAATCGCCATATATATTTTATAAATTACTAACTAGCTCTACCTACGTATTGAGCACTTTTGAAGTAAATACTTAAAGTTTATGCATAAATCTATACTTTCGTATATTAATTTTATGTGAGTAAATTAAGTAGTTATATATATCAAAGTGAGCGTGTCTGTGTGTCTATGTGTCCGTGTACATTTCCCTACGCAATAACTCTGTCAATTTTAGTCTACAGACTCGAAATTTGATAGACAGGGTACTGAGATTTGGGAAAATCTATATGATCGGTTTTCGGCCAGAAATTTGGGTATTAAGGGATCAAATTTCAACAATTTGACATTTGAGAACTCTACCAAACTCCTCCGACAATTTGTAATGAGTTAAAAACATATTTAATCTGAAAAGGAAACACTAGATAAATGGATAGTCCTTAATCCGCGGAGTTTCGAAGAAATACTTTCCTTCTCATCAGAGGGTAGGAATTGGCAAAATGCAGGATCGGATTTTGCATGCATATATATATATATATATATATATATATATATATATATATATATATATATATATGTGCATATGCATATATATATATATGCATATGCATATATATATATATATATATATATATATATATATATATATATATATATATATATATTGATGACAGCGTATCTATATATCTATAAAAGTGTCTGTCTGTGTACTGTGTATCTGTGTGTCTGTGTCTGTACATTTTCCTACGCAATAACTCTGTCAATTTTTAGTCTACAGACTCGAAATTTGATATACAGGGTACTGAGATTTGGGAAAATCGTTGTGATCGGTTTTCGGCCAGAAATTTGGCGGATAAGGGGTCAAAGTTCAACGATTTGACCTTTGAGAACTCTACCCCACTCCTCCGACAATTTTAGGTCTAAACACTTGAAATTTTAGATATAGGTTCCTTGGACATGGATCTAAATCATTAACTTGATATCAGCCCAAAACAATAAATGTTAAGGGGTCATAATAGGGGTCAAATTAAAAAAAAATTGGCCGTTTTTTCTTTTATTGCTCAGAACACACCTCCAAACACCCGGGCAGCGCCGGGCTGAAATGCTAGTATATGGTAGTGTCATCATAATGAATATCTACGAATAAAGTAAGGATTTGGAAGATCATTAATGTAGAGTTTCAGATGTTCTTTAGTTCATTTGTTTTCCCCTTGTGCCTGTTATAGAGAGTGGTGTCATCAGCAAATATACCCATCTCCGAAACAATTTTATCAGGGAGGTCATTTATGAATATCAGGAATAATATCACGAGAAAGAGGTACTCATCATATGAATGTTCGTCCGTTGAAACGACGAGAACCGTCTAGTAATCCTGGAGAGATGATGAGGGACATGCTGAATTATGAAGCACGTCTAGCCGCTCTAATGAGCTGTGAAACAGCGAAACAGTACTGTATGTGTATGGCTATATATATATATATATATATATATATATATATATATATATATATATATATATATATATATTATAAAGAAGTGAACCATCGCGTAAATTCAATCAACTAAAATAAGATGGAAAACGAGGTGAGGAAAATAAAAAATAAAAAATAAATATAATAAAATAATGGGGCAGGTTATATGTACAATTCAATAAAATAAATAAGTCGATTAATATATATATATATATATATATATATATATATATATATATATATATATATCTTATCTATTATATCTATAAAAGTGAACGTGTCTGACTGTCTGTCTGTGTACATTTCCCTACGCAATAACTCTGTCAATTTTTAGTCTATAGGCTCGAAATTTGAAATACCGGGTACTGAGATTTGGGAAAATTGATGTGACGGGTGTCAGCCAGAAATTTGGCTGTTAAGGGGTAAAATTTCAACGATTTGACCTTTAAGAACTCTACCAAACTCCTCCGACAATTTTGGGTCTAGACACTTGAAATTTTAGATATAGGTTCCTTGAACCTGGATCTAACTTAATAAAGTGATTTGAGCCCGAAACTATAAATTTTAAGGGGTCATAATAGGGGTCAAAGTTTTAAAAAATTAATCATTTTTTTTGTTTTTTTGCTTTTTTTGCACAGCATACACCTCCAAACACCCGAGCAACGCCGGGCACCCCTGCTAGTATATATATATATATATATATATATATATATATATATATATATATATATATATATATATATATACTTCAGAATTGTTTTTTTTTAATTTAACAATCAGTTGTTATGGAAACGTGAGATTGTAGGTTTACAAAATATTACTGGCAGTAATATTCTATAAGTTATCCCATCTAAACAGGAATTGCTCGATATGCAAGATAGAGCAAATAGATTAAATTGTAATTCAATGAATTTAAAAAGACATTATTACCAAACGGATGTAGAGAACGTATAACATGGATTTTACCAAGCAAGCTGGATCTAAAAAACATTCATATCATTTTTCTACAAATCCTCCTGATACAGTACTTCTGATAAATGCATAATTTTCACTTTGACTTTCCATGTCTCACTGACTTTAGCAAATAGGGTGCATACCTTTATAACTATTTGCTAATATTTTCTCTCCTCTGATGAGATGGTAGACATCGAAACCCTATAGGTTAAGGAGATTAATTTTCTAAAGCATTCTTTGTCTTGCTTAGAATAATAAAAATTCTTTGATATGAAACTCAACCACTTCATTTCATTTCAATGAGAGTTTGTTTTTTAATTCATTAAATTACAATTTAATATATATATATATATATATATATATATATATATATATATATATATATATATATATATATATTATAGCTTTTAATTTTATAACTTGCTACGATCATTTTTGATCTCATCAGGAAAGGAAAAAAAAATTAATTTAAGAACTTTTTATTTTTAAATGAGAAAAATATTTCACCATGCTGAATTATGAAGCAAGTGTTGCGCAATCTCTATCCACTCATCTGTGTAGTTATGCTTAAGAATTCATACTCTTCGGTTTGAAGTAGAGTTGAGATTTATTCAGGCAGGAAAAGAAAAAAAAACATTGTGTCACTTTGAGACATGATAGAAGGCTCCTATCATTCTTGAGATTTGTACATAACTGGCCAACTAGTAGATGGTCTGCAACAAAAAAAAAAAAGAAAATCGGTTTTCATCAAACTGAAATGGAATCATATCGTCTTTTCTAGGACGGCAATTTTACTGTTCTACATTGTACTAACATGCAGAAATTTAAATGTGATGTGAACAAATATATCGCTTACCAAATCCATACGGCGTGTACCTGTAGGCATGATGCCAAATGGTAGTCCCTTGGTTAGAAATAATAATAATAAAAATAATAATAATAATAACAACAACAACGACAACAACAACAATGATAATAATAATAATAATAATAATAATAATAATAATAATAATAATAGTAATAATAGTAATAATCATAAGAATACTAATAATAGGAAGAAGAATGAAAATAATAACGATAATAATAGTAATAATAGCAATTATTCGAAATAGTATTCCCTTATGCCTTGGTTGGAAATAATGATGATGACACTACTACTACTACTACTACTACTACTACTAATAATAATAATAATAATCTATATATTAATACGATACATTGTGTGTTCTTTTGTGTGTCACGCTTTCCGGCAAATTTATTTGGTTGAGATTTAATTCTGGAATAGACATTTAATTTCAGAATACACATTTACGAACGCGCCAGGTGGCATTCGATTAGCATGCTATATTTGCTTTTAATTCCATAAAATATAGGGATTTTTCTTTCAAAAGTTGTTAAGAAATAATTGATTTTAAGTTATTCCGTCGTAAAAAACGATAACACAAATCTCTCAGCTGACGGGGACAAAAATTGAAGAGTTATTTTTTTTATTGAAATATTTAAAAATTTTGAAAATATTTTAATAGAATATATTTTTTTTTAAGTCGGTTTCTATTTAACCCATAGTTGGGACCCTAACAGGTACTACCACTCCGGGTCAGAGTGGACCTGGGAGCAATGGCAATTAAAGGGTGACTCTAAACTCCCCAAAACCCACAAGCTGGGACCTCACGATCGGATATAGTTTAAGGCCATATCCAGGACTATATATATATATATATATATATATATATATATATATATATATATATATATATATATATATATATATATAAAAACTACTTCATTTACTCACACAAATTTAATATACGAACGTATAGATTTATGCGTAAACTTTAAGTATTTACTACAAAGTGCTCAATACGTAGGTAGAGCTAGTTAGTAATTTATAAAATATATATGGCGATTAAGCTACACTGAATATTCTGCGTTTCATCCACTGTAGGATTCGTCAGGCTTATATTACTATATATATATATATCCTATCAGCCAATGGGCATGCATTTTATCGAACAAAGGATCTGTTTTAGAACTAGGTTAGTGGTATATATATATATATTTTTTTTTTACACGGTGATCACCACTCATCAAGGCCCGGAAGCTACTCAGGGATAAGGGTTATTGCAAGTACATTACGTTAGTGTGGAGATTTGATGAAGTGTTTACTTAAGGGGACGGTTCATTAGGAATTTGTTAACGTTGGACTTGAATACATCCAAGTTGTAGTCCGGTGGGAAGCAGGCAGACGGAACAGAGTTCCACAGCCGTGCAGTTCTAAGAAAGAAGCTTTGTTCATGGAATACGTAGGTAGAGCTAGTTAGTAATTTATAAAATATATATATGGCGATTAAGCTACACTGAATATTCCGCGTTTCATCCACTCTAGGATTCTTCAGGCACAGGTTGCTTTTCTGAATAAATTATTTTTATTACAACATTGTTTTAACTAAAATAGTTTCATGAAAAACTGTTTTTGGTACATAAAATATTTTAGGTACTCATGCAGAGAGTGATCGAGGGGTAACTCAGAGTCCGCCCGGCTTTTTTTTTTTTTATTACATTTTCACCCCAAACAAGGCAAATTGCCACTTTGGTGTAGGGGGCTACTATCAGGGGCAACAACTACTGGGGTATTATGTAGGGATTTGGGCAGCAAGATGTCGGTTCACGTTACACTTGAACTTCTGCACGTCAGTACTGTTGGGGAAGCAGGGACCTGGAATGGAATTCCAGAGTCTAGCGGTTCTGGGGAAGAAACTATTGGAGTGAAAAGATCTTTTACATCTAGGGATCTCTACAGTGTGGGGGTGGGATTTAGCAGCCTGTCGGGTTTGTCGAGGGTGCTCACGTCGTGGGGGCACAAGTGATTGCAGTTCGTCAGAGCATTCACCATTAAAATACTTGTAGAACAGGCAGAGGGATGCAACATTTCGTCGATGGGAGAGAGGCTGAAGCTTAGATGCCAGTTCAGGGCCTATCAGGTTTGCGACTCTCTTTTGAACCTTGTCAAGGAGCGAGAGACTAGTAGCAGATGCACCAGCCCAAATGTGGCAGCAATACTTCATACATGGGCGAATGGTGGCCTTATAGAGGTATAGGATACTTTCGGGTGTTAGTAGTTTTCTAGCATGGTAGAGAGAGCCCACCTTTCTTGCAGCGGCCCTGGCTATGCCTTCAATTTTAATTGTTCCAACTCATGTTTCCTGTGAACGTCTTCCTCCGGAACATGACGTCAACAGCCGGAATAAGCCGAGCATCGCCGATGAAAGCATAACAAGAAAAGAAAACTTACCTTAATTTTAATTTATATATTAATACGATAGCGTGTGTGTTATTTTCTGTGTCATATATTTTTTCTTCCGAGTGCCTATCGTTTAATTGTTATGCCTGTCCATTTCTTGTAATAAATAATTTTATTAAGAATTCTTCATAAGTTTTGGTTTCGGTTTCGATTATAATTGAAGGAACTCAAGTTATATATACATACATTTTTTTTTCTTCACAAGTTTTGGTTTCGGTTTCGATTCAAGCTGATGCACCCAAGCCATATGGGATATATTTTCATTTTTTGAAATCATAAGTTTATAATATATAAGAATGGATCGAACATTGACTCTTATAGTAATATATACGAAATCTGTATAAATTAAAATATCATATTTAAGCATATTTTACGACCAGGCTATGCCGTAGTAGTAGTAGTAGTAGCAATAATAATAATAATAATAATAATAATAATAATAATAATAATAATAATAACATTAATAATAATAATAATAATAATAATAACATTAATAACAACAATAATAACAATAATAACAATAATAATAACATTAATAACATTAATAACAACAATAACAACAATAACAACAACAACAACAACAATAATAACAATAATAATAACAATAGCAACAACAACAGTAATAGTAACAATAATAATAAATAAATAATAATAATAATAATAATAATAATAATAATAATAAATAAATAATAATAATAATAATAATAATAATAATAATAATAATAAATAATAATAATAATAATAATAATAATAATAATAATAATAATAATAATAAGAGCAACAATGACATTTGTTGTGGAGACGCCCACTAATTAGCATACGTGGGTGAACAAGATATAGATAAAGGTATCAAGTCAGCAAGACCGGAGAGCTGCGTTCGAACGCCGGATAGTCAAGACGCATGTGCCGGTTGCTCCATGAAAGACTTTAACACGCCCTCTGCCGGACAATCTTCCAACTGCAGTACAACTGCACCTTTGTAACTATGTATTATATTTTCGTCTTAATATATTTGTTTCCCTTTACTTTCTGCGTTCGTGTTGTTATTGATACAGACACAACATGAACTAAAGAACGAATTCCCAGAGATCAAATGGATTAGCGGAAAGGTTCGTAGATACGATAAAGCGTGCCCTTAAAAATCGATAGGGACACCGACGGATAAAGCATTATAACAGTTCCTGCAAATATACAGGATAACTGAGAACCCAAATACACCGTCGAAATTATCGCCAGTAGAATTAATGTTTGCGACAAAAATAAAATCACCATTTTATAAATTAATACCAAAGCAAGCAGTCGTATATAAAACGACACACACACATCACGTAAAAGGTTTAAACCTGGTGATCAGGTATATTTTAAATGTTTTAAAAATAATATGTCATATTGGGAGTCGGGTACGGTAGATAAACGTATCGGCGACTTGGTCTACATGATAAAAGGTCCAAAATCAATTGAGAAAACGTTATAGGAAGGACAACGAACATG
>NC_136527.1:1946540-2011540 GCF_053919585.1 Euprymna scolopes
CAAAGTCAATTATCTGTACGATCGTTTCGGAAATCCGTGCTTTTTATTGTGGTATACATGAAGTTATGTAGAACAATTATATATAGTTTTTTTGGTAAGCAAGGTCTCCTCATCAGCAAATTTAGGAGGGTTTTTATTGAATTTAAAAGACACCATAAATAAACCTAGCATTAAAAGTAAGGCAGATGAATCTTTTAGTTTTTCTTTTTTTGAAATCAGGAACTGTGTTTAAAGTAGTCATTTAGATGTTAAATTCAATAAAAATCCTCCTAAATTTGCTGATGAGGAGACCGTGCTTACTAAAAAAACTATATGTAATTGTTCTACATAACTTCATGTATACCACAATAAAAAGCACGGATTTCCTAAACGATCGTACAGATAATTGATTTTGTTGTTGTTCCTTCTTATGAAACTGATTTTTAATTTAATTAAAATTTGATATTTAAATTTAAAATTTTTTTTTAAATTTTTAAATTATAAATCACATTACTTAATATATATATATATATATATATATATATATATATATATATATATATATATATATATATATATATATATATATATATATTATAAAGAAGTGAACCATCGCGTAAATTCAATCAACAAAAATAAGGATGGAAAACGGGGTGAGGAAAAGAAAAAAAAAATGGGGCAAGTTACACAGAGATAAATTATTAAATAAGAAGCACGAAAATTCAATTAATTGCAAACATTATAAAAACCATCTTTTAAGTAATTTAGTTTAGATATAAAATTTATATAAATTTAAAATTGTCACTGATTTCTATAATTTATTAAAATACTATTAATATACTTTCTCCTCGCCTGATTTCATTCTTTATTTCCCCTATCTTATATATAGAAGGAGGTGTTACATTTGAATTACGTAACTAGGAGGATGCCAATAATTTTTCATATTAAAAGCCATTCAAGTAAAATTCGAAGTTTATCGTTCAGATATTATTTATTTATTAATTTATTTTTGTTTTATTTTTCATATAAGATCAGATTTACCTTCTTTGAGGACTCAAATTTGATTTTATTTTTTTATTTTTATTAATATGTACCTTCTAGTTAAATTAAATCAATTATATATATATATATATAATATATATAATATATATATATATAATATATATATATACATATATATATATATAAAAATACAATTCAATAAAATAAATAAGTCGATAAAAAACAAGATCGTTCATTTTTTTTCTTTTCCTCACCCCGTTTTCCATCTTATTTTAGTTGATTGAATTTACGTGATGGTTCACTTCTTTATAATTATTCTAAAATTTTGCCAATCGAATAATATATATATATCGGTCAATTTAGCTCTTATGCGTAGATCATCGTATAACGATTTGATCACTGTCTGTCTGGCGTAATGAACATTTAAATTAAAATGTTTAAAATTCAACGCTATTTCACATGATTAATGGTAGCCGAATGGATACGGCCTCCGCTAATCGAGCCAGAGATGTCTCGTGTCGCGGGGTTCGAATCGTTCGACTGGTAGTAATCGTGACACCCTGTACTGAAGAATCCCGAAAGGATGAAACACTAGTGTCTGTAGGTATTTAATTATTATAGTAAAAAAATAATTATATATATATATATATTTTTACAAAAATTTTTTTATTTTTTTTATTACATTTTCACCGCAAACAAGTCGCATTGCCACTTTGGTGTAGGGGCTACTATCAGGGGCAACAACTACTGGGGTACTATGTAGGGATTTAGGCAGCAAGATGTCAGTTCACGTTACACTTGAACTTCTGCATATCAGTACAGTTGGGAAGCAGGGATCTGTAGTGGAATTCCAGAGTCTAGCGGTTCTGGGGAAGAAACTACTGGAATAGAAAGATCTTTTACATCTAGGGATCTCTACTGTGTGGGAGTGGGATTTAGCTGCCTGTCGGGTTTGTTGAGGGTGTTCACGTCGTGGGGGCACAAGTGTCTGAAGTTCGCCAGAGCATTCACCATTAAAATACTTGTATAACAGGCAGAGGGATGCAACATTTCGTCGAGGGGACAGGGGCTGAAGCTTAGATACCAGTTCAGGGCTTATTAGATTGGCGATTCTCTTTTGAACTTTGTCTAGGAGCGAGAGACTAGTAGCAGATGCACCAGTCCAAATGTGACAGTAATACTCCATACATGGGCGAATGCTAGCCTTATAGAGGTACAGGATACTTTCGGGTGTTAGTAGTTTTCTAGCATGGTAGAGAGAGCCTACCTTCTTCGCAGCGGCCCTTGATATGCTTTCAATGTAATTGTTTCAGCTCATGTTTCCTGTGAATGTTAGGCCAAGCAGTTTGAAAGATGTACTCTCAGATAAAGAGTCACTAGCCATTCTTGCTTAAAAAAATAGCATTAATACAGTAAGTAAGGTAAACTGACTTTTTCGTTTAAAAATGGAATTATTTCCCTTTCGTTATTAACTTAAAAAAACAATTTTTTTAATAAATATTTTGTGTTTTATATACATAAAGTACAATTGTTGAATGTTACTGTTTTGATTATATTCGTTTGGGGGACACAATTAAAAAATTAAGAAAGATTAAAACGAAGCGAAATTTAAGTTTCCGTTCCATTTTTACAACAACCGTAAAACAGTGCATACTCAGCAAGTTTTATCGTAATTTATAAGCATATTGAAACACTAAATCAACATTTTATTTTTTGCATAATTAATGATGTAAGTATTTTTCTGTTTATTTTCTTAACATCTGTTAAAAAAAATAATTTGTACAGTCTCTTGAAAAAAAGAATCAAACTTTTCTCTACTTTCACATGTGTTCCATTTTAACAAACTGAGCCAAAGCAACGCGTGGCCGGGTACAGCTAGTATATATATATATATATATATATATATATATATAAAGCTTAACGTCTGTGTGTGTATGGATGTGTATATATGTCACGAATAGGCTCCTATATGGTTGACTATTATAGACAACGGATCACATATAATGATAGAAGATGTATCGAGGCACAAGAATAGGTATGTTTGATCTGGCATAAAGATGATCCATTAAAATTGTGGGGTCCGCGTACGCGCCTGGTCCACAAAGTATGGAAATAAAAAATAAAAAATTAAAAAAAAAACGTTTACAAGTGTTTTTGATATAGATGTACATAATAATACTTTGATAAGTATGTTCTAACCTAAATAGGGATGGTATAATAAATTGTGGGGTTTGCGTTCGCGCCTGGCCTCCATAGGATGGAAATAGGCACAAACTTTAATAAAGACTTTTCATATATATCTGCGTATGTATACTTTGATAATTATGTTTCAGTTTGAAGAAATATGGTATAATAAAATTATGGGGTGTTCGCTCTTGACCTCCATAGAATGGAAATATGTCACAAAGTTTAACAAGATTTTTTAATATAGATCCACAGAATATTGTGATAAGTATTACAGTGTGAAAAGGTATGGTATAATAAATTATGGGGGTAATCTATTTTATTTTTACTTTCATCATATTTTGCTTTGGTTTTGATACCCCCAAACTCAAAGCTATCTCTTTACAACCCTTCCTTTTCATAACCTATCATACTTTCATAAATCAGAGTCCATTTTCTGTAGGGTGTTTTTGAACCAAGTCGACGACGGGTACTTTTGCTAGTATATATATATATATATATATATATATATATATATATATTACGTCAATTGAATTAAATCACAACCTACATGAATAGAAATCCACCCATTTTGGCGTTAAGCTCTTACAGCTGTTTCGTGACAGGATGGACACATACCCCCCGTCCATAGAACTGTAAATCTTCCATCTAGTCACTCCTCAGAGACGCTTACAACTATTCTCAACTAGTTTTTCAATCCATTGTGAACACGTTTATTTTTTCCCTCCATATCAAATGGAGCTAGTACTTATACTTAGTTTTGTTAGTTTCGTACAACCCTTACAGTCAAGAACATCTTTCTATAATTTTGTTTTTAGTCTATTTTGGGGGCACTATTTTAAATGAGTCTCACTTTTTAAGGATATTCTAATTTAATTTTAGCTTTTATTTAGATTTCGCGGGTTCGAGGAACGAATGAGGAATCGATCAAACCCTGAATTCAGGATCCAGGATAGAATATGTACAATTAAACATGGATTTGAGGTTTAAAAAAAATGGGGGATTATGTGAAAGTTGTAAAACAATAAAAACTTCGTTATTTACGTCTAGTTAAAACTTGATAATATTTACATGTAAAAAATAAAATGTGATAAATGAGTAATTTGGAGAAGTATGAAGCTAACGTTTATAATAAGGAATTAAGGAACTGACACAAACAACATTTGTGATTTGCGGGTTAAAAAAACGGGAGATTATATTAAACTTAGTAAAACAATAAAAACTTTCTTTTTTTACGTCTAAAAACCCCTTTAGATCTGAATCACTTCTAAAAACAATGTGACGAAAGAAGGATTTAAAAATGATATAAGCTCTAGGTTCACCAGGAATTTAAAACGCTACATTAAACCAAGTAAGGTGTTTCTGTAATTCTATCTTGTATTATAATTATTCATTTATTGTGGGTATTCCTCTTTATCTATTATAATTATAATTTAATTTTACATTATCTCTAGTCTTAGTTTTTTTTTATAAACAGATATATATGCTCTGAAAACTCTTTTTGAAAAGTATATATGCGATGAAAACTCTTTTGAAAAGTATATATGCGCTGAAAACTCTTTTGAAAAGTATATATGCTCTGAAAACTCTTTTGAAAAGTATATATGCTCGGAAAACTCTTTCGAAAAGTATATATGCTCTGAAAGCTCTTTTGAAAAGTATATATGCTCTGAAAACTCTTTTGAAAAGTATATATGCTCTGAAAACTCTTTTGAAAAGTATATATGCTCTGAAAACTCTTTTGAAAAGTATATATGCTCTGAAAACTCTTTTGAAAAGTATATATCCTCTGAAAACTCTTTTGAAAAGTATATATGCTCTGAAAACTCTTTTGAAAAGTATATATGCTCTGAAAACTCTTTTTGAAAAGTATATATGCTCTGAACACTCTTTTGAAAAGTATATATGTTCTGGAAACTTTTTTTGAAAAGTATATATGTTCTGAAAACGCTTTTGAAAAGTACATATGCTCTGAAAACTCTTTTGAAAAGTATATATGCTCTGAAAACTCTTTTGAAAAGTATATATGTTCTGAAAACTCTTTTTGAAAAGTATATATGCTCTGAAAACTCTTTTGAAAAGTATATATGCTCTGAAAACTCTTTTTGAAAAGTATATATGCTCTGAAAACTCTTTTGAAAAGTATATATGCTCTGAAAACTCTTTTTGAAAAGTATATATGCTCTGAAAACTCTTTTGAAAAGTATATATGCTCTGAAAACTCTTTTGAAAAGTATATATGCTCGGAAAACTCTTTCAAAAAGTATATATGCTCTGAAAGCTCTTTTGAAAAGTATATATGCTCTGAAAGCTCTTTTGAAAAGTATATATGCTCTGAAAACTCTTTTTGAAAAGTATATATGCTCTGAAAGCTCTTTTGAAAAGTATATATGTTCTGAAAGCTCTTTTGAAAAGTATATATGCTCGGAAAACTCTTTTTGAAAAGTATATATGCTCTGAAAGCTCTTTTGAAAAGTATATATGTTCTGAAAACTCTTTTGAAAAGTACATATGCTCTGAAAACTCTTTTTGAAAAGTATATATGCTCTGAAAGCTCTTTTGAAAAGTATATATGTTCTGAAAGCTCTTTTGAAAAGTATATATGCTCGGAAAACTCTTTTTGAAAAGTATATATGCTCTGAAAGCTCTTTTGAAAAGTATATATGTTCTGAAAACTCTTTTGAAAAGTACATATGCTCTGAAAACTCTTTTTGAAAAGTATATATGCTCTGAAAGCTCTTTTGAAAAGTATATATGCTCTGAAAACTCTTTTTGAAAAGTATATATGCTCTGAAAGCTCTTTTGAAAAGTATATATGTTCTGAAAACTCTTTTGAAAAGTACATATGCTCTGAAAACTCTTTTGAAAAGTACATATGCTCTGAAAGCTCTTTTGAAAAGTATATATGTTCTGAAAACTCTTTTGAAAAGTATATATGCTCTGAAAACTCTTTTGAAAAGTATATATGTTCTGAAAACTCTTTTTGAAAAGTATATATGCTCTGAAAACTCTTTTGAAAAGTATATATGCTCTGAAAGCTCTTTTGAAAAGTATATATGCTCTGAAAACTCTTTTTGAAAAGTATATATGCTCTGAAAGCTCTTTTGAAAAGTATATATGCTCTGAAAACTCTTTTGAAAAGTATATATGCTCTGAAAACTCTTTTGAAAAGTATATATGCTCTGAAAACTCTTTTTGAAAAGTATATATGTTCTGAAAGCTCTTTTGAAAAGTATATATGCTCTGAAAGCTCTTTTGAAAAGTATATATGCTCGGAAAACTCTTTTGAAAAGTATATATGTTCTGAAAGCTCTTTTGAAAAGTATATATGCTCGGAAAACTTTTTCAAAAAGTATATATGCTCTGAAAGCTCTTTTGAAAAGTATATATGTTCTGAAAACTCTTTTGAAAAGTATATATGCTCTGAAAGCTCTTTTGAAAAGTATATATGCTCTGAAAACTCTTTTGAAAAGTATATATGCTCTGAAAACTCTTTTGAAAAGTATATATGTTCTGAAAACTCTTTTTGAAAAGTACATATGCTCGGAAAACTCTTTTTGAAAAGTATATATGTTCTGAAAACTCTTTTTGAAAAGTATATATGCTCTGAAAACTCTTTTTGAAAAGTATATATGCTCTGAAAACTCTTTTGAAAAGTATATATGCTCTGAAAACTCTTTTGAAAAGTATATATGCTCTGAAAACTCTTTTTGAAAAGTATATATGCTCTGAAAACTCTTTTGAAAAGTATATATGCTCTGAAAACTCTTTTGAAAAGTATATATGCTCTGAAAGCTCTTTTGAAAAGTATATATGCTCTGAAAACTCTTTTGAAAAGTATATATGTTCTGAAAACTCTTTTTGAAAAGTATATATGCTCTGAAAACTCTTTTTGAAAAGTATATATGTTCTGAAAACTCTTTTTGAAAAGTATATATGCTCTGAAAACTCTTTTTGAAAAGTATATATGCTCTGAAAACTCTTTTGAAAAGTATATATGCTCTGAAAACTCTTTTGAAAAGTATATATGCTCGGAAAACTCTTTCAAAAAGTATATATGCTCTGAAAGCTCTTTTGAAAAGTATATATGCTCTGAAAACTCTTTTGAAAAGTATATATGTTCTGAAAACTCTTTTTGAAAAGTATATATGCTCTGAAAACTCTTTTTGAAAAGTATATATGCTCTGAAAACTCTTTTGAAAAGTATATATGCTCTGAAAACTCTTTTGAAAAGTATATATCCTCTGAAAACTCTTTTGAAAAGTATATATGCTCTGAAAGCTCTTTTGAAAAGTATATATCCTCTGAAAACTCTTTTGAAAAGTATATATGCTCTGAACACTCTTTTGAAAAGTATATATGCTCTGGAAACTTTTTTTGAAAAGTATATATGTTCTGAAAACTCTTTTTGAAAAGTATATATGCTCTGAAAACTCTTTTGAAAAGTATATATGCTCTGAAAACTATTTTGAAAAGTATATATGCTCTGAAAACTCTTTTGAAAAGTATATATGCTCGGAAAACTCTTTCAAAAAGTATATATGCTCTGAAAGCTCTTTTGAAAAGTATATATGCTCTGAAAACTCTTTTGAAAAGTATATATGTTCTGAAAACTCTTTTTGAAAAGTATATATGCTCTGAAAACTCTTTTTGAAAAGTATATATGCTCTGAAAACTCTTTTGAAAAGTATATATGCTCTGAAAACTCTTTTGAAAAGTATATATGCTCTGAAAACTCTTTTGAAAAGTATATATGCTCTGAAAACTCTTTTTGAAAAGTATATATGTTCTGAAAACTCTTTTTGAAAAGTATATATGTTCTGAAAACTCTTTTTGAAAAGTATATATGCTCTGAAAGCTCTTTTTGAAAAGTATATATGCTCTGAAAACTCTTTTTGAAAAGTATATATTCTCTGAAAACTCTTTTTGAAAAGTATATATGCTCTGAAAACTCTTTTTGAAAAGTATATATGCTCTGAAAACTCTTTTTGAAAAGTATATATGTTCTGAAAACTCTTTTTGAAAAGTATATATGTTCTGAAAACTCTTTTTGAAAAGTATATATGCTCTGAAAACTCTTTTTGAAAAGTATATATGCTCTGAAAACTCTTTTTGAAAAGTATATATGCTCTGAAAACTCTTTTTGAAAAGTATATATGCTCTGAAAACTCTTTTTGAAAAGTATATATGTTCTGAAAACTCTTTTTGAAAAGTATATATGCTCTGAAAACTCTTTTGAAAATTCATTGAGCTGAGATTATAATAGAGTTGGTATTATAGACAATTATATTCTAAACTTGCAACAGAAAGGAATTGTCGATAAAATAAAATAATATATATATATATATATATATATATGTGTGTGTGTGTGTGTGTGTGTGTGCGCGCGCACGCGCGGGTGTGTGTGAAATCAATGTGACGGCGATCATCTGGAAAATCCAGCAATCATCATCATCATCATCATCATCATCATTTACTTATATATAATTATTTCTACAGCCAGACAACTTCGCAGCTCATAAGAGCCATGATAGCTAAGAAACCGGAAGTCTAAGACTCGAGTTTCGCCCTCCCTTTGGATCATCAGTTAGATACATCTGAACTCGGGAATTGAAACCCGAGTCTCTTGGTTTCAATTCCCAAGTTCGGATGTGTCTAACTGATGAACACTAAATCAGGGCGAAACGCGAGTCTTAAACTTCCGGTTTGTTGGCAATCATGGATCCTGTGCGCTGTGACGTTGTTTGGCTGTAGAAATAATATTTCTACGTATGTATATGTATGTATGTATGTATGTATGTGTGTATGTATGTATGTATGTATGTATGTATGTATGTGTGCATTGATCCTTCAGGGAGACTAGCCACCCTCCTCACCAAACAAGTCTGGTGGGGGAACCAGTTTAGTCGCCGGTGACCCGACCATGAGACAGGTAGTACTGGGTTACATCGTACCAGGAGCATATGACATGACCTGACAAAAACAAAACAAAAAAACAACAAACAAGACCTTCCAAAGGGCGAATGAACTCTTTTTCTGGGTCAACGGCCAACTAGCACAGTGTATATTTGTGTGTGTGTGTGTATATGTGTATTGGGGTGGAGAGGGCTCCCGTAAGCCGTGGTGAAGGCAACCTTTCTAGGAAAAGCAAATCTCTGATTTAAAAAACAAAGCGGGAGACCAGTACCCGCATTAAGCTGGTCTGCAGTTTAATTTGTTGCTGGCTATCTTGCTCTTGCTTATTGCTGGATCTCAACATTTTGAACCGAGAGAGTTCATTAAATCGTTTCTCTCCGATAGGCCCATAAGAGTAGTGGTAGATGGACAAAATCGGAGGCCTGCAATATAAATGCTGGAGTCCCTCAGGGGCCAATCTTGGGCCCAACTCTCTTCCTGATCTTCATCAATTACCTCCCTAAACACATACTTAAATCATTCGTTGACATCTATGCTGATGACACGACCATCTACGGCAACACATCAAACGCTGTAAATGACAAAGTTCTCTCTGGTTCTCTCTCCTCTGATTTCGAGCGCGTGGTTCAGTGGGTGAAGAACAAGAGATCATTGATGTAGATCAGGAAGAGAGTTGGGCCCAGGATTGACCCCTGAGGGACTCCAGCATTAATACTGCATGCCTCCGATTTTTGTCCATCGACCACTACTCTTATGGGCCTTCCGGAGAGAAACGATTTAATGATTGATTTCCCGTTATACCGTAGCTGGAAATCTTGTGAAGTAGACCCTTATGCCATACCTTGTCGAAGGCCTTTGATATGTCAAGTGCAATTGCCCTAGAAAGGAAGCCTTTGTCAAGAGATTCACTAATCCTGTGAGATATAACCGCCAGCACATCTGCGGTAGATCTTGCAGAGCGGAAACCATATTGTGTGTCACTAAGAAGGTTATTCCTGCTGAGGTGCTTGACTATTTCTCCATTTAATATGGATTCCAGCAACTTACTAATAACACACAGGAGACTTATTGGTCTGTACTGAGAGGGAGATGACTTATCACCTTAATTCTTAAATACAGGGCAAACTGATGAGGTCTTCCAGGGAGTCAAAAGCATTTCTCCTTAAGGCAGCGCTTAAATAGTTTCGTAAGTATGGGAGCGAGTTCTGGTTGAAGCTTTTTTAACACTATAATTGGGATGCCGTCAGGGCCAGTTGCTTTACTGGAATCAAGGTTCTTGATTAGCTTGGCGACCTCATGCACAGATATTTGTGTGTTACCTAGCGTGTTCTGTGTTATAGGAGGAAATATGGGGAGTTGATGGCCTTCGTCGCATAGGGTAGAATTAGCTGCAAAGTTCTTTGCAAATAGTTTGGCCTTGTCTGACGCTGACGAGATGACCTCTGGTCCATTGATAATGGTTGGGATAGAACGCACACTTCTGTTCAGGATCCTATTTGTCATCTTAATACCACCTACAACATAACACATGTATGTATGTGTATGTATGTATTATGTATGTGTATGCATGTATGTGTTTATTATATATGAACTATGTATGTGTATACATGTATGTGTGTGTGTGTATATATATATTATGCATGTGCATACGTGTATATGTGTGTATATATGTGTTATGTATGTGTATGCATGTATCTATGTGTATGTATGTGTATATATGTATTAGGTATGTGTATACATGTATCATGTATGTATATGCATGTATCTATTTATTAGGTATGAATTATGTATGTGTATACATGTATGTGTGTGTATACATGTATATATGTTTATGCATGTTGTATGTGTATGTATGTATGTATTACGCATGCGTGTATATATATTATGTATGTGTATGCATGTATGTATTTATTATGCATGAATTATGCATGCGTATACATGTATGTATGTGTGTATATATGTATGTGTATGCATGTATGTATGCATATGTATGTATGTGTGTTTATGTATGTGCATATATGTATGCATGTGTATGTATGTATGTATGCATGAATGTGTGTGTATGTATGTATATATGGATGGATGGATGTATATGTGTAACATTATTTGTCAGTGCAATTTTACGCCTAAGAAATGTTTACAAAAAAAAAAAAACAGAGTCAAAACAAAGTGAACGCCATGTTGTTCACACATTCCGCGACATCAAAATGTTCATGCTATTGTCTAAAAAATAAATACATTATTTGGACTTTTAATATCGCCCTGTTTTGTATTTTTTTTGTTCGTGTACATTCCCTAATTGTGATCAAAGTCGATACGTAATATCCTTTCTCATATATATATATATATATATATATATATATATATATATATATATATATATATATATATATATATAATTATTTTTTGCTACAATAATTATATATGTATATATATGTATATATATCTTCTCTCTCCTCTCTCCTTCTCTCTCTCTCTCTCAATATATATATATATATATATATATATATATAATTATTTTTTGCTACAATAATTATATATGTATATATATATATATGTATATATATCTTCTCTCTCCTCTCTCCTCTCTCCTTCTCCTCTCTCTCTCTCTCTCAATATATATATATATATATATATATATATATATATATATATATATATATATACATATATGACTATTTCATTTACTCACATAAAATTAATATACGAAAGTATAGATTTATGCGTAAACTTTAAGTATTTACTTCAAAAGTGCTAAAAACGTAGGTAGAGCTAGTTAGTAATTTATAAAATATATATGGCGATTAAGCTACACTGAATATTCGGCGTGTCAATATATATATATATATATATATATATATATATATATATATATATATATATATATATATATATGTATGTATATATATATATACTAGCAAAAGTACCCGTCATTAACTGGGTTCAAAAACAGCCTACAAAAAATCGACTCTGATTTATGAAAGTATGATAGGTTATGAAAAGGAAGGGTTGTAAAGAGATAGCTTCGAATTTCGGGGTATCAAAACCAAAGCAAAATATGATGAAAGTAAAAATAAAATAGATAAACCCCATAATTTATTATACCATACCTGTTCACACTGAAACACTTATCACAATATTCTGTGGATCTATATTAAAAAACTTGTAAAACTTTGTGACATATTTCCATTCTATGGAGGTCAGGCGCGAACGAACACCCCATAATTTTATTATACCATATTTCTTCAAACTGAAACATAATTATCAAAGTATACTTACGCAGATAGATATGAAAAGTCTTCATTAAAGTGCCTATTTCCATTCTATAGAGGCCAGGCGCGAACGCAGATCCCACAATTTTATTATACTATCCCTATTTAAGTTAAAATATGCTTATCAAAGTATTATTATGTACATCTATATCAAAAACACTTGTAAACGTTTTTTTTTTTAATTTTTTAATTTTTTATTTCCATACTTTGTGCACCAGGCGCGTACACAGACCCCACAATTTTAATGAATCATCATTATGCCAGATCAAACATACCCATTCCTGTGTCTCGATACATCTTCTATCATTATATGTGACCAGTTTTCTATAATAGTCAACCATATAGGAGCCTATTCGTGACCGGACACAAAAACAAACCTTCAGCTTTATATTATATATATAACTACTTAATTTACTCACATAAAATCAATATACGAAAGTATAGATTTATGCGTAAACTTTAAGTATTTACTTCAAAAGTGCTCAATACATAGGTAGAGCTAGTTAGTAAGTTATAAAATGTATATGGCGATTAAGCTACACTGAATATTCCGTGTTTCATCCACTCTTGGATTCTTCAGGCTTATGCGCGAATTCTATGGTTGTTTATCGTTTTTATATGCGCATCTTCTATTGAGATTTTAGTTAGCCAATCAGCTTTCTAGTATCCACCGCGCCCTTCCTATCAGCCAATGAGCATGCATTTATCGGACAAAGGCCTATTTGACCTCTGGTTGACCTGTTCCTTTGTGTATGCTCTATTTAGCCTGGATATTTAGTTTCTTGATCTGTTTTAAGTCTAGGTTAGTGTTTTTTTTTATTAATGTTAGTTTATATATAAATATATATATAAATGTATGTACACACAGATATATGCACATATATATATCTGCATATATATGTGTGTACACATACACTTGTGCCCGATATTATTCATACCCCCCTTGAAAATTGAGTTTATTAGGTGTAACTTTTGTAAGAATTTATTGTTTACGTCCATATTGATACATATTCTTAATAAACCTCTTCTGATCATTTTCGTCATTTTAAAATCTCGGGATACTTGTAATAAAAGAAATATACAGCTATTTATAAAATCTGCAATGTTCAAAAATAATCATACCCCCTTATTTTTTCAGTATTAATCGAGTTTCTGACTGTTTGTTTTCTGTTTGATTGTTATTTTGAATGCTTTTATACAACCTTTGATTAATTTCATTTCGTTTTTTGCATTTTTCAGAAATTAAAATGATATCAACTGAAAACCAATAAAAGAATAAAAATTATTAGAATGAGGAAGAAAAAAGAGCATAGTAATGATCTTAGGACTAAAATTGTGAATTCACATAAGGATGGTTTAGGTTACAAGTCAATTTCCAAGAAATTTGAGGTCCCTACAGCAACAGTACAGAGCATCATCAAAAAATTCCAGAGCCACCATACAACAAACAACTTGATTGGTAGAGGAAGGAAAAGGAAACTGTCTGCTAGAGCCACCAGGAATATTGTAAGAAGTGTTAATGCAAATCCAACCACCACTAATAAGGACATTTTAGAAAATCTGGAGTCTTCTGGCATAAAAATATCAAGGCAAACATTGCAAAGGACTCTGCATGAAAATGGTCTGAAAGGAAGAAGACCAAGAAGGACTCCATTGCACACCGGAAAACACCTTGCAGCACGTCTAAAGTTTGCTAGGACCCATGTGAATTCTCCAGAGTCCGTTTTCTCAAGTATGTTGTGGACTGACGAAACAAAAATTGAATTGTTTGGCCATATGGATGCTTCTTACGTTTGAAGGAAGAAAGGAGAAGCTTACAACCCAAAGAACACCATACCCACGGTGAAACATGGTGGTGGTAGCCTAATGTTTTGGGGCTCCTTTTCGGCTAGTGGTCCAGGTAGTTTGGTCAAGATAGATGGAACCATGAAGAAGGAGCAATATTTGGAGATACTCCAGAAAAACATTAGACAGGATGCGGAGAAGCTCCATTTAGGACCAAACTGGGCCCTTCAACAGGATAATGATCCAAAACATACTGCCAAAATAGTCGAGAAATGGTTTGAGGATAATCAAATTAATGTTTTGGAATGGCCTAGCCAGAGTCCCGACCTGAACCCTATCGAAAACCTCTGGCACATATTGAAAACTGAGGTTAAAAAGCGGAAACCTAGAAATTTGAGGGATTTGGAGAACTACTGCATTGAAGAATGGTCAAAAATCAGTGTTGATGCTTGTAAAAACCTTGTTGATAAATATCCCAAACGGTTACAGGCAGTTATTAAGAATAAAGGGCATGCTATTGACTATTAGTAAGAGAGGTATGAATAATTTTGAACTAGTGCCATTATTGTTTTTCTTTGTATAATGTTTCAAACTTGCATAATTTATTTATTTGTTGAGTTTAAATTAAATGCTTATGCTTGATTTATTGTTTGAAATCCCTTTAATATTGTCTACCTTATGGTTTGAGCAATATTCTTATAGAAATCTCAAAGATCCGAGGGGTATGAATAATATCGGGCACAAGTGTATATATATACACACATGTATATATATACATATATACATGTGTGTGATCGTTTATGTATATTCATGTTTATTTAATTTATTTATTTGTTTATTTTCTATTGTTTTTGTTTGTTTTACACACATATATATGCACATATATATATATATTTGATTTTTTAAACGATATAAAGGTTTACGTCTCCACATTGGAGGTTCGGTGTTTTCTTAGAAAGTCGCCCATTTTTTTATTTGGACGTATTATTTATTTATTTATTTATTTATTATTTTTAAAAACAGTAATCTACGTACACGTGTGTTTCGGGGTCCTACCCCTCTTCAGCGTAGCTTGACTGTTGTTAGCATTCGAACCCCAGACCTTATGTATTTCAGTTCAGCGCCTTTGTCCATTACGCTATGAGGCTATAGACAATTTAATGTTTAGTTGATTTTTTAAACGATATTAAGATTTACGTCTCAACCTTAGAGATTCGGTGTTTTCTTAGAATATATATATATATATATATATATATATATATATATATATATATATATATATATATATATATATATATATATATATATATATATATATATATATATATATAGCTACTTCATTTACTCACATAAATTTAATATACGAAAGTATAGATTATGCGTAGAGCTAGTTAGTTATAAAATGTATTTGGTGGAAATGTCACTTTTGAAGGTGATTCTTGGCCTGAGGACGTAATCACCCAACGTGGGTGATTACAGAAACATGTATGCACATATGTAGCCATTAATGTTTGTATAAATAAAATTAATATATATATATATATATCTACTTCATTTACTCACATAAAATTAATATACAAAAGTATAAATTTATGCGTAAACTTTAAGTATTTACTTCAAAAGTGCTCAATACGTAGGTAGAGCTAGTTAGTAATTTATAAAATATATATATGGCGATTAAGCTACACTGAATATTCTGCGTTTCATCCACAAAAAAAGGAAGGAAAAGATCTACCTTAAACCACTAACCTAGTTCTAAAACAGATCCTTTGTTCGATAAAATGCATGCTCATTGGCTGATAGGAAGGGGCGCGGTGGATACTAGAAAGTTGATTGGCTAACTAGAAATCCTTAGCATATATAAAAACAAGAAGCAACCACAGAATTCGCGCATAAGCCTGACGAATCCTATAGTGGATGAAACGCAGAATATTCAGTGTAGCTTAATCGCCATATATATTTAATCGCCATATATATTTTATAAATTACTAGCAGGAAGACCCGACGTTGCCCGGGATTGCATGATGATCAACGAATATTTCACACTCCTGTATTTTCATTGTCATCCAAATCATCAGTGAAATAGCCTTCATACAGTAACTTAGTTCAAAATATGTTATTCTATATTGCACCGTAGAGAACCTACTGTTTCTTTTATAAAATTATTTCAGATGTACTTCTTTCTAGTTAACGAAAAAAAAATATTAACAAGTTTAATGTACAGACCACGTCATGCAAAAAAAAGAAGAAAAAAAGAAAAACACGTAAATTTTCAAGTCTTATAAAATTCTTTGCAGTTAAAAAAAAATTTACGTGCTCCTAAAGACCACATCATGCAATAAAACAAAAAATAAAACAAAAAAAAACGCTATCAACTTATCCACAGTAGAATTTTCACGGCCCTTTGTTCTATTATTGTTGCTAAGCAACGGCATGAAAAAATAGCTTTACCGATAATAGATAAATTAAAATAACGGCTTCAGTTATCGATTTTCAGTAATTATCGATGGTATTCTAAGACGAAACTTAACTAAGATCATACCCAGACTTTATATATATATATATATTTATATATATATATACAGATATATATATATATATATATATATATATATATATATATATATATATATATATATTACAAGGTAGTCACCACTTATCAAGCCCGGAAGCCACTCAGGGATAAGGGTTATTGCGTGTACAGTACGTTAGTATTGGAGATTTGATAAAGTACCTTACTTAAGGGGGCGGTTCACCAGGAATTTGTTTATATTGGACTTGAAGACATCCAGGTTGTAGTCAGGTGGGAAACAGGCAAACGGAACAGAGTTCCACAGGCGTGCACGTCTAAGAAAGAATGTTACATGATAAGGGCTGTCCCCTGTTCATGTAAGTATAAAAATAGAGAGATTAGTTAAAATGGAAATAAGAGAAAGCAGAAATCGAACCCTGGACATAAGTTTTAAAGAACAATAGGTTTAAATAGAATGTCCAGTAAATTGTTAATTCGGATGAAATAAATAATAAATAAACGATTCAATTGTTAAAAGAATGTGGATAATAAAATATGGTAAAATAAATTAGATATGTAGGTTAAATTCCTTTGTGGAAACAACACAAGAAAAATAGGTTATTGGGAAATCAATGTCGAAAACGTGCAAAGTCGCGCATGTTGAAACACGTAAATTTTGCTCACGTGGCCGGGATGCATGGATTTCTCAATATAGTAGGTGGGAGTTAGTTGGTCGAGTAGAGTAGAGAGAGTCAGAGACAGTCAGAGAGACAGTCAGGGGAGACAGAGACAGGCGGACGTCTGAAGCGAGACGTCACTTCAGAAACTAAGATGTGAAACTTTGAGTTCTTAATGAGGAAATCCCGACCGGTCGTATTAAATAAATTCACCATGTGTTTTGGATAAAGCTCATCTTTGTGTTGTGATTTCTACAAAAAGGTAAATTGTATCGTTATTATATGTCTGTGTTATAAAATGTCATTACAACAACATCTCTCTCTCTAAGATACAACATCATATGTAATAAGACAAGAACTCTCACTAAGACACATATCATTACTAATAAGAACTCACGTAACATACGCGCACAAGTGGTATAGTCTAATACTAATAATAATAACTATATAACAAGAAGCTTTGTTCATGGAATCTACGTTTTGATTTTGGCACAGAGAAAGAGTGGGGATTTTGGCACAGATAAAGAGTGGTTTCAGCTAGACGGGTGTTTATCGTGAAATTAATTTATTTTTTCATTTAAACCTACGTTTTATTCTTTATCCTCTTGCGCGCGTTTCACATCGTCTTTAGTATTAAAATTAAAAACGTTCCTTTTGATTATCGTTTTTATTTGATATTGTTTAAAGCATAACCACTGCAAATTAATAAATATTTAATGCTTTTAAATCACCAGTAAAACTAAAATAGATCCTCGCCCACAAGCGTATTTAAACGCATATATACATGCTCATGACCCAAGGGAAAAACGCAGTCCACAATCATATGTATTTTTACTTTAGTTTTTTTTTTATTTCAGTGTAAACCTCTTTTATTCTTTACCGTCTTACGCACGTTTCACAGCCGATAACGAAAAATATAGTTTTAGTATTATCAATCACAAAAAGATATAGTTTAATATTAACAATCACCAAAAACACAGTTTTTAGCATTAGCAATCAATTATACAATAAAATCCGATACAGTTTGTCAGTAATACTAAAGATATATATTATTTTAATTGGGAGAATAAGAGTGAGAAAGCGAGAGAGAGATAGAGAGAAACAGAGATAGATAGATAAATAGATAGAAAGAGATAGAGAGAGAGAGAGAGAGAGCGAAAAAGAAAGCGATAGAACGATAGAGAAAGAGAAAGAGACAGAGGCAGAGAAAGGTAGATAGATAGATAGAGAGAGAGAGAGAGAGAGAGAGAGAGAGAGAGAGAGAGAGAGAGAAAGAGAGATACCGACTGACTTATCCCAGATTCAATATAGGGAGAACGAATATTTTATATATATATATATATATATATATATATATATATATATATATATATATATATATATATATATATATATATATTATAAGAAGAAATTTAGCGGGAATCTACAGCCACGTGGAAAGAAATATTTCTATCCATACATATATATATATAGTGAAAAGTCAGTACATCTCTCTCTCTTTCTCTCTCTCTCTTTCTGCAGATACATATGTATATATGTGTGTATGCACACACACACACACACACACACACACACACACACACACACACACACACACACACACACACACACACATAGCCGTTCCACTTAAGTTAACAAATTTACCGAACTTCCATTACTATTGATTACTATATTGTCCTTTTGACTACTCTACACTCTTTAACCCTTATCCTTGAGTGGCCGATCGGCCTTGATAAGTGGTGACGCCTATGTAAAAAAAAAAAAAATATATATATATATATATATGGATAGATAGATAGATAGATGGATGGATAGAGAGAGAGAGAGAGAGAGAGAGAGAGAGAGAGAGAGAGAGAGAGAGAGAGAGAGAGAGCGACTTATCCCAGATTCAATATAGAGAGAACGAATATTACTGTACGTGTGCTCGTGTACTGAACGCGTATCACAAGAAAGGCGTTATAATATTTACTCCTCGGTGCAATTGACCGCAGGACAATCGTGACGAAAATGGAAATATTTTTTCCTGGTCGCACCATATTAAATTCCTGACTGTATCCTTTTATCTCCTCTTTTCCCCAGGAATCTCTCATTCTTTTTGATTTTAGCAAAAGTCTGTTTTGCTTTTTATCTGGTCAAAGATCGTGCAAACGCGCGGCGTACATACACTGACCACCGACAGTCATTTACCGAAAATCATGTCATTGGCCGCGAACACCAATTATTGGACAGTACCAAAAACTTTGAATACACACTTACTCGTATATATATATATATATATATATATATATATATTTATTACACAGTGATCACCACTTATCAAGGCCCGGAAGCCACTCAGGGATAAGGGTTATTGCAAGTACATTACGTTAGTGTGGAGATTTGATGAAGTGTTTACTTAAGGGGGCAGGTGTATAAGAATTTTTGTAGGAATTTTTGACACCCCTAACACGAAACTGCGAATACAATATAAAAATCTCGGAATTTCTCTGTTAAAAGTGGGTTATTTATTTTCTTTATGGATTATACTTCCAAAATAAACTATTACAGTTGTTTTAAAAGTAATAGAAATATATATTTCTTTTAAAACAGTAATGAATTTTCCGAACTCAATATTTTTCAATTAAAAATCTATCAAAATTTTTCTATTGATTTTATTTTTACGATATTTTCAGGGTCAATGTGAAATTTTATGTTCTTTCCAATAAATCGAATATAATATTTTAGACAAACGTTTTTTTTTTTAAATTCACGACCCCCCCCATCCCAATTTTTAAGTGTCTATTAAAAAGTAAATACTTAATTTAGTAACCCGAAAGTAAATAATTAATTTACTCACAAATTGAAGAGAAAAGGTCAATACATAATATATTCAAATTAAAAAAAAAAGACATAGTGTTCTTTTAGAATTTTACCTGTAAAGTTTGAAGTTTAAAACCTTTTTTTTAAACAACGTTATTTGTTTTTTCTTTTTTTTTTTTTGGAACCTTGGTCCTTGCTCCTTAGATTGAAAAAAAAAATTAGGGCTTGAATTACATTTTTCGAGGAGTTATAAGCTTGGAAAGACAGGGGGTCGAATAATTCACGCCTCCCATTTTGTAAATGTCTAATAATAATTAATTTAGAACCCGATAAGTACATAATTATTTACTCACAAATTGAAGAGAAAAGGTCAATACATAATATATTCAAATTTAAAACAAAAAAAAACATATTGTTCTTGTAGAATTTTACCTGTAAAGTCCGAAGTTTAAAACCTTTTTTAAAAAAAAACACGTTTTTTTTTTTGTTTTTTTTTTATGAAATCTTGGTCCTTGCTCCTTTAATTGAAAAAAAAAATGAGGGCTTGAATTGCATTTTTCGAGGAGTTATAAGCTTGGAAAGATGGGGTGGAATTATTCGCTATTTTCACGAAATTTCTGACACTGCTAAGGGGGCGGTTCATTATGAATTTGTTAACATTGGACTTGAAGACATCCAAGTTGTAGTCCGGTGGGAGGCAGGCAGACGGAACAGAGTTCCACAGGCGTGCAGTTCTAAGAAAGAAACTTTGTTCATGGAATCCGCGTTTTGATTTATATATATATATATATATATATATATATATATATATATATATATATATATATTTATATATATATATATATATTTATATATATATATATATATATATATATATATATATATATGATTAGTTTTTTTGGAAAAAGAAATCCAGCAGAGTGCTCAATTAAAAGGAAAATCTGAAATGTAAGAGCGTATTTATATTTTGTGTACATAAAGTTGTTAGTTGAGACAGATCATTGGTACCGTCGGTTTCAAGCCCGATAATAAGGACCGTTTAAGGTATCCTTATCAAGCTCTCTTCAGCCAATATTCGCCTGAAGAGAGCTTGATAATGATACCTTAAACGGTCCTTATTATCGGGCTTGAAACCGACGGTACCAATGATTTGTCTCATCTAACAACTTTCTGTACACAATATAAATATATATATATATATATATATATATATATATATATATATATATATATATATATATATATATAGTAATGTATAAAATATATATGGCGATTAAGCTACACTGAATATTCCGCGTTTAATCCACTCTAGGACTCTTCAGGCTTATGTGCTAGAGTCCTACAGTGGATGAAACGTGTGCTTGAGTCCTACAGTGGATGAAACGCGGAATATTCAGTGTAGCTTAATCGCCATATATAGTTTATACATTACTAACTTGCTCTACCTACGTATTGAGCACTTTTGAAGTAAATACTTAAAGTTTACGCATAAATCTATACTTTCGTATATTAATTTTATGTGAGTAAATTAAGTAGTTATATATATATATATATATATATATATATATATATATATATATATATTGAGAGAGAGAGAGAAGGAGAGAGGAGAGAGAAGATATATACATATACATATATATATATATATATATATATACATACATATATAATTATTGTAGCAAAAAATAATTATATATATATATATATATATATATATATATATATATATATATATATATATATTGTCGAACCCTAACAACAGTTAAGCTACGCCGAAGAGGGTTAGGGCCCCGAAACACGCGTGTAGTAGATTACTGTTTTTAAAACATAATAAATAAATAAAATAAAATAAAAAACACGTCCAAATAAAAATGGGCGACTTTCTAGGAAAGCCCCAGATCTCCAAGGTGTAGACGTTAACCTTCATATCTGCCTTGACAGAGTACAAAATAGACTTCGTGGTTTAGTGGGGGATGCCCTTTTCTCTTCCCTGCAACCTCTCTCCCACAGAAGAGATGTTGCGAGCCTGTTTTTATTTTATCGTTATTTCCATGGCAGGTGCTCGTCTGAGCTCCAATCCCTCGTCCCCCCTCGCCAATCTTTCACGAAAAACACCCGTCTGGCTGAAACTACTGTCAATAATTTTCCCCACTCTTTATCCGTGCCTAAATCCAAACGTAGATTTCATGAGCAAAGCTTCTTTCTTAGAACTGAACGCCAGTGGAACTCTCTTCCGCTTGCCTGTTTCCCACCTGACTACAACTTGGATGTCTTCAAATCCAACATAAACAAATTCCTGACAAACCGCCCCCTTTAAGTAAGACACTCTATCAAAACCCCCAATACTAATGATTACTACAATACTATCTCATTGATTACTGTACACGCAATAACCCTTATCCCTGAGTGGCCTTCGAGCCTTGATAAGTGGTGACCCCCATGTAAAAGAAAACTGTTTACCGTTTAATCTTATGCAAATTGGAACATTTTTCAAATGAAGTGAAAAGTGTTTTTTTCCTTTGTTTTTTTTTGCTGCGAACGTTATTTAATATTTTAACATTTTTTTGCTGCAAACGTTATGCAATATTTTAACGTATTTTTGCTGCGTACGTTATGCAATATTTTAACGTTTTTGCTGCGAACGTTATGCAATATTTTTACGGTTTTTTGCTGCGAACGTTATGCAATATTTTCATGGTTTTTGCTGCGAACGTTATGCAATATTTTAACGGGGTTTTTGCTGTGAACGTTAGCAATATTTTAAATTTTTTTGCTGCGAACGTTATGCAATATTTTCATGGTTTTTACTGCGAACGTTATGCAATATTTTAACGGTTTTTTGCTGTGAACGTTAGCAATATTTTAAATTTTTTTGCTGCGAACGTTATGCAATATTTTAATGGTTTTTTTTGCTGGAAACTTTATGCAATATTTTAACGTTTTTATGCTGCGAATTTTATTCAATATTTTAACGTTTTTTGCTGCGAACGTTATGCAATATTCTAGCGGTTTTTTGCTGCGAAACGAAAGAGAAATGTTGGCTTTTGTACCTTTTCGTTTTACTTTTTTCCATTGAGTGGAATTATATGAAATATTCCATTTTAATTGTCGGTCATAAAGTGAAAAACTTTTTTTCTGCCGCGTGGGGACAACCCCCCCTCACACACACATAAAAAGAAGCCATTTTGGTTAATTTCCAGACAATTCCACAATTATTTTATTCTTTTGCAACTGTGATGTATAATTTTTTTTGTCCACCCTAATATTGGGTTATCTCTAAGGTTTTTACCAATAAGCAAGGGATACATTATACGCACACACTCAAAGAAATGACATTTTCTTTTTTTATTCTTTTTATTATTTTACCTCTTTTCTTCAGTCAAAAACGGAAAAGTTTTTTTCGTGCGTTTGGAAAAGCCATTAAAAGATGGAGGACGTTAAAGCAGTATTAATACAGCTAATCAAAGCTCAGATGGACCAGCAGCAGAAGGCCGAGAAAAATTAAAAAGAGCGTGATAAACCGCGCCTATTACAATTTTAAGAGAGGCAACAGGCGTTGAAGGAGAGAATGCTACTTCAACAAAATAGGAAGAGCTATTGTTAAACTGCCGGTTTTCAAGAAAAACCGAAACGTCCCATTCGTAGCAATAGAGAAAATCGACAATGAATTGGATCGGCTAGAAAAGGTCGGAATACTATCGAAAGTAAGCAGCAGTGATTGGGCAGCCCCTACCGTATATGTGGCCAAGAAAACAAACTAGATTCGTATATGTGCGGATTTCTCCACGGGTCTGCACGCAGCCCTCAAAGATTGCCACTATCCACTCCCCACACCAGAGGAGATATTCAACAAAGTAAACGGCGGTAAAGTATTTTCTAAGGTGGATTTGAGCGACGCATATTTGCAAATCCCCGTCGAGGCGGAATGTTCAAAACTCCTCTGTATAAATACACGCAGGGGACTCTACAAGTTAATTGTTGTGTCGTGGAACTACAGTGAAAATAAGAACAATCAAGTCGAGGTTCGGTTAAGGAACAAGTGTATTAACAATAATGTACAAAGATAGGAAAGCGTGTGCATCTGCTGGGCACTTGGCTAGCAGTTGAAGTGCAGTCGCATCTCTCTCACGGGTGTTGCAATTACTAGCGCTATTTATAGTGCTAATCGGTGTAAATTCCTCTGTTCAAGGAAGGCCGGTATAACAACATCCCGTCTGGGATTAGTGTGACGTTTGTGCACGAAGTCTGGTCCCTTAATTATGTATAACAGTAAGCTTTCGGAGTCAAGGTCGCACCTGCGATTTTCCAGCAGGTCATGGACGCCATGCTGGGTGGCCTCGATTTCACTTGCGACTACTTCGATGCCTCATTACCGTTTTAAATTTAACAACTTGACTATAAATACAGAATGTAATCGATTTTTCATTCAAGGTGTTCATAGCCAGTAAATCCACAGATGAGCACCTAAAACACATACATGAAGTTTTTGAAAGAATTCAAAGTTTCGGTTTGAAAATAAAAAAAGCAAAATGTGACTTCCTGATGAAGGAAATATTATTAATGAAGATGGTAGACACCCCGATCCTGAGAGGGCTGAAGCCATAAAAAACATGTCGGCTCCCAATAACGTTTAAGCACTACAAAGCTTTCTGGGCTAATTTCTACCAAGTCTTCATCAAGAATATGCATGAATTGCGCGCTCCACTAATGAACTGCTGAGGAAAGAGAAAGCCTGGAATTCGACACCAAAATGCCAGAAGGCGTTTGAGAAGATTAAAGAGACGTTAGCTTAAGATTTTCTTTTGACACACTATGACCCAAGGATGAGAATAATAGTAGCGTGTGACGAAAACTCATTTGATGTGGGAGCTGGCATAATTCATATAATGCCTGACGGTACCAGAAAACCGATCGCACATGCATCTAGAACGCTACTAATGTCCGAAAGACAATACTCTCAAATTGAAAAAAAGCCTTGAGTATTATATTCGCTGTGACAAATTTTCATAGGAATTTACACGGCAGAAAATTTACATTGCAGATCGATCATAAGCAATTACTCACGATTTTTGGTTCCAAAAAAGGCTTACCGACATATACGGCTAATAGACTCTTGAGATGGGGTTAGGGTTAGGGTTAGGGTACATTATTACTGAATTATGATTTCATACTTGTCTTCAAAACAAATTAGCCTATTTAGGCTGATACCATTGAAAAGGGATCCGTTTGAAGATTCCATTATTGCCACTCTTCGGACGATGAGGTTTTACTATATGGCGAAAGCGTGGTGATTCCCAAATGTCTCCAAAAACAAATTCTACGGAATTTTCACACAGGACATCCTGGAAAAATCGTATGAAGAATTTGATGATGAGCTATGTCTACTGGCGTTAAATGGACAAGGACATGAATGAGAGGATAGACTCGTGCACGGGTTGTGATTACGTTTAAATATTGACCGACGACTGACCAGCCATGATCTAGGTGCACATCGATTTTGCGGGTCCCTTCGAGGACAATTATTATTAAATCGTAGTCGATAGTTTCACCAAGTAGCCTGATGGATTGAGGTGCAAAAACACCGACAACTGGAATACTATAAATTTCTTACATGAACTGTTCGCACATTTCAGTGTAGTCTATTGCATCGTATGTGATAATTGAACCCAGTTTACGTCTGCTGAGTTCAAAAATTTTTGTGATACGTTCCAAATTAATCATATCACCACTCCCCAATACCATCCGAGGTCGAATGGGTAACGGAACGCTATCATCCAAGGACTAACATAAACGTCACCAGAATCAAATAAGTACATGTCGATTAGTTGAAACCAGCGACAGTCCACCATTGCGGTCGTTCCGTAAGAGAAAGTTTACCGAGTCATTAATGGTACACCCTAAAAAGAAGAGGTACTAACCCTAACCCTAACCCTAACCCTAAAAGGAAGAGGTACTGACAGAAGAGAAGATGCGAGACTGTCTCTGCTTTATTGCTATTTTTATGGCAAGCGCTCGTCTGAGCTCCGATCTATGGCCTCTCATCGCCAAACTGTCACGAAAAACACTTCTAGCTCTTAATAATTTTCCCCACTTTTTATCTGTGTCTAAACCTAAACATCGATTCTATGAACAAAGGCTCTTTCTTAGAACTGCACACCTGTAGACCACTCTTCCATTTCCTGTTTTGTAGCAGACTATAATATAGCCATCTTCAAGGCCAACGGGGGCAAGTTCTTGATGAGCTGTCCCTTAATCCTCGAGTGGTATCCGGGCCTTGATAAGTGGTAACTCCTTTTTAAACACACACACACATACACACACACACACACACACACATATATATATATATATATATAATATAAAGCTGAATGTGTGTCTGTGTGTCTGTGTGTCTGTGTCTGGTCACGAACAGGATCTTATATGGTTGACTATTTTAAAAAACTGATTACATATAATGATAGATGTATCGAGATGCAAGAATGGGTATGTTTGATCTGGCAGAACGGTGGTTCATTAAAATTGTGGGGTCTGCGTTTGCGCCTGGTCCACAAAGTATGGAAATAAAAAATGTAAAAATAAAAGACAAAACGTTTACAAAGGTTTTTGATATATATATATATATATCATAATACTTTGATAAGTATGTTTTAACTTTAATAGGATGGTATAATAAAATTGTGGGGTCTGCGTTCGCGCCTGGCCTCCATAGAATGGAAATAGGCACAAACTTTAATAAAGACTTTTCATATCTATCTGCGTAAGTATACTTTGATAATTATGTTTCAGTTTGAAGAAATATGGTATAATAAAATTATGGGGTGTTCGTTCGCGCCTGACCTCCATAGAATGGAAATATGTCACAAAGTTTAACAAGATTTTTTAATATAGATCCACAGAATATTGTAATAAGTGTTTCAGTGTGAACAGGTATGGTATAATAAATTCTGGGGTTTATCTATTTTATTTTTACTTTCATCATATTTTGCTTTGGTTTTGATACCCCCAAATTCGACGCTATCTCTTTACAACCCTTCCTTTTCATAATCTATCATGCTTTCATAAATCAGAGTCCATTTTCTGTAGGCTGTTTTTAAACCCGGTCAACGACGGGTACTTTTGCTACTATATATATATATATATATATATATATATATATATATATATATATATATATATGTATGTGTGTATTTTTTTTTGGATGACGTTTTTTATTTTGTATACATCAAAGGTATTAATAAATGTCCAGTAGTTAGATTTTTCTCTTTAAAGCCACGACTTTTTTGCTTTTCATCTTAAAAATGTTTGTTTATATATATATATATACATATACATATACATATATATATATATATATATATATATATATATATATATATATATATATATATATGTATACAGTGATGATCATATTTATTGGCACGGTAAAATAAAAGTTAAATTTTGTCTAATAAATTCTAAAAAAAGGGATTAAATTAAAGAAAATAACAAAGTATATTATGTATTTTTAACTAGCCTTTCCGATGCAGCAATCGGATTTTAGAAAAAATAAATAACAAAGGAACAACAAACATAATTGCAAAAAACCCTTGTTCAAAATTATTGGCACGGCTTTGTTTTTCTTTTAGTATCAGTATAATATCAATCAATTTCCGGTTTACGTGCTTTCTGAACTTTTTTATAGCCATATTATGCTTGTTTAACGCTAATTCAGTGAATAATTTTTTTCAGATAATTTTTAGATAGCGATTTATTTAAACTATTATAAGTGACTAAATTATAATTTTCAATCGCCATGGTTAAAACTAAGGAACACAGCGAAGACGTCAGGAAGCTTGTTGTAGCATGCCATACCAATGGGGAGGGCTATGATAAGATTTCAAAGAAGCTAAACCTTCCCAAATCCACTGTTAGAGCCATAATAAACAAGTTCAAATCTAAAATCCGATTGCTGCATCGGAAAGGCCAGTTAAAAATACATAATATACTTTGTTATTTTCTTTAATTTAATCCCTTTTTTTAGAATTTATTAGACAAAATTTAACTTTTATTTTACCGTGCCAATAAATATGATCATCACTGTATATATATATATATATATATATATATATATATATATATATATATATATATATATATATATATATATATATATTATTTGGGGTAAACAGTTACAAATGGCCGCTACAAATAGCCATCTGTTTCAGTCAAAGAGACTTCCTCAGGCGACCTGGAACCTTTCGATGCCACCTTTTTTTTTCTTTTGGGGCATCGAGAGGTTCCAGGTCGCCTGATGAAGTCTTTTTGACTGAAACAGGTGGCTATTTGTATATGCAACTGTTTAACCCAAATAATAAAAAAAACTATTTTGCTCTTTTTATTGAGCACTATTTAACAACCTCGTTATCTTCATTAGTTTTGACTTTTGAACACCTCAAACACACACACACACACACACACACAGACACACACACACACACACATATATATATATATATATATATATATATATATATATATACTAGCCTGGGTGCCCATCGTTGCGCGAGTTTTTGGAAGTGTGTGCTGAGCTAAAGAAAAAAAGAAAGAGGAAAAGAAGTGAAAAAAGCAACAACAACAAAAAAGTGACGTGTTTGCAGTTGCGTCCATCGCCAAACTTCTTTATTTAATTGAAATTATGTTTTTAATCCGGACTAATCAACTAAGTTAAATCGTTGCGATTCTATGTTAGTTTCGTATCTGGAATTTGCTTTGTTTATTTACAACAATATCGGCTAACCTATTTATGATTTAAGAAAAATTTTTGTTTAAAACTTATTCAATAAGTAAAGAAAGCTTGATACGAATGATGCTAAAAAAATCCAGCACGTCTAGGCAAAATAATAAGGCAAGATTGAATTATAAGTATCATATACCAAATACTCCTAACAATGAAAAGCTCATACAAGTTGAACAAACCCCCCCCCCCAAAAAAAAAACGGATCAGAAGAAAGTCCAATATTTGGTTCAACCCCCCTATAATAATAACGTCCAAACTAATATCCCAAAAGAATTCTTTAAATTAGTAGAAGATTCTTTCAAGTATCCTCACATATACAACACGATCCTAAATAAGAACTCTATAAAATTATCCTTCTCAACTATGCACAAACTATTATAAGTACTAATAATAAGAAAATAGAATCAGAAAATAATTAATAGCAACCCTAGTCTAGCCCAACCAAACTGCAATTGCAACGACCCATCGAGCTGCCCACTAGAGAATGACTGTGTACACTCAGACGTCATATATTCATAAGTATTCAGAGTAACAGAACTCCCGCCTAATACGACAACTAATAACCTGACAAGCCAAAATTACACTGGAGAAAATCCACATAACCCAATAAGCAATAGTACACAATCTGAACAACTGACCACACAGCAGATAGGTATAAGCTCCACAGAACCTGAACATAGAAACTAAAGCCACCCCCAGATAAATGAAGAACCTCTAGATACACAACGCACAAGCCCTATAATACATACCTACATAGGATTATCCTCCTTCCCGATAAAGGCCAGAATTGCAAACCATTTACAATTATTCTCAAAGGAGAATCCTAAAACAAAAACTATCCTATCTAACCTAGTTAGAAACCTGAAACAAAACAAAATAAACTTTACATTAAAATGGAAAATATTAAGAAAATCCAAGTCGTACAGCCCAGGATCTAAATACTGCTTCCTATGTAACGCAGAGGCGACCGAGATTATAACGGCGCCTAAAAAATTAAACATCCTCAATTCAAAACAAAAGATAATTTGCAGTTGCAGGAACAAGAGAAAGTTCAAATACGTAAATGCAATTAACCCCACCGAAAATGCACCACCGGACAGGAACTAGATTATTGCGCTTCCTTGCCCTCCATAAAATGCAACAATATCCATCACTAACCGTTTCCCCTAGTATAAAACTATTGGACAACACCTCAAACTAAATTTTTTTCTAACCACCTATAATCTCCCGCGATCCAAACAAATCGCCATAAAAACTCCAAGTCTTTAAAATAAAATATTAGCACACCCTCTGAACACACAACCATTACATAATTTTAAATAAATTTCCAACCTAGAATAGCCTACATCTTGGCAATGCCTTATTAACAATATATCTGCCTTAATCATAAGCCCATTAACAACGTTGTCTAACAAACCCTACCCCCCGTAAACATGTACACTTAATACCACCTGTTAAACTGCAACCAAATCACCAATTAGCACACGATGCAACGAGAATAGAACCTAAACAATATAAAATCCAGGCCCAATGAAAATATAGCTTGGAAACCGCCTCACAGGGCTAAAGGATTAAAACCTAAATTTAGAACTATCAAGCCACCACCCCTAAACCCCACTGACGAGCCCACCCCAATAAGAAATTATTTAAAAATCAGCGTATTAGATTAAAACTAAGCCCTCCACCCAGTACTATTTACTTTTAAATGTACCGAAAACATAACCTAAGAAAAGCTCCCCCGATTCAACCCAACCCAACCCCGTCACCCATACAGACATATCCCCATCCCTATCCTACCCCCTCCGACTACCAGCTAAGCGTTCCATCTAATGCTAATTCCTACTGATAATATAACCTAGATTTGAACACAGTTGAACTAGTCCAGCATTGGGTAATTTCCATCACAAGAGCCTCCGTTGAAAAAATACAGTTTTTTTGCCAGCCAAATTAGGAGGAATAAGAATTCACCAGACTAAAACATCTACGGAAGACCCCCCCCCTCAAAAATATTTGGAGAAATATGGAAATTTAAAGGACTGCTATAAACTATACTTCTGGTATCTCTTGGAGATTAAAACTACTACATAAAGTAGTCATGGCGATTCGATGGATCTGTACCTCGTGTTCATAAACGAGAAAGTATGTATTCAACTTTCTATGCCTAAATTTAAAGTTTTTATGTGGGCGCTTGAAACTACCGCTTCTAGTAAAGCAATCCTTTAATTTAAACCCAAGGGCCTTTTGTTCACCGAACTCTTACGCTTTCCCGGCTTATTATACATCTATTTTTTTTAATACGAATATATGTATGTGTGTGTATATATATATATATATATATATATATATATATATATATATATTCTCTATTTTACTTTATTTTATACGAGTCCACTCACCCCTCACTCCTCAACCCCATTTCTTGCTATTCTACCCCCCCCACTTGTCTGTATCCCTTTCTTTTACGCACCCTAATAATTTAGTATTAACAGTATTTACATTATCATTATTGGTAATAGTGGTGGTGTTGTTGGAGATAGTGGTAGAAGTATTGTTACTACTGCTTTTAAACTGTGTCCATCGCTTTATTGCAGATTACAAAATAATCAATATTTCAGTAAATATAAGTTATAAAAAGCTGAAAATTACACCATCCAAGGACTGTATTAAGTTGAGATAAATCCTAAAATGTCATCAAAATTCATGTTATATTTAAAACGTTATGTTTTTTTTTTATATATTCAATGAATTTTCACCGTCCATCGCTTTATTGCAGGTCTCATAAAATGCCAAAAAAAGGACGTTTAACAGCTACCGAGAAGCAGAGGATTATTGCAGGACTAGCAGAAGGACTCTCGATCATAAATTTAGCCACAGAACTAAAAAGGGATCCCCGAACTTTAGCTACATTCGTCAAGAGCCCCAACATCAAGTCCAGGAAAGATAAGGGCACAAGGAGGAACCTTTCTGATCGGGATCGTCGAAAAATTCGTAGAGAGATTGTGCGCAACCCAAACAGCACCAGTGCAACAATTTTTGCGAGGGCTGGAGTCATACCAAGGTCCAGACAAGCCCAATGCAATGTACTGAATGAAATGGCAAGGAACATCAATCCTATTCCAAGGCCTCCATTGAGCCAAACCCACAAAGAAAAACGATTGGCTTGGGCACAAAAATATATGAAAATGGATTTCCAAAATGTTCTGTTTACAGATGAGGCTCGTGCTACCCTTGATGGACCGGACGGATGGGCCAAAGTTTGGAATCCAAATGGAACTCCAACGCCTTATAGATTTCGTCGCCAAAAGGGAGGTGGAGGTATAATGTTTTGGGCAGGAATTATTGGAGATAAGCTATGTGGACCATTCCGAGTGCCAGAAGGTGTCAAGCTCACCAGCAATGCCTATACTGCCTTTCTAAATGAGAATTTGTTACCATGGCTAGATGATTTTCCCTTGTCACGTCGTTTTAAGATTATTTTTATGCCTGACAATGCCTCATCACATGCTGCTAGGGCAACTACAGCCTCCCTTAGATTTCAGGGCTTTGTTGGAGAAACCCTCATGTCCTGGCCACCGTGTTCTCCGGACCTTAACCCCATCGAACACCTATGGTCAATATTGAAACGAGGAGTTTATGAGGGAGGAGAGCAGTTTTCTTCGAAGGATGCCCTTTGGAACAAAATAGTCGACGTTGCCAGAACCATTACTCCATCTCAGATCAAACAATTGACCTCCTCAGTGGGCAAAAGGTTGTTTAATGTAATTTCAAAACATTGGGGATATGTGGACAAATAATTCGTTTGTTTGACACTTAGCCCTCGGGATGTGCCTTTGTTTTTGTTAATTTTCCCCAGAAAATGTGTTCAATATAAATTTATGATGCTTTGGTATTGTTTTATTGAGCTAAAACATTATCTTAGAAGACTTGCAATAAAGCGATGGACGGTGAAAATTCCTTGAATATTCCTTGAATATTAAAAAAAATAACATAACTTTTTAAATATAACATGAATTTTGATCTCACCTTAATACAGTCCTTGGATGGTGTAATTTTCAGCTTTTTATAACTTATATTTACTGAAATATTGATTATTTTGTAATCTGCAATAAAGCGATGGACACAGTTCATGTTATCATTATTATTACTGCATTGTTTTTAACGCTTTTACTATTATTATTATTATTATTATTATTGTTTTATCATCATTATTATTATTATAATCATCATTATAATTGATATCATTATTATTATCCCCATTAACCCTAACCCTAACCCTAACCCTAACCCTAATCCTAACCCTAACCCTAACCCTAACCCTCATTGCTACCATAACCGCTACCATTATCTCCATTTTCACTAATTTTGAAGTTAATTTTATCACAACTATTGGTAAAATTATATTTAATGTTTAATTTTAACGTTTACTTTTAATTTTGCCTTTATTTTTATTTTATTTATTTTATTTTATTTTTCTTAATATTAATTTTTTATATTCAATTTTACATCCAATTTATATTACTACGATTATTATAATTGTCATTACTATTATCTTCCGTACTATTATAATTACCCTACTATTATTTGGTATATTTTTACCACTCTCATAAGTAGCTATGGTTTCCTTACTCCCTCACTTAAACATCAATATGTATACTTAACCTTTTACATCAAGTTATACGCACTCATAGTCATTGCCACCCTAATCTCCGACCGCCCCCTTATGATCATACTCCGTATATCATAACTATAAATATAATGCCGCATATTACCTTTCAGTTTTACAACCTTACATACCCCACAAATTTAATCAAAATTTCCCACTCCATAGAAAATAGACACCCCACAAACCGTTAAAATAAATTTCCACGCAGCAACAATACACCCCCTATTTAGCCATAATACATATACCCCTTAATCTCAATACTATGTTAAAGACAATTTATATTCTTATATATCATACTATATATAATAAGCTTCTCCTTGTTTATTTAGAATTCAATAAAGCTTCCCCCAACATTCTATAATTCATCTTAATCTCTTTCGTTCCTAATGAACCTTACGCTAGATGCCGCATCTTCCGCATGCTACCTAGCACCTTCTCTACTCTTCCGATGAGAGGCAATAGGCTTCGAAATGCCCTGGCATAAAGAGTCCCTTCTATCCCCCAAAATTTGCCTGTATTCCATTATTCAATAAATAATCCATTCTATATCTACCAATATATAGTTTTGTGTTTTCATTTCATACTCTTGTTGTCCTATTGTATAAGCTCCAATAATTATTGTTGAGCTTGACATTATCCGGATAAGTCTCCTTTTGTGGAATTGATCTTTCTCGTTTCCTTTTAAATTAAGCTATATATATATATATATATATATATATATATATATATATATATATATATATATATATAGTAATTTATAAAATATATATGGCGATTAAGCTACACTGAATATTCGGCGTTTCATCCACTATAGGATTCGTCAAGCTTATGCGCGAATTCTGTGGCTGTTTCTCGTTTTTATATATGTTGAGGATTTTAGTTAGCCAATCAGCTTTCTAGTATCCACCGCACCCCTTCCTATCAGCCAATGGGCATGCATTTTATCGAACAAAGGATCAGTTTTAGAACGTGGTTAGTGGTTTAAGGCAGACGATTTTCCTCATTTCTGCTCTTTTTTTTTATAAATATACATATGTGTACACACATACATGCACACATACATATATATATATATATATATATATGTGTATGTGTGTGTGTGTGTGTGTGTGTGTGTGTGTGGTCGTTTATGTATATTCATGTTTATTTAATTTATTTATTTGTTTGTTTTCTATTGTTTTTGTTAGTTTTAAAGCTATTTTGTATCGCTATCCTAGAGTAAGTTTTATTTTGTGAACACAATTGTTTGCTATTTCTCGTCTACAATTTAATAGATTTTGGGGTTCTTTAAAGTACAGGATAGCAAATTTTTCATGGAGGCATAATTTACATGGGTCATCTAAATGTCAGCACGTGGTAGCTTGTCTTATTATTTTCCATTCGACTACCGGCGAATGTCCGCTTTCTTTGAGTTCCCAGTATTTATTTGCTAGTGTTGTTTTTATACGGTGTTTTTTTATTTTTGAATATACTTTCAAAAATTAAAAAAAACACCGACTTGACTTGTTACACTATAGAGGAGTGGATATTTATCGTAGAATCGTATTTTCGGTCGAATGAGTCAATATCAGAAACTCAAAGAGAATTTTGACGGAACTTCAACACAAGAAATTCCCCTACTCCTAATGCAATAAAAGCTATGGTGGCTCGATTTTATGAGCAAGGGCCGATATGTGACCTCCCTAAATCTGGTAGACCTTGTACGGCAAGAAGTGATGGGAATCGTCAGAGATTAGCAGAGAGTGTGGCCGAGGATCCATCCACATCAGTAAGCAGGAGATCAAGTCAAATCGGGGTATCTCGATCAATGTGGTTCCAGCAGGACGGTGGAACGGCACATACGGCACAAGAAACATTAAATCTGCTCCAGGACATATTCGGCAACCGAATAATTTCTCGTGGCTGTAAGATAAATTGGCCACCCCGCTCGCCAGATCTCACATGTGCAGATTTCTTCCAAAGAGCGGGTATACGCAAACAAACCAGCCACAATAAATGCCCTTAAAAGAATATAGAGGAGAAAATTAAGGCCATAAGCCCTGAAACATTATGCCCTGCAGAGAGCAGAAGAGTGTGAAAATGAAAATGGTGGACATTTGAGTAACATCATTTTTCATAACTAAAATTAGACCTTGTGAATAACATACCCTAGATTAAAAAAAAAAAAAAAAAAAAAAAAATACCCAAGCTGAGATTGAAACCAAAACTCTCGTGTTTTTTTCTTATTGGGGCGACAATTTTATCGTTCTACCCTGTAACTTTTTAGTAAAATATTACAAGTAGTTAATAATAGCAGTTAATTTTCAATCACGCTGTCTGTACGAACGTATACAAATCGTACATAAAATGACCCAGCGATTGTTGACATGCCGCAAAAAAAAACAAAAAACAAAAAACAGAACAAACAAACAAAAAAAAAACCCAAAAAACCAAACAAAACAAAAAAAAAACATTAAAAACAAACAAACAAACAAACAAATAACACCTCATTGTTGGGATTTATAGATATTTTTTTAGATCCGGGAAGGAGGAAGGAATAAACAAAAAAAAGGTTTAGAAGCCGGGAGGTGGTCCACTTAAGAGGTGTTGGGGGGGGGGGGGTTGAAGAATGAGGAAGGAGGTGAAGGGAGGGGAAGAGAGAAGAAAGGATGTGGTGGTTGGACCCAGAAACAAAGAGAGGCTGTCACGTGACACAGGCCGTGACGTCAGCGCACCCATTGACTCGACAAATTTCTCAGAACGGCCTCACCCTCTTCTCTACCTCGACCGACCCACCTAACCCTTCTCTCTCTCTGTTGTTTTTGTTGTTGTTTTATCGCCGTCCTATTTTCCCGTTTGTCCATCGTGTCACCAACCACAAAAAGTAAAAAAAAAAAGAAAAATGTCTCTTGTCGTTATATTATACTAGCTATACTGGTAGCCCAGCGTTGCCCAGTCGTACAATACGCTTAAACATGATATTTTAATTTATACATTATACATTGCCTATGAATTATTATATAATCAATCCTCTGTTGATTATTATATATTACGAGGAATAATTTACACAGTGAACTGGTTCGCAAATAAGTAAATAAATAAATAAATAATGATAATGTCGTTCATCAAACACTTGCACACACGTACATACAATCACACATGCATACACTCACACACAGAAGCACACACATGCACACACATACACACACTCGCACACATACACACATAATAAGACACACATACACACAATCACACATACACACACACACTCACACACAGAAACACACACATGCACACACTCGCACACATACACACATAAAAGCACACACATATACACACACATAAACACACAATCACACATAAACACACAATCACACATACACACATACACACACTCTCACACACGCTTACACAATACACACAGTCACACACACATGCACACACATACACACACGATCATACATACCTACACATACAAGCATAATCACACACACATACACACATGCAATCACACACTCATACACATACACACAATCACACACTCATACACATACACACAATCACACACTCAAACACACATATAGGCACTTACACAGACACTCACACACACTTACACACATACATATACACACACATACAAATATACACAATCACACACACATACACACACAATCACACATAAACACACAATCACACACACACTTACACACATAAACGCACTCACACACATACGCACACATGCACACATAAACTCACAATAACATACTCACACACATACACACACAATCACGCACATATACCCACACGATCGCACATACACACATACACACATACAAATACAATCACACACATATACACACACTCACTCAAACACACACTCAGTCACACACACATATACACACACTCACACACATACACACACAATCACGCACACATACCCACACACAATCGCACATACACACATACAAATACAATCACACACTTATGCACACAGTAACACACACACACACTCACACACACACTCAGTCTCACACACATATACACACACTCACACACATACACACACAATCACGCACACATACCCACACACAATCGCACATACACACATACACACATACAAATACAATCACACACATATACACACACTCACTCAAACACACACTCAGTCACACACACATATACACACACTCACACACATACACACACAATCACGCACACATACCCACACACAATCGCACATACACACATACAAATACAATCACACACATATGCACACAGTAACACACACACTCACACACACACTCAGTCTCACACACATATACACACACTCACACACATACACACACAATCACGCACACATACCCACACACAATCGCACATACACACATACACACATACAAATACAATCACACACATATGCATACAGTCACACACGCACACCACACACACACTCAGTCTCACACACATATACACACACTCACACACATACACACACAATCACGCACACATACCCACACACAATCGCACAAACATACCTACACACATACAAACATACAAATACAATCACACACATATACACACAAGCACACACACTCACACACACTCACTCACATACACACACAATCACGCACACGTACCCACACACAATCGCACATACACACATACAAATACAATCACACACATATACACACAGTCTCACACACACACACACTCACACACACTCAGTCACACACACACATATACACACACTCACACACATACACACACAATCACACACATATACCCACACACAATCGCACATACACACATACAAATACAATCACACACAATTTACACACAGTCACACACACACAGACACACACTCACACACATTCATTCACACACACCACATATACACACACTCACACAAATACACACACAATCACACACACACACACACACACACAAAGTGTGACTTTTATATAGCACTTGAGATAAAGATTCAGAGATGAACAACCGAGAGACAGAGAGAGTACGAGAGTAAAGGCTGCAGTAGGCCAGACACACGCACTTACACATGCTGGAGAGAACTTGAATGCCTCCCAGAACTGCCCACTTTCGAAACACTGTTCCACTGGCATGCTTTCTGACTAAATACAATATCGTTGCTTTCAACTCCAATGTAAACAATTATCGCTAACCCATCCTCATAAATAATCAAATTCCAACCAATTTACACCACAAGTGATTCCTACACCACCATCTTACATTCATTAACATTTATCCTCGAGTGGCCTTCGGACCTTAATATGATAACTTCCAAGTAAAAAAAAGACACTATCCTCGAGTGTCTAAGGTCTCTCTGTACAGGGGTTTGTAAGAAGAACCTGGCATGGGGATAAACTCTGACCAGAAATATTAATTTATTGGTATATATTTCTTTTAGTCTATTGGATTTACAGGACAAGAATTCACCCAGTCTGGTGGAGTGTCAAAATTAGTGTTGCTATTATAGGCAACATTACTTTTACTATGATTCCCAATATTTATAAATGGCCTCCCCGACAAAATTGCCCCTGAGATAGGTATATATGCTGATTATACCACGCTCTGTAACAGACACGACAGGAAAACAAATGAACATATATCTAAAGAAATGGCAGAAACACTAGAGAATGACCTCCAATCTGTAGTGGAATGGGGACAAAAATGGATGGTCACATTCAATGCTTCCAAGACTAAACTTGTTTCCTTTAATAACTACAAGGAACCTTCTCTACGACCAATAGCAATGGCCAATGACTCTTTATCTGAAAGTACATCTTTTAAACTCCTCTGCCTAACGTTCACAGGAAACATGAGTTGGAACAATTACATTGAGAGCATTGCCAGGACCGCTGCAAAAAAAAAAAAAACAAGGTCCTATCTACCGTGCTAGAAAGCTACTAACGCCCGAAAGTATCCTGTACCTCTATAAGGACACCATTCGCCCATGTATGGAGTATTGTTGTCATATTTTGGCTGGTGTATCTGCTACTAGTCTCTCACTCCTGGACAAGGGTCAAAAGAGAGTCGCACACATAATAGGTCCTGAACTGTCATCTAAGCTTCCCATCGACGAAATGTAGCATCCCTCTGCCTGTTCTACAAGTATTTTAATGGCAAATGCTCCGACGAACTGCAAGCACTTGTACCCCCTCGACGTAAATACCCCCCACAAACCTGAGAAGCAGCAAAATCCCACCCCTTCACTGTTGAGATCCCTAGATGTAAGAGAGACTTCTACTCCAGTTGTTTCTTCCCCAGAACCCGTAAACTTTGGAATTCCCTTCCAGGTTCCTGCTTCCACAACTGTACTGACATGCAGAAGTTAAAGTGTAATGTAAACCGATATCTTGCTTCCAAACTCCCCACATAGTACCCTTGTAGCTTATGTCCCTGATAATAGCCCACTACATCAAAGTGGCAATGTGCCTTGTTTGGGGTGAAAATATAATAATAAAAAAAATTACAGGATGCGCACTAATCTTTATTTCGGATTCTGCAGTGTCGAAAGATAAATTTGTCATGCAAAGAAAACAACATTGGGGTGTTGATACTACTGAGGCAGCTGATGGAGACAGGGAAATCTGGAGAGAGAGAGAAAGAAAGGAAGAAAGAGAGAGAGAAAGAAAGAAAGAAAGAGAGAGAGAGAAAGAAAGAAAGAGAGAGAGAGAGAGAGAGAGAGAGAGAGAGAGTCATATTAGTCAGAACGAGGAGCCTGACCAGATAAATATACCTGAATGGAATAAGTATTTAAAGAAAGTAACTAAAGTGAATTATTTTTTTTATTGTAAAAACATGCTGATGATAACAAGGAAAACATCGTTAGTCAGAATAAAACATCGATTTGTCAGATTAAACAGAATCGAATTTTTATGTATTAGGTTTGTGTGTGTGTGTGTGTATATATGTGTGTGTGTGTGTGTGTATGTGTGTGTGTGTGTGTGTGTGTTGAGACAAAGACGAAACCAGCGAGATGTTTTATCATATTTTCACCCCAAACACGGAACGGTGCCACTTTGATGTAGGAGGCTACTATTTGGGATATTATTACAGGGATACTATGTAGGGAGTTGGGCAGCAAGATGTCTGTTCACATTGCACTTGAACTTCTGCATGTCAGTACAGTCAGGGAAGCAGAAACTTGATAAGGAATTCCTGAGTCTAGCCGTTCATATACACATATACACACATACAAACATACACATACATACACACATACACACACATACAAACATATACACACATGTACACACATACACATACATACACACATACACACATACACACATATGCACACACATACACACATGTACACATACACATACATACACACATATCCACACATACAAACATATACACACATACACACATACACATACATACACACATACACACACATACAAACATATACACACATGTAGACACATACACACACATACACACATACACACATATGCACACACATACACACATGTACACACATGTACACACATATACACACATACACACATACACATACATACACACATATCCACACATACAAACATATACACACATACACACATACACATACATACACACATACACACACATACAAACATATACACACATGTAGACACATACACACACATACACACATACACACATATGCACACACATACACACATGTACACACATGTACACACATATACACACATACACACATACACATACATACACACATACACACACATACAAACATATACACACATACACACATACACATACTTACACACATACACACACATACAAACATATACACACATGTAGACACATACACATAAATACACACACACATACACACATATACACACACATACACACATATACACACATATGCACACACATTCACACATGCACACATACATACTGAAGGAAGAAACTGTTAGAGCAGAAGACTTTCTGGCATTTGGGGATCTCTACTGTGTAGGGGTGTGATTTTGCCACTTGTCGAGTTTGTCGGGGGTATTTACATCGAGCGGGTACAAGGGCTTGTAGTTTGTCGGAGCATTCACCATTGAAATACTTGTAAAACAGGCAATGGGATGCAACATTTCGTCGATGGGACAGTGACTGAAGTATAGCTGACAGTTCAGGACCTATTAGGTTGGCGACTCTCTTTTAAACCCTGTCCAGGAGCGAAAGACTAGTAGCTCATGCACCAGCCCAAATGTGACAACAATATTCCATACATGGGCGAATGGTGGCCTTGTAGAGGTACAGGATACTTTCAGGCGTAAGTAGCTTTCTAGCGCGGTAGAGAGAGCCCACCTTCTTCGTAGCAGCCTTGGCAATGCCCTTGATGTATCTGTTCCAACTCTTCAGTCATCCATTAAGGCAGGCATATTTAAAAAAAAAACTCTTTTCCACTCCAGTCGTATTACAAACACAATAATGTGGCATTTGATAATGAAGCAAGGGTTGTCTAATCACTTAACCGTGTCAATGTCGTTATGCATTCATTTGAAAATCCTGCTAAGACATCTTCCAAAAATGCGATAATTTTTCTTAAAATTATAGTGCCGATAGTGAGGAAGGAAAGAAACGCAGTAATGTTGAAATTTATAGTGAAGCAAGGGTTGCCAAATCATTAACCAAGACGGTGTATTTATGTATTAATTTGGAAATCCTAATGATTCATCTTCTAAAAATGATTTCAATTTTCTTAAAATTATGGTAGCCCTAGTGGAAAGAGAAATTATTTTATATATGTTGTATAATAACTGTCGAGAGTATGTTAAATTGTTTCATATGTGTATATAAATTACCCGTGCGAGGGTAGGTAAACATTTTTTAAATATGAGTTGTACATTACCCGTCCTCGCGAAGGTAAAAGTATATTATATACATGCTGTAAACTACATGTCCTATGGAAGGTACAATTATTTCATACATGTTTAATACACGTCCTAGGGTAGGTAAAATATTCTTTTGCTCGAAATAACAAATGATACTTTTTTTTTTACACGGTGGTCACCACTTATCAAGGCCCGGAAGCCACTCAGGTATAAGGGTTATTGCAAGTACAGTACGTTAGTGTGGAGATTTAATGAAGTGTTCACTTAAAGGGGCGGTTCTTTAAAAATGTGTTAACGTTGGACTTGAAGACATCCAGGTTCTTATCAGGTGGGAAGCAGGCAGACCGAATAGAGTTCCACAGGCGTGCAGTTCTAAGAAAGAAGCTATGTTCATGGAATCTATGTTTTGATTTAGGCGCAGATAAAGAGTGGGGAAGATATACATTAAAAGTTCCTCTCTCCTAAGAATAACAAATATGTTCAAAATCAACTTCAATATTTTCATAAAGTCCTGAGTAACGCCGGGTAGCCCTGCTTTGGGATTTTGAGTAGCAATTACATTTGAACATCTCCATCTCAATACCATCATGGAAGCAGGAAACGGGGGGGGGATTTCAAAATCTAATAATCCAAGGAAAAAACTATTAGAATACTGAGTGAAACAATGAAAGTGGCGCCCTAGAAAAGACGACATGATTCCATTTCCGTTTGACGAAAACCAGTTTCTATTTTTTTTTTGTTGCAGATCAACTATGAGTTGGCCAGTTGTGTAGAAATCCCAAAATCGGTAGTAGCCTTCTATCATGTCTGAAAGTAAGAAAACAATGTTTAACGAATGAGATCGGAGATGTGCCGCTGTACAACTCATGCTCTCTACCGATCCAAGTTATGACAACAGGACCATTGCCAGCACCCTCAAAATACATCGCTGGATTACTACGAGCAACAGGGATATATGCCCAAGATAATGAAAACAAAGATTCCGACCACAGTTATGGTCTTTGGTGCAATCAGGTGGCCGCTGGGAGACCCTGGGCGTAGCATCAGTAGTCAGCACCTACCCACAAGTTCAAAGAAACCCAGGCTTGGCTTCAGAAGGAGTTCTACGACTTTGTACCCTTTGTCTCACTGACCCCTACCTCCCCCGACCTGACCCCGTAGGACTACTTCGTTTGGTCATGCGTCGAGAACATCACCAAACATGACCTCCCCACACAAAACCAAAGCAAGCCTGATCGCCGAGTATTCGTCGAGCTTCCGCCGGCGTTTGTTGAAAAGGCATGCTCCCGGTTTCGAACCCGTATCGGGGCGGTGATTGAGGCTGAAGACGGCTACCTGAATTAATTTTTTCAATAAAAGGTTTTAGATTAAGCTTTTTTTTCTTCTTTTTTTTTTACATAGGCGTCACCACATATCAAGGCCGATGGGCCACTCAAGGATAAGGGTTAAAGAGTGTAGAGTAGTCAAAAGGAGAATATAGTAATCGATAGTAATGGAAGTTCGGTAAATTTGTTAACTTAAGTGGAACGGCTCATCAGAAACTTGTTCACGTTGGACTTGAAGACAACCATATTATAGACAGCTGGAAAGCAGGAAAATGGAAGACAATTCCACAGGCGTGCAGTTCTAAGAAAGAAGCTTTGATCATGGAATCTACGTTTAGGTTTAGGCACAGATAAAGAGTGGGGAGAATGATTGATAATGTTTTCAGCTAGTCTAGTGTTTCTTGTGAAAGTTTGGCGAAGGGGACCATAGATTGAAGCTCAGTCAAACACTTTCCATGAAAATAACGATAAAGCAGAGACAAACTCGCAAAATTTTATTATTTTTTCTTTTTTTTACATAGGCGTCACCACTTATCAAGGCCGATAGGCCACTCAAGGATAAGGGTTAAAGAGTGTAGAGTAGTCAAAAGGAGAATATAGTAATCGATAGTAATGGAAGTTCGGTAAATTTGTTAACTTAAGTGGAACGGCTCATCAGAAACTTGTTCACGTTGGACTTGAAGACAACCATATTATAGACAGCTGGAAAGCAGGAAGACGGAAAACAGGCGTGCAGTTCTAAGAAAGAAGCTTTGATCATGGAATCTATGTTTAGGTTTAGGCACAGATAGTGTGGAAAATTATTGATAATGTTTTCAGCTAGTCTATTGTTTCTGTATATTGTTTTATTTAGGGTAACACATTTATTGTTCTACTCTATGTGTTTGTCAGTTCCAGAAACTTTACAACAATAGACGGGAATTGTTGAATCCTTTCCGAAACGGAAATGGTCGAATCCTTTCGAAAGATGTCAAACCTTTACAAAAAAAAAACAAACATCGGAAATGATCGAATCGTACCGAAACAATATACGCGGAAATTGTTGAGAGCCCCTCCCCTCCCCCCCGCAACAACAAACAAAAAAAAAAAAAAAGAAAAAGAAAAGAAAACCAAAAACCAAAGGATATGATCGTGTCGCTCGGAAACATTTTCACGCAAATGGCCGGGACTTTCCAAAAAATTAAAAATAACATTTCCCGGATCTTTCAGGATCTTTTCCACGGAAATGATACAATCCTTCCGAAGCATGTCAAACGATATATATATACATATATATATATATATATATATATATATATATATATATATATATATATATATATATATATATATATACATATATATATATATATATATATATATATACATATATATATATATATATATACATATATATATATATATACATATATATATATATATATATATACATATATATATATATATATATATATATATATATATATATATATATATATAGTAATTTAGAAAATATATTTGGCGACTAAGCTACACTGAATATTCTGCGTTTCATCCACTGTAGGATTCGTCAGGCTTATGCGCGAATTTTGTGGTTGCTTCTTGTTTTTATATATAGCTCTACCTACGTATTGAGCACTTTTGAAGTAAATACTTAAAGTTTACGCATGAATCTATACTTTCGTATATTAAATTTATGTGAGTAAATGAAGTAGTTATATATATATATATATATATATATATATATATATATATATATATATATATATATATATATATATATATATATATACTAGCTGGACGCCCGGCGTTCGTACAAATCGCTTAAACATGATATTTTAATTTATGCAAACTACGTATGTATTATTATAGAATCAATCCTCTATTGATTATTATATACTAGCAGGACTCGTTAACCGGTGTTGCCCGGTCGTACAATATGCTTAAACATGATACACATACACATACATACACACATGCACACACATAACACATATACACACATGTACACACATACACATACATACACACATGCACACATAGACACGCATGTATACACATGCATACACACATACACACAGACACACTCACACACAAGCACACACATACACACATACACACATACACATACAAATACACACATACACATACACATACATACAACCATGCACGCATACACACACGTACACACTAATGCACACACATAAACACGCATACACCCATACACACATGCACACATACACAAGCACACATACACACATACACACAAATACACACATACACACACGTAGTGGCATTTTATAATAGTAGAAATAGTAATGGTTTCAAAAGTTATAAAAAAAATATAGAATAGAAACCAGCACGTTTAGTCTTTGTTTTTTATTTTACATGGGGGTCACCACCTATCAAGGCCATGAAGCCACTCGGGGATAAGTAGTCCAGCCTTAATCCTTTTGAATCTTTCCAGCGTCGTTACCGTCTGAGTTATCGTAAGATGTATACGAAAGGTTAAAACGTTAAGCTATGAATGTTTAATTTTACGCATACGCAAAAGTAACAGCAAAAGTAATGTTTTATTCGACTTACCTGACAAGTTTAGTGTTACCAATTTTGACTCCCTTATCAGCATTTTTTTTGCCGGCTAAAATCCAAATCGAAAATATGCTGTAGGTTCAAATACCCTATATATCAAATTTTAACTCTGTAGACCAAATATTCAGAGAGGATGTTGGTAAAGACTTTCAGTACACCCCCCCACTATGTCATATATATATATATATATATATATATATATATATATATATATATATATATACATATATCATATATATATATATATATATATATATATATATATGATGAGAATAATGGAAATAATATTCCGACAAAATAGAAAAGTATAAAGGGACAAACCAAGTTATGTGTTCATCAACGTTTCGTCTCTATTTCATCCTGAGGAAGTTTTGAAATAAAGACGAAACGTTGATAAACACTTAACTTGGTTTGTTTCTTTTTATTTCTCTTTCTCTCTCTATATATATATGTACACACACACACACACACACACACACACACACACACACAAACACACACACACACACACACATATATATATATCAATTATAATAGAAAGAAAATTAAAACTCTAAGTTGAACTTTACAATCAAAATTAATTGTTCGACTGAATACTCCAAAAAACAATTTACAAAGTCCTTATTCCGCCGAGTTTCAAAGAATGCTATTCTTGTCATTTTTCTCATCAGAGGACATAAAGAAATCAGCAAATTATATTTGTAGCATGGCTAGAATTTGCTTGTTAAGACATTAAGTGAAACCGCAATTTATTGTAGTTATAAATTGCCAAACAAAAAATGAAAAAATATTGGATGTGTAAAAAACTAATATAAAAACAAACCGCACATAATATTTCAGCTTGAACGAAACTCCTCTAGAGTTGATCCAAAATTCAAATTAGTTCTTTAAATAGAATGTATTCCAAAATAAGTCTACCTTCTCATTAAACTACGCGGATTACGAAAATTAAATGTTTAAACTCAAAAGCTATTCTTGTTATTCTTCTCATCAGAGGACATAAAGGAATCAGCAAATTATATTTGTAGCAATGCAAGTAAACATGTTCTTGATGAGCTGTTCCACTTCAGTCAACAAATTTACCGAATTTCCATTACCATCGATTACTTTATTGTCCAATTAACCACTGTAAACTTTTAACCCTTATTCTCGAGTGGTCTCTGGGCCTTGATAAGTGGTGATACCTATGTAAAAAAAAAAACGTCGTCAAGTGTATTCATTTCATTCCATTCAAATTGTTTATTAAAATATTGTTTATTTTAAAAATTAAAACTATAATTTATAATTTGCAATATATATATTTAAAAGTTATAATATATATATACCTTTGTTGATATATATTGATACATTTTGGTATATTGATACATTTTGGTATATTGATACATAAATGCTTTGTTTTTCAAATATTTTTGTGTTCGGGAAAAAATGTTTCTTATTTATTTGCCGTGTTATTTGATCAGAAGAAATTGGAGTTATCGCCCCTAACAATGGCGCCATCTGTATAAATTAAAGCAGTATATTTATCTGAGGATTCTATTGTTGACATTGTTAGTGCTAAATATTGAAAATTAACAGTATTTTTAATAAAATTAATAGTATTTTTAATAAAATTAATAGTATTTTTAATAAAATTAATAGTATTTTTTTTATAAAATTAATAGTATTTTTAATAAAATTAATAGTATTTTTTTTATAAAATTAATAGTATTTTTAATAAAATTAATAGTATTTTTTTTATAAAATTAACAGTATTTTTAATAAAATTAATAGTATTTTTAATAAAATTAATAGTATTTTTAATAAAATCAATAGTATTTTTTTATAAAATAAATAACATGAATACCGATGTGTCCACAAATCTTTATAAGTTATACCAGTCACTGGACAAAGCGGGGGGGGGGGGTCAGAGCGGTAGCTCTAGATATATCTAAGGCTTTTGACAGGGTATGGCATGAGGGTCTTTCCAAGAAAATCAGATCATACGGCATCACTGGAAGAATACATAACATAATTACATCCTTCTTAGTTAAGAGAAAAATCCAGGTTGTCCTCGACGGTCGTATATCTAAACAATATGATATAAATGCGGGAGTGCCTCAGGGGTCTATCCTTGGACTTCTGCTATTCCTAATATTCATAAATGACCTCCCTGACAAAATTGTCTCTGAGATGGGTATGTATGCTGCCGACACCACGCTCTATAACAGACACGACAGGAAAACAAATGAACCCATATCTAAAGAAATGGCAGAAACGCTAGAGGATGACCTCCGATCCGTAGTGGAATGGGGACAAAAATAGATGGTCATCTTCAATGCTGCCAAGACTAAACTTGTTTCCTTCAATAATTACAAGAAACCTTCTCTACCGCCAATAGGATGGCCAATGACTCTTTATCTGAAAGTACATCTTTTAAACTCCTTTGCCTAACGTTCACAGGAAACGTGAGTTGGAACAATTACATTGAGAACATTGCCAGGACTGCTGCGAAGAAGGTGGATTCTCACTACCGTGCTAGAAAGCTATTAACGCCTGAAAGTATCCTATACCGCTATAAGGCCACCACTCGCCCATGTATGGAGTATTGTTGTCATATTTGGGCCGGTACATCTGCCTATCGCTCCTAGACAAGGTTCAAAAGAGAGTCGCTAATCTGATAAGTCCTGAACTGTCAGATAAACTTCAGCCTCTGTCACATCAACGAAATGTAGCATCTCTCTGCCTGTTCTACAAGTACTTTAATGGTGAATGCTCTGACGAACTGCAAGCACTTGTGCCCCTCAACGTAAATACCCCCGACAAACCCGACAGGCAGCTAAATCCCACCCCTTCACAGGATATATCTAAATGCAAGAGAGCCTTTTGCTCCAGTAGTTTCTTCCCCAGAACAGCTAGACTTTGGAATTCCCTTCCGGGTTCCTGCTTCTCCGACTGTACTGACATGCAGAAGTTCAAGTGCAACGTGAACCGACATCTTGCTGCCCAACTTCCTACACAGTACCCCTTATGCTTATGTCTCTGATAGTAGCCCCCTACAATAAAGTGGCAAGGTGCCTTGTTTGGGGTGAATCATCAACGCTCTGATCCCCATCTGGTATCAATTGAAATCGATGGCTCTCGTCTAGGAGAAGCCCCGTGTTTTGACAAGCTTCTGGATTTGTCCTTTACTCCTTATCTGAAATGGAACACGTACATCAAGTCTGTTGCTAAGGTCGCTGGAAAGATGGTGGGATCCTTCTACCGCTCCAGAAGATATCTCACTACTGATGCAATTCTCTATCTATATAAAAGCCAAGTACGTCCAAGGATAGAATACTGCTGCCATATCTGGGCAGGAACTGCTAAAAACAGCAAATCCTTCCTTGACAGAGTACAAAATAGAGTTTGTGGCTTAGTGGGGGATGCCCTTTTCTCTACCCTGCAACCTCTCTCCCACAGAAGAGACGTTGCGAGCCTATCCTTGTTTTATCGTTATTTTCATGGCAGGTGCTCGTCTGAACTCCAATCTCTGGTCCCCCCTCGCCAATCTTTCACAAAAAACACCCTTCTAGCTGAATCCACTGTGAAAATTTTTCCCCACTCTTTATCTGTGCCAAAATCAAAACGTGGATTCCATGAACAAAGCTTCTTTCTTAGAACTGCATGCCTGTGGAACTCTGTTCCGTCTGGCTGCTTCCCACCGGACTACAACTAAGTCCAACATTAACAAATTCCTAATGAACCGCCCCCTTAAGTAAACACTTCATCAAATCTCCACACTAACGTACTGTACTTGCAATAACCCTTATCCCTGAGTGGCTTCCGGGCCTTGATAAGTGGTGACCACCGTGTAAAAAAAATAAATAAATAAATAAATAAATAAGATAATTTTTCGTTTGGAAAATGCGCAGATTAAATGAACGTATATTTGTTTCTCAAATTGACAAGAAAGTTTTTGCGGTTTTTAACTTTTACATCCAGATCGAAATAAATGCCATCAGAATCAAATAAGGGTATTTATGGAACAAATTAACAGATTTCTAAGCATAATAAAATATTGGGCACTTCTTCATTACACGGACGGCGCCATTTTTGGTGCATTTCACTAAATTGTCGCCAGGTGACGCTTCTCGATCAAAGGACGATACCAAGTTCATTCATTTCATTCCATTCAAATTTTTTATCAATTTAAAAATTAAAACTATAACACACACACACACACACACACACACACACACACACACACACACACACACACACACACACACATATATATATATATATAAACCTTCTCTACCACCAATAGCAATGGCCAAGAACATATTGCCTGAAAGTACTTCTTTTAAACTCCTCGGCCTAACGTTTACAGGGAATATGAACTGGAATAGATACATTGAGAGCATTGCCAAGGCTGCTGCAAGGAAGGTTGGCTCCCTCTACCGTGCTAGAAAGCTACTTACGCCTGCCAGTATCCTATACCTCTATAAGGCAAGCATTCGCCCATGTATGGAGTACTGTTGTCACATCTGGGCTGGTGCATCTGCTGCTTGTCTCTCGTTCCTGGACAGGGTTCAAAAAAGAGTCGCCAACCTGATAGGTCCTGAACTGTCATCTCGGCTTCAACCTCTGTCCCATCGACGAGATGTTGCATCCCTCTGCCTGTTCTACAAATACTTTAATGGTGAATGCTCTGACGAACTGCAAACACTTGTACCTCCCCGACGTAACTACCCCCGACAAACCCGACAAGCTACTAAGTCTCATCCCTTTACAGTGGAGATCCCTAGGTGCAAGAAAGCCTTTTACTCCAATAGTTTCTTCCCCAGAACTGCGGGTCTTTGGAACTCCCTTCCGGGATTCTGCTTTCCCAACTGCAATGATATGCAGAAGTTCAAGTGTAATGTTAACAAACATCTTTCTACTCTTCTCCCTTCATAATGACCCCGCTAATTAATTCCCTAATAGTAGCCCTCTGCTTCAAAGTGGCACTGTGCCTTGTTTGGGGTGAAAATTGAATAAAAAAAAATAAAATAAAAAAAAATATATAAAGCTGAATGTCTGTGTGTGTATGCATGTGTGTGTGTCTGGTCACGAATAGGCTCCTATATGGTTGACTATTTTAAAAACTGATTGTGATCGAAGATGTATCGAGACACAGGAATGGGTATGTTTGATCTGGCAGAACAGTGGTTCATTAAAATTGTGGGGTCTGCGTTCGCGCCTTGTCCACAAAGTATGGAAATAAAAAACGTTTACAAGTGTTTTTGACATAGATGTACATAATAATACTTTAATAAGTATGTTTTAACTTAAACAGGAATGGTATAATAAAATTGTGGGGTCTGCGTTCGCGCCTGACCTCCATAGAATGGAAATAGGCACAAACTTTAATAAAAACTTTTCATATCTATCTGCGTAAGTATACTTTGATAATTATGTTTCAGTTTGAAGAAATATGGTATAATAAAATTGTGGAGTGTTCGTTCGCGCCTGACCTCCATAGAATGGAAATATGCCACAAAGTTTAACAAGGTTTTTTAATATAGATCCACGGAATATTGTGATAAGTGTTTCATTGTGAACAGGTATGGTATAATAAATTATGGGTTTATCTATTTTATTTTTACTTTCATCATATTTTGCTTTGGTTTTGATACCCCCAAATTCGAAGCTATCTCTTTACAACCGTTCCTTTTCATAACCTATCATACTTTCATAAATCAGAGTCCATTTTCTGTGGGCTGTTTTTTGAACCCAGTCAACGACGGGTACTTTTGCTAGTATATATATATATATATATATATATATATATATATATATATATATATATATATATATATATATATATATATAATTTTGCTGAACCTTCAAAGGGTGGCACAAAATAATTAATACTATATTTTGTTACAATGATAATGTTACTTTAATTCGAAAAATATTTCATTTTAAATTGTTCGGAAAAAATCTTGCCTTAATTCAAAAATTGTTTTTATTGAAATTATATTTTCTCATGCAGAATTGTCAATATATATATATATATATATATATATATATATATATATATATATATATATATATATATATATATATTTAGACAATAAGCGTTTTGGTTTTCAGGGGGTAGTCAGGAAATAGAGGCGAAACACGCAAACTAGCTGTCCCGACTCGACGTTGCCCAGATCCTGTTGTTTAATTTCCACACTTCTATTATAAAGTGTTTTTTTTTCTAAATTAAAAACAATATATATATATATACAGAGAGAAAAATAGAAGTGTTCGCTTGAACACTCTTGACTGTATACTATCTAGCCCGAATTAGGCCATTATAAGTTGTCAATTCCATTCATTCCCGTGGCAATTGTTTAGTGGCTGAAGATAAATGCTTAGCATATGGAGTCAAAGGCTAGTATATATTTATATATATAATTTTGCTGAATCTTCAAAGGGTGGCACAATGATATTAATTTTGCCGTACCAGTTTAATTGAACCATCCAATTTGAGTTTTAATTGGACCATCCTATTTTAACCTAACAATCCCATACATTATTTAAATTTAACCATGCCATTTGAATTTTACTTACCCATTTCAATTTAACCATCAAAATGTATTTAACCATCCCATTTTAATTTAACAATATAATTTTAATATAACTATCTTATTTGAATTTTACCATCCCATTTTAACTTTACCGTCCCATTTTAATTTTACCATCCCATTTAAATTTAACCACCCTATATTAATTTTGCCGTACCATTTTAATTAAGCCATCCAATTTTAATTTAACCATTCCATTTAAATTTAACAACCCCATTGTAATTTTACCTTCCCATTTTGATTTTATCTCTATTTAAATTTTCATTTTAATTATTAAATTGTTCGGAAAAAATCTTGCTTTAATTCAAAAATTGTTTTATTGAAATTATATTTTCCTGTGCAGAATTGTCAATATATATATATATATATATATATATATATATATATATATATATATATATATATATATATATATATATATATATATATAATATATATATATATTTTTTTTAGACAAGAAAAATCTTGAATCTTATTTATTTGCCATGTTATTTGACCAAGAAGAAACTGGAGTTACATCGCCCGGGTAATGCAGAAGTGCCAAGAAAATTATTGAAAAAATTGCCATGCAATATTTTCAAATACTTGTAGAAAGAGTATATATATATATATATATATATATATATATATATATATATATATATAATTGTAAAAACATTTATTGACAATTCTGCATAATGTAAGGGAGCGATAACTCCAATTTCCTCTTGGTAAAAATATATATGTATTTTCAAATACTTGTAGAAATTATATATATATAAATATATATATATATATATATATATATATATATATTTTAGACAATAAACGTTTTGGTTTTCAAGTAATTTTTGCGTTCGAAAAAAAATAATCTTGATTCATATTTATTTGCTGTTATTTGACCAAGAAGAAATTGGAGTTATCGCTCCCTTACATCGCCCAGGTAATGCAGAAGTGCCAAGGAAATTATTGAAAAAATTGCCAAGTATATTGTATTGCCTTCAAAAACAAAAACAAAACATTTTCAAGACATTTTTTCTTGATGTATTCAAGATGCTTTAAAACAAGGCTTTTTCTGTTAAACAAAAACATCTTTTAACACTACACACAATGTTTTAAGAAAACTACAACATTCTCCTCATACGTTAGCTATTTAGATAAAAATATTTTGTTAATTGCTTTTAACATTCAGGAACAACACCCGATCGTTCAAAAAAAGACTGTTGGAAAAATGGTGGGATCCTTTTACCACTCCAGTAGATATCTCACTGCTGATGCAATTCTCTATCTATATAAGAGCCAAGGATGGAGTACTGTTGCCACATCTGGGCATGAGCTACTAGAAATGACTTGTCTTGCCTTGATAGAGTTCAAAATAGACTTTGTAGCCTCGTAGGAGATGCCCTTTTCTCTTCCCTGCAACCTCTATCTGCCAAACTTTCACAAGAAACACTCGTCTAGCTGAAAACACTATCAATAATTCCCCTCGCTCTTTATCTGTGCCTAAACTTAAACGTAGATTCCATGAACAAAGTTTCTTTCTTAGAACTGCATGTCTGTGGAATTGTCTTCCGTTTTCCTGCTTTCCAGTTGACTACAATATGGTCGTCTTCAAGTCCAACGTAAACAAGTTCTTGATGAGCCGTTCCACTTAAGTTAACAAATTTACCGAACTTCCATTACTAACGATTACTATATTGTCCTTTTGACTCTGGGCCTTGATAAGTGGTTATGGCTATGTAAAAAACACGTACATCAAATCTGTTGCCAAGATCGCTGGAAAATTCTCTAGCTATATAAGGACCACGTACGTCCAAGGATGGAGTACTGTTGCGACATCTGAAGATGAGCTGCTAGAAGATACTTATCCTGCCTTGACAGAGTTCAAAATAGACTTCGTAGCCTAGTGGGGGTGCCCCTTTCTTTTCCCTGCAACCTCTTTTCCACAGAAGAGACATTGCGAGCCTGTCTTTGCTTTATCGTTATTTTCATGGCAAATGCTCGCCCGAGCTTCAATCTATGCCCCCCTCGTCCTGACTTTCACGAAAAAACACTCGTATAGCTATTAATAATTTCCCCCCACTCTTTATCTGTGCCTAAACCTAAACGTAGATTCCATAAACAAAGCTTCTTTCTTAGAACTGCACGCCCGTGAAACATTTTCCTGCTTTCCAATTGACTACAATATGGTTATGTTCAAGTCCAACGTAAACAAATTCTTGATGTGCCATCTCCTTAAATAATTCAATTTACCGAATTTCCACTACTAACGATTACTATAACATGTTCCCTTTAACCACTGTACACTGATTAACCCTTATCCTTGAGTCGCCCCTGTGATTTGATAAGCGGTGACTCCTTCGTAAAAAAAAGTCTCTTAAGATCAAACTTGCTTTTTGACGTGTGTTTACAGGCGTTTCGAGTAGATGTTGTTTTGGTCTGGGATTGCATCGAGAAATGAAGTCATTCTAACGGCGGACGTTCCTACGACACTAGTGACGTCTTACTAAGCCGGTCAACGTTCGCTTGTTAGAAGTTATTTTTGTCAAGTATTTGTGGATTGGTATCCGTCAGCAAAAGGGGAGGGCGTAGTCAGGAAATAGAGGCGAAACACGCAAACTAGCTGTCCCGACTCGACGTTGCCCAGATCCTGTTGTTTAATTTCCACACTTCTATTATAAAGTGCTTTTTTTCTAAATTAAAAACAATATATATATATATATATATATATATATATATATATATATATATATATATATATATGTGTACAGAGAGAAAAAATAGAAGTGTTCGCTTGAACACTCTTGACTGTATACTATCTAGCCCGAATTAGGCCATTATAAGTTGTCAATTCCATTCATTCCCGTGGCAATTGTTTAGTGGCTGAAGATAAATACTTAGCATATGGAGTCAAAGGCGGCTTTGTGGCTGTGTTTGAATCGCCAAACTGGTAGGAATTGTCATCTCCTACACTGATGACTGCGAAAGCATGAAAATTAGTGTCTATATGTATAAAGTATAATCATAAATATATATAGGGTGTCCAAAAAGTAACCGAAGGGGTTTGAACTTCAATAGATTCTTTATTTTTTTATGATATATTTTTGTAATTTTAACACAATCTGATATTTGGCAAATTTTTCGATATTTGTTGTCCGAAGTATCGAGCATCAAAATGATACAAATCTCGTGAAAATTTATCACCTCTGTCGAAAGTTTTAGGCAGAGATGCAGACATACATATGTGCATACATACGTACATATGTTTAAACAGATATTTGCCTTTTATCTATTTATTCTTATTTAGTTTTTTTTTAAATTTATTATTTTATTTAATTATACAACACGTAGGACGCTAAACTGTTGTCTGACAGGGAAAACACTGTCGTTAAATGTTCGGATTATATTGAAGTGATCAGTTGATTTAAATAAAATTAAGATAAGTGGGCCTCACATCAGTGAGGGTTCCGAGAGACAAAAGGGGAAGGTCTCAAAACGGTACATATTCTTTCCTGATTAACCGAGGCCAAAATGAAATACTCAAGTAAAAACAGCCGATAAACACGATATATATATATATATATATATATATATATATTCACTTGTATGTATATGTAGACATATATATATATATATATATATATATATTTATAGCCTTCTGAATCTCTACTACATACCTATCCACCACAATGCTTCAAGCAAACTACACATAATTCTTGGCAGTATCTATTTCGTAGCGCAAAATCAATCACTACGAAACAGATACTGTCAAGAATTGTATAAGTCAACTGAATTAAGGGAATACATTATATGACCAACATCATGAATTTTGGAATATAACTTTTTGTCATTTATTCTCTCTCCCTATATATATATATATATATATATATATATATATATATATATATATATATATATATATATGTATTTATAATTACATATAATAAATTTATGTAAAAAAAATGTATATTTGTAAAAATATTTTAACCTGTATATATCTAATTTTAAATCAATAAGAATGTAAATATACTAAATACTAATCATAGTGGGCGTGATAAGCAGTTAAATGGATTAATCACAATCTTATAAATACAAGACTGATAAATTAAAAAATAAAAAAATGTATCCATTTTAAATGTGGAAATTGATGAATCGCACAGGTAAGAAATTCATTTTTATAGTATGAAAAGGTTAGAAATTGCAATTAAGAATAGGAAATTGGATCAAATGTTTGTAACATATCTTCTTCCTAAGATTAAGGGTGGTGTTTGATCAAAACTGCTGGGGAGCGATGATGTAATATACTGTCTTGTTTATAAATGGTTGAAACAGTGTTTCATGGTAAACAACTGATGATCCCTTGAAAAATAAATTATGGGTATTATAGTAAATTCGAAAGCGAGTTGATGCAGTGATTGCAGGTGATTAAATGACTTACTGACTTGATGGTTTGCTAACGAATGATAAAAAATATTTTTTTGTATAGTTGTAAAGGTTAAAAACTTCAAAGACTATATATATATATATATATATATATATATATATATATATATATATATATAAATAAAATGAACTCATTTTTTCTCGTCGGATTTTGACCTTAATAGGATTAAAAATCAAGATATTTCATGCAAATATAATATGCACAAACGGCAGAACAATATCTGAGGTGTGTTATAGGCTTATTATTTCTCAAATTCCTCGATAATCTTAGATTTCTATACTTTTTCTGCTGAGAAGTCACGGCCAAAATCGGTTAAGATCAATGGAAGTGGTAAAATATTTTCTCTCTAATAAATTCCTCCCCCCCTGCCACCACTTAACACCGTTTGGGGATCGTTCACAAGGAACTGTTGAGAAGAGAACACCGGTTTGGCTTCGTAGTTCTTTCATGTGAAGTTATTTAAAATCACTAAACTAAGCTGCAGTGCTCTGTGGCGTAGTGGTTAGCGTGCTGGACAATTCACATATTTTCACGTTCGCGCCGACCTAGCGTAGTCGTTTTTTTTTGTTTTTTTTTCCTAAACAACTGGAATGGACTTTTCTTGGCGGCCGAACTGTTAACGTTGCAGATGTTTTTTTTTTCACACTTTATTTTCCTACTTTTACTCATGACTCCGGGTTTGATCCTTCCTACTTACCTACCATAACATTTTTTAAAACTCCCCCACCCCGTCCCGGAAATAAACACTCGTGCAACGCCGGGTACCCCCGCTAGTATATATATATTTAGAAGGCTATATATATATATCTATATATGTCTGTATATACATACAACTGAATAAATATATGTATATATAGACATATATGTATGTATTTATTGATTTGTTAATCGCAACTTGTTTTCGTCTCCTTTCACCAACAACGACTATATCTCATTCCTCGCATTGTGACAGCCTTCTAAATCTCTACTACATACCTATCCCACACAATGCTTCAAGCAAACTACATATCAATCAATCATATATATATATATATATATATATATATATATATATATATATATATATGTAGATTACTGTTTTAAAAATAATAAATAGATAAAAATGTTATATACGTCCAAATTAAAAAGGGCGACTTTCTAAGTAAATAAAAAAATGAGCTCCGAGGCGGAGCCAATATTGACCGTGTGTATCGCTTGAAAAAAACAACAAGAACAAAATCTCTCTCTCTCTCTCTCTCTCTCTCTCTCTCTCTCTATATATATATATATATATATATATATATATATATATATATAATCATATATATATCAATCATTGAATATATATATATATATAAGTAGGTTGTAGTTTGCTTGAAGCATTGTTGAAGAAAATTATAAGGTAAAATTAAAAGCCAAGAACAATGCGAGATTTTTTTTTATATAGAGTAAAATTAAATGCAAACAAAAGAAATAAAGTTCTTTTTTTTGTTGTTTGTTTTTTCTTTTTCATACAAATTTTAACTCTAAACAACAGTAATTTTTTTTTCTGTTGTATTCAATGGTGATATAAATCTCAATATATTTCAGACTTATTAGTCTATTTTCAAGAGAAGACAGAACTGCAGGATAGGAAAGTGGGGATTGAGCCCTGTCTGAACTCCAATCTCTGGTCCCCCCTCGCCAATTTTTCACGAAAAACACCTGTCTAGCTGAATCCACTGTGAAAAATTTCCCCCACTCTATATCTGTCCCTAAATCAAAACGCGGATTCCATGAACAAAGCTTCTTTCTTAGAACTGCACGCCTGTGGAACTCTGTTCCGTCTGCCTGCTTCGCACCTGACTACAACTTGGATGTCTTCAAGTCCAATGTTAACAAATTCCTAATGAACCGCCCCCTTAATTAAACACTTTATCAAAGCTCCACACTAACGTAATGTACTTGCAATAACCCTTATCCCTGATTGGCTTCCGGGCCTTGATAAGTGGTGATCACTGTGTAAAAAAAAAAAGTCGTAGCACTCCTTCTGAAACCAAACTTTGGATTTTTTCATTAATAGAGTTGACATCTATTTAATATAGCCGCCTTCAGCCTCAATCACGTATCGAAGCGATATTTGAGGCTGAAGGCGGCTACATTGAATAGATGTCAGTCCTACCACATAATCAAGCTAACTGAATTGAGTTTTTCGATAAAAGTTTTCAAAATAATTAGGGCGACACTTTTATCGTTCCACCCTGTAGAGTTTGACTTGTGGGCTATTCAAGTACAACGTTTTCAAATTCGTTTATTTAATATTCGGGTGTGCACGTTTTGTCAGTTCGTCGACTTCTGCCAGCGGCAAATACACCTCGATTGCTTAAGCAGGCCTCCTACGATCGCATCTGCGTTTGATGTGCTGTTTACCAGCCTCTTCAGACGGTGGCATCATCGCGCAAGCAATAATGACGTCATTTCAATGGCGGACATTCACACGATTTCAGTGACGTCTTTTTTTTTTTTCTTTTTTAGGAGGAATTTTCGTCAAATATTCACGATTAGTATCTGTGGGCTGAAGGATCGTCTTTTGCAAGGAAATGAAATCACACACACACACACACACACACACACACACACACACACACACACACACACACACACACACACACACATTATTAATTTTATTTATTAAACAATTGAATATAAAAAAAATTTCCGTGTATGAAAATTTGGAGAAAATATTCAAATGTTTACTAAATAAAAGCAATAAATCTGTTGCCTAGGTCGCTGGAAAAATGGTGGGATCCTTCTACCGCTCCAGTAGATATCTCACTGCTGATGCAATTCTCTATCTATGTAAAAGCCAAGTACGTCCATGGATGGAGTACTGCTGCCATATCTTGGCAGGAGCTGCTAAAAACAGCCTATCCTGCCTTGACAGAGTACAAAATAGACTTCGTAGCCTAGTGGGGGATGCCCTTTTCTCTTCCCTGCAACCTTTCTCCCACAGAAGGGACATTGCGAGCCTGTCTTTATTTTATCGTTATTTCCATGGCAAGTGCTCGTCTGAGCTCCAATCTCTGGCCCCCCCTCGCCAATCTTTCACGAAAAACACTCGTCTAGCTGAAACCACTGTCAATAATTTCCCCCATTCTTTATCTGTGCTTAAATCAAAACGTAGATTCCATGAACAAAGCTTCTTTCTTAGAACTGCACGCCTGTGGAACTCTCTGCCGTTTGCCTGTTTCCCCACCTGCCTACAACTTGGATGTCTTCAAGTCCAACATAAACAAATTCCTGATGAATCGCTCCCTTAAGTAAGACACTTTATCAAATCTCCAATACTAACGATTACTACAATGGGACAAGATCAAAGTGTAGCATCTGTTCTTCAGATGCTGCACTTCTATTTCTTGTTCTCTTTCGGTGGAGGAGAAATCCTTCACGACTGAGACAATTTTTATTTTTGTACCTTTTCTCCACGTTAAAAAACGACCCTGGTGTCTAACTCTGTCCCGTGGGGAGGCATAGTAAATAGGTACAATATTATCCCGTTGATTATTGTACACGCAATAATCCGTATCCCCGAGTGGCTTCCGGGCCTTTATAAGTGGTGACTTCCATGTAAAAATAAAATGTTCTAATGAACATAATAAATCTAATTTGAAATAATACTGCTATTTAACACAGATGAGCCTACATCGAAAATCTACACCGGTTAAGCAACGTTGAGCCTGGCCAGTACCAGTTGGACGACCATTTGGGAATCTAGACGCTATATGTACTATGCCGAATCGTAGAAAATTCCAAGTTGACTTTTCTTCCGAAGAGATGGGCCTACATCGAAAATCCATGGGTTAAAGAAAAAATCTAAACTGTATTCTTTATTAAAAACAATAAATTTCTGAATGAAATTTAAACAAAAAACTATATATATATATATATATATATATATATATATATATATATATATATATATAAACAGCCTATCCTGCCTTGACAGAGTACAAAATAGACTTTGTAGCCTAGTGGGGGATGCCTTTTTCTCTTCCCTGCAACCTTTCTCCCACAGAAGGGACATTGCGAGCCTGTCTTTATTTTATCGTTATTTCCATGGCAAGTGCTCGTCTGAGCTCCAATCTCTGGCCCCCCTCGCCAATCTTTCACGAAAAACACCCGTCTAGCTGAAACCACTGTCAATAATATATATATATATATATATATATATATATATATATATATATATATATATATATATATAAACAGCCTATCCTGCCTTGACAGAGTACAAAATAGACTTTGTAGCCTAGTGGGGGATGCCTTTTTCTCTTCCCTGCAACCTTTCTCCCACAGAAGGGACATTGCGAGCCTGTCTTTATTTTATCGTTATTTCCATGGCAAGTGCTCGTCTGAGCTCCAATCTCTGGCCCCCCTCGCCAATCTTTCACGAAAAACACCCGTCTAGCTGAAACCACTGTCAATAATATATATATATATATATATATATATATATATATATATATATATATATAAACAGCCTATCCTGCCTTGACAGAGTACAAAATAGACTTTGTAGCCTAGTGGGGGATGCCTTTTTCTCTTCCCTGCAACCTTTCTCCCACAGAAGGGACATTGCGAGCCTGTCTTTATTTTATCGTTATTTCCATGGCAAGTGCTCGTCTGAGCTCCAATCTCTGGCCCCCCTCGCCAATCTTTCACGAAAAACACCCGTCTAGCTGAAACCACTGTCAATAATATATATATATATATATATATATATATATATATATATATATATATATATATATATATATATATATATATATATATATAAACAGCCTATCCTGCCTTGACAGAGTACAAAATAGACTTTGTAGCCTAGTGGGGGATGCCTTTTTCTCTTCCCTGCAACCTTTCTCCCACAGAAGGGACATTGCGAGCCTGTCTTTATTTTATCGTTATTTCCATGGCAAGTGCTCGTCTGAGCTCCAATCTCTGGCCCCCCTCGCCAATCTTTCACGAAAAACACCCGTCTAGCTGAAACCACTGTCAATAATATATATATATATATATATATATATATATATATATAAACAGCCTATCCTGCCTTGACAGAGTACAAAATAGACTTTGTAGCCTAGTGGGGGATGCCTTTTTCTCTTCCCTGCAACCTTTCTCTCACAGAAGGGACATTGCGAGCCTGTCTTTATTTTATCGTTATTTCCATGGCAAGTGCTCGTCTGAGCTCCAATCTCTGGCCCCCCTCGCCAATCTTTCACGAAAAACACCCGTCTAGCTGAAACCACTGTCAATAATATATATATATATATATATATATAAACAGCCTATCCTGCCTTGACAGAGTACAAAATAGACTTTGTAGCCTAGTGGGGGATGCCTTTTTCTCTTCCCTGCAACCTTTCTCCCACAGAAGGGACATTGCGAGCCTGTCTTTATTTTATCGTTATTTCCATGGCAAGTGCTCGTCTGAGCTCCAATCTCTGGCCCCCCTCGCCAATCTTTCACGAAAAACACCCGTCTAGCTGAAACCACTGTCAATAATATATATATATATATATATATATATATATATATATATATATATATATATAAACAGCCTATCCTGCCTTGACAGAGTACAAAATAGACTTTGTAGCCTAGTGGGGGATGCCTTTTTCTCTTCCCTGCAACCTTTCTCCCACAGAAGGGACATTGCAAGCCTGTCTTTATTTTATCGTTATTTCCATGGCAAGTGCTCGTCTGAGCTCCAATCTCTGGCCCCCCTCGCCAATCTTTCACGAAAAACACCCGTCTAGCTGAAACCACTGTCAATAATATATATATATATATATATATATATATATATAAACAGCCTATCCTGCCTTGACAGAGTACAAAATAGACTTTGTAGCCTAGTGGGGGATGCCTTTTTCTCTTCCCTGCAACCTTTCTCCCACAGAAGGGACATTGCGAGCCTGTCTTTATTTTATCGTTATTTCCATGGCAAGTGCTCGTCTGAGCTCCAATCTCTGGCCCCCCTCGCCAATCTTTCACGAAAAACACCCGTCTAGCTGAAACCACTGTCAATAATATATATATATATATATATATATATATATATATATATATAAACAGCCTATCTTGCCTTGACAGAGTACAAAATAGACTTTGTAGCCTAGTGGGGGATGCCTTTTTCTCTTCCCTGCAAACTTTCTCCCACATAAGGGACATTGCGAAAGACTTTGTTATTGTTTTTCTATTATTATTATTTAAAACATTTTGTGTCCTGCGCTTTCGCGCGAGGACTAATATATATATATATATATATATATATATATATATATATATATATATATATATATATATATATATATATATATATATAGTGTCCTTTAATAATAAGAATGTAAGCAGATGACTTTTAAAAAATTGGAAGAAGAATAAAAGATTTTAATCACGGCCTCTGGTTATAAAGGGCCGCATTAGTTCTATAGTTATTAATAGTGTAAGGAGGATAACTCTGTCCAATTCTCTAAAGGTTAATGTTTATGCGCGCATGCGCAACCGGATGTCGTAAACCGGAAAGTGAGTTACATCACTCGTTATAAGGTCGTTTGAGTTTTATAATCATGCAAGCTCATTTGAGTTTTATAATTATATATATATATATATATATATATATATATATATATATATATATGTATATATATATATATAGTGTCCTTTAATATCTATGATAAACACAAACCGGTAACAGTACTTAAAAATGAATATCACAAAATCCCATGGGACATAGATATATAAATATATAAATCAATCCAAGTAAGAAGACCGGATATCATAATTGTTAACAAGGAGGAATATCATACTATATTGTAGACAAATTGTATATATGTATATATATATATATATACGGAGGGGGGAGAGAGAGAGAGGGGTTAGGAGAGGAGGGGGAGGAGTTTCAATTTTTAGGGTTCAAAATTTAAAATTTGATTTTTAACAAACAGTCAATAGAAAAAAGGGGTTGTAATATGAGTATCAACACACACACACACACACACACACATGCACACACACACACACACACACACACACACACATATATAACTTCAGGTTTTTATTAATATTATTTATTTATAAATAATTTTCGATACTCACCCCACCCTGCTCCGAGTTTCACACGAAATAATCGAATGTAATGAAAAAAGTTATAAACATTTCCGTCGAAATATGTTTCGGAAGTATTCGACCATTTCCGCTGCAATGTTTTGAAAATGTACAACAATTTCCGTTCAGCGTCCAAAGCTTTCTTTGTTCTTTATTTTCGTCGAATTTTAACCTCATTATATATATATATATATATATATATATATATATATATATATATATATATATATATATATATATATATATATATATATATATATATATACACACAAGTTAGAAAAGCATTTCATCCAAGGCATGAAAATTGTTAAACAAAATGTTTTTACTATAGGCTTTAAAAATAAACGTAAGGTATAAAAATGTAATGCCTTACTTTGTAAAATTTATAAAAGTGCACTTTGAAGATAAATAAATTTCAAATTGAATCTTGTACCTTTATTTTAAAAGCCTATAGTAAAAACATTTTGTTTAACAATTTTCATGCCTTGGATGAAGTGCTTTTCTAACTTATATCGTATCTTTTTAAGATTATATTTTATTTAATTTATTAATTTAGATTTAAAAAAAGATGAA
>NC_136527.1:2016540-2071540 GCF_053919585.1 Euprymna scolopes
GAAACAAGTCAGACATTAAAATCTTTTTAATTTCCCGAAATGCTTCTTCACACTATTGTGTCCAGACCCATTTTTGGTCTTTCCTTAACAGTTCATTTAAAGGCGACCTTAATTTATGCATATTTGGCACAAATACATTGTAGTAATTTGCCAAACCTAGGAAACTTTGTAAAGACGCAATATTTTCTGGAGCAGGCATATTCTTTATTGCACTCAATCTATCTGGATTCGGCCTTTTTCCATGTTTATCAATGATTTGCCCCAAGTATTTTATTTCCTCCATGAAAAATGTACATTTTTCCTGTTTTACTTTAAATCCATAATCCTGGATCCTTTTGAATACTTGGTTTACATGAGCTTTGTGTTGTTCTTTGCTAGCGCTTTTTATTAACACATCGTCCAGGTACCCTACTGCGAAATCCAACCCATTTAACATAATGTCCATAATTTGCTGAAAAATCGCAGGGGCGACTTTGACCCCAAAAGGAAGTCTGTTAAACTTGTACAATCTCTTATGGGTATTAATACGTAGCAGCTTTGAATATTCCTCATCGACTGGAACTTGTAAGTACGCGTCACTGAGGTCGATTTTAGAAAAATATGTTCCTCCAATAAGTTTCGCAAATATCTCTTCACGCTGAGATGCCTTGGTCTATAGGATTGTCATCTACCTATACCTACGTCCCCTCTTGTTTGGACATAGAAATTTTCAATTGAATACACGCTGAGATGCCTTGGTCTATAGGATTGTCATCTACCTATACCTATGTCCCCTCTTGTTTGGACATAGAAATTTTCAATTGAATACACGCTGAGATGCCTTGGTCTATAGGATTGTCATCTACCTACAACCTACGTCCCCTCTTGTTTGGACTTGAAAATTTTCAATTGAATACAATCTGAGATGCCTTGGTCTATAGGATTCTCATCTACCTATACCTACGTCCCCTCTTGTTTGGACTTGGAAATTTTCAATTGAATACACGCTGAGATGCCTTGGTCTATAGGATTGTCATCTACCTATACCTACATCCCCTCTTGTTTGGACTTAGAAATTTTCAATTGAATACAATCTGAGATGCCTTGGTCTATAGGATTCTCATCTACCTATATTTAAACATGTCGCGAGGTCGGCGCAAAGCCAAATCTCCTTACTCTTCTTTTTGATGTAAACCGTTGGTGCAGCACACGCACTGTGATTAATTTTTCCGATGGCACCCACGTTTTCGAGTCTTTCTAATTCACCGTCTATCTGTTCTATACCGCTTTTGTACACCTTCAAAACCCGCCTGAAAATACGTCTGGGAAATTCTCTTTTAACTCCCTCTTAAGTTTTTCTGCCTCCACATTCGAATCCTCAACATTTTGGAAAAATGAGCTTCAAGGCAGATCCCACAATCTACACTTTTCGAACAGTTCCAAAGAGGTTGTTTGATTTTCGCATGACAAAAATTCTTGTTCTTTCAGCCCTGTTCTGGAAAAAATATTCGTCAATAATTCTCCTTCGAAGGTAATTTTTTCGCCACTGACGCTTCTCGCCGCTTTATGTGATTTAATCATAGTGGGTCTCCCAAACCTCTTCCATGTCTGTACATTAATAATGGAAATGTCAAACCCACTATCAAGCTGTAGCTTTACTTTCTTTTTAAACATTTTGACCTGTACATATTTCTGGATATTTTTTCCTCAGGTTCAATTTTCGTAAGTTTAATAGATGTATTTCTACCAGATTTTTTTCTACAATGCGATGCTTTATGCCCTTTCTGGTGGTAGTTGTCATATTGTTTAAATTTATAGGGACACTCATTGTACCAATGTTTATTTCCACACCTAGAAGCTAGAAATAATTGTAAGAGAGTGATAGACACAGCTAAGACAGATTACTCTGAAACCACCAGAAAGCGCATCGAAGCACAGAAATTAGGAACCCGGGATTTTTGGAAAATCTACAACAGCGTAGTTAATAATGGACAGTCAATTATTCCCCCACTAACAAACAATCATGAGGTTGCTTGCACGGCAACTGACAAGGCCAATCTGCTTGCCAGTCGGTTTGCCTCAAACTCCACACTGAACTCGGTACACCACTCACTCCCCGATTTTCCTCTGCGAACAGATGCCACACTTGACGATTTGAAAATCACCCCTTCTCAGGTACATGCTATTATAAAAAACCTAGACACCTCAAAAGCATGTGGACCAGATCTCATCCCGGCTGTGCTATTAAAAAAATGCTCTGCCGAGGTTGCTCCAGTTCTGTTCAAACTTTACAATAAATGCCTTAACGAATCTTGTTTTCCCGACTGCTGGAAAACCGCCTCTGTGGTACCAGTCTTCAAGAATTCTGGTGAAAGAACTGACCCACTAAATTATCGCCCCATTAGCCTCCTCCCGCTTTTCGCCAAAATATTTGAGTCCTTAGTTAATCAAGCCCTAGTCCAGCACCTAACAGCTGCTAAACTCCTGACTGACAAACAATATGGATTCAGGCAAGCCCGTTCAACAGCAGATATCTTTACTGTAGTTTCTGAACGTATATACCGTTCATTGGATAAAACAGGGGAGGGTAGAGCGGTGGCCCTTGATATATCTAAGGCTTTTGACAGGGTATGGCACGATGGTCTTCTAAGGAAAATTAGATCATATGGAATCACTGGAAGAATTCATAATGTAATTAAATCCTTCTTAAGTAGAAAAATCAAAGTTGTCCTCGGCGGACATACATCCAAACAATATGACATAAATGCGGGAGTACCTCAGGGGTCTATCCTTGGACCTATATTATTCCTGATATTCATAAACGACCTCCCTGATAATATTGTTTCGGAGATGGGTATATTTGCCGATGACACCACTCTCTATAACAGATATGAGGGGAAAACAAATGAACACATATCCAAGAAAATGGCAGAAACACTAGAGGACGACCTCCAATCCGTAGTGGAATGGGGACAAAAATGGTTGGTCACATTCAATGCTGCTAAAACTAAGCTTGTTTCCTTCAATAACTACAAGAAACCTTCTCTACCACCAATAGCAATGGCCAAGAACACATTGCCTGAAAGTACTTCTTTTAAACTCCTCGGCCTAACGTTTACAGGGAATATGAACTGGAATAGATACATTGAGAGCATTGCCAAGGCTGCTGCAAGGAAGGTTGGCTCCCTCTACCGTGCTAGAAAACTACTTACGCCTGCCAGTATCCTCTACCTCTATAAGGCCACCATTCGCCCATGTATGGAGTACTGTTGTCACATCTGGGCTGATGCATCTGCTGCTTGTCTCTCGCTCCTGGACAGGGTTCAAAAGAGAGTCGCCAACCTGATAGGTCCTGAACTGTCATCTAGGCTTCAACCTCTGTCCTATCGACGAGATGTTGCATCCCTCTGCCTGTTCTACAAATACTTCAATGGTGAATGCTCTGACGAACTGCAAACACTTGTACCTCCCCGACGTAACAACCCCCGACAAACCCGACAAGCTACTAAGTCTCATCCCTTTACAGTAGAGATCCCTAGGTGCAAGAAAGCCTTTTACTCCAATAGTTTCTTCCCCAGAACTGCGGGTCTTTGGAACTCCCTTCCGGGATTCTGCTTTCCCAACTGCAATGATATGCAGAAGTTCAAGTGTAATGTTAACAAACATCTTTCTACTCGTCTCCCTTCATAATGACCCCGCTAATTAAGTCCCTAATAGTAGCCCCCTGCTTCAAAGTGGCACTGTGCCTTGTTTGGGGTGAAAATTGAATAAAAAAAAAACAAAAAAAAAAAACACCTCCAACATGGTCCAGGTGGATCTTTTCACTGTTTCTTTCTTAGGTTATTTTTTGAAGTCGAATTTTTCTTTCAGATAGATCTTTTTAATCTGCGACACCCCGCTTTCCTCTATGTCACGGATGTCTTGTTTCAACGGAATAAACCGTTCACCGTCTTCCGCTAAGTTTTGTAGTTTTAAATTCGGTTCGTTTTTGAGTTTATTTAAAACACGACGCCTGATTTCAACGTCTTTATTTAAGACCAGCCCTTGTACACATATCAAACATTTAAAATTATCTGCTGATAATTCCTCCAGTTTAAAATCGTCGCAATGCTTGTTCACTATACTTGCATAAGTAGTGTAATCGTCTTCCTCTCCTCTAGTAACATTCATACATTTATATCGCCTATGGAAAAGAGACGTTTTTGAAGAAAACGGTTCTGTAAGTAGCGTAACTGTTTCTTGGAAGCTCAACTCACTGGTCTTTTTTTGGAGAATAAAATTCACCAACTTTGTATGCTCGGCTGTTCCCAATTTCCTTAGCAAAAGCCTAACTTTTTTTTCACGTCTGACCAGGTACTACAATCCGATATAAAAATATCCTCATATCGTCTATAGTACTGGACCAAAGTGACATCGTCTTCTGGATTATAATTGAAATTTTCGATAGCGGCCCACACAGCTGTTTGAGAAAATGCGTTATGATTATCGTCCGCTTTAGTTAACTGTGTCGCCTCCAGAATTTTTTCTTCAAATGCTTGTTTAAATCTCTCTTCTCTTTCTGCTTGTTGTTGAATTTGCTGCTTTTGCAACGCGAGATTTTGCTCTGCCTGGAATTGGAACAATTCCAACAGTGAATCTTTGAATTTCGCATCCATCATACAAATTCAGTTTACAATTTATGCTTGTATTAAATAAATATTCCTTAGTAAAAAAAATCAACCAAGTTTTCTTTCCCAATTCTTTTGTTTGAAGAACAACAGTTTAGCAGTCCTTTTGTAACTTAATTTGTTGAACACTATATTTCTAGTCTTACACGGTATTTGCTAATTGGTTTTGGACATTTAACTTTGCAGAGGAAAATTCTTACCGTAGGAAAAATGACTTCTGTTGAAGAAAAAATGAACCCTTTTTCTCTTTCTAAAACACTTGGTAAGTTTTTCTCTGTAGATTTTGGTAGCAAGTTTTTTCCCGTCGCCAAATTACTATTGTAGTAATTAATTCGGTGTTAAACCTTGCGTATCCAAATATCTGTTGAAATGACGAAGATGTTCTGATGTAAAAATTTTACGAATCTTTATTTCAATCATTTTTGGTGATTCTCTGCAGTGATGGTCGTTTCGATTCCTTGTCGCCAATCTGTTGTGTCGTGGAACAACAGTGAAAATAAGAACAATCAAGTCGAGGTTCGGTTAAGGAACAAGTGTATTAACAATAATGTACAAAGCTAGGAAAGCGTGTATATCTGCTGGGCACTCGGCTAGCAGTTGCAGTGCAGTCGCATCTCTCTCACCGGTGTTGGAATTACTAGCGCTATTTATAGTGCTAATCGGTGTAAATTCCTCTGTTCAAGGAACGCCGGTATAACAATATATATACTCATTTTTCTTACATCAGCCGTGTTTTAAAATCTCCCCAGTTCTTCCTTCTACACAAAATTTATCTTTCTTTTAATAATATTATTTGAACTCATTCCCTTTTTTCCTTGTACCTATTTTTGAATTATTCCACGGAATTCTGCCTTTTGGATAACTTTGAGAAATCTTCCATGAACGCGATTCCCTTGGATTTTACTTGTGGAAATGGAAATTTAATCAACTTTTTTGGATTTTACCGTTATTGGATATTTTACCATTCACGTGAAATCACCTTTTTCTCCCCCCTATTCCCTCTGCTTCACTATTTGTTACCAAGTAAGATCTATGACTTACTTGTAGTTTCATTAAATACTTTTGCAAGCAAAATCCGATCCCGCATTTTGCTAATCCCTACTCTCTAGTGAGAATGAAAGTATTTCTTCGAAACTCTGCGGATTAAGGACTATCCATTTATTTTGTGCTTCTCCTTTTTGGCTAGGATCACTCTGAAAGTATTACCTCAAGTAATATCTATCAGGATATTTCACCTGATTTTTAATCCGTGTCTTATATATATATATATATATATATATATATATATATATATATATATATATATATATATATATTAGCAAAAGTACCCGTCGTTGACTGGGTTCAAAAACAGCCTACAGAAAATGGACTCTGATTTATGAAAGTATGATAGTTTATGAAAAGGAAGCGTTGTAAATTTGGGTCGAATTTGGGGGTATCAAAACCGAAACAAAATATGATGAAAGTAAAAATAAAATAGATAAACCCCATAATTTATTATACCATACCTGTTCACACTGAAACACTTATCACAATATTCTGTTGATCTATATTAAAAAACCTTGTTAAACTTTGTGACATATTTCCATTCTTTGGAGGTCAGGCGCGAACGAACACCCCATGATTTAATTATACCATATTTCTTGAACCTGAAACATAATTATCAAAGTATACTTACACATATAGATATGAAACGTCTTTATATAAGTTTGTGGTTATTTTCATTCCATGGAGGCAAGGCACGAACGCAAACCCCACAATTTTATTATACCATCCCTATTTAAGTTAAAACATACTTATCAAAGTATTCTTATGTACATCTATATCAAAAGCACTTGTAAACGTTTTTTTTAAATTTTTAAATTTTTTATTTCCATACTTTGTGGACCAGGCGCGAACGCAGACCCCACAATTTTAATGAACCACCGTTCTGCCAGATCAAACATACCCATTCCTGTATCTCGATACATCTTCTATCATTATATGTAATCAGTTTTTTTAAAATAGTCAACCATATCGGAGCCTATTCGTTACCACACAAACACACACACACACACACACACACACAGACATTCAGCTTTATATATATGTATATATATATATATTTATATATATATATATAAAGAGGTATATTTGGTAAATAACAGGGAAAGAAAGTGCTCGATACATTAGTAGAGCGAGAAAGAGACCTTAATTAACCATGCTCTAGTCCAGCACCTTACAGATGCTAAACTTCTGATCGACGAACAATATGGATTTAGACAAGCCCGTTCCACAGCAGACATCCTCACTGTAATCTCTGAACTTCAAATACCATTCACTGGACAAAGCGGGAGAGGGCAGAGCGGTAGCTCTAGATATATCTAAGGCTTTTGACAGGCTATGGCATGAGGGTCTCCTCAGGAAGATTAGATCATACAGTATCACTGGTAGAATACTTAACATAATTAAATCTTTCTTAGATAAGAGAAAAATTCAGGTTGTCCTCGACGGTCGTACATCTAAACAATATGATATAAATACGGGAGTGCCCCAGGGATCTATCCTTGGACCTCTACTGTTCCTGATATTCATAAATGACCTCCCCGACAAAATTGCCTCTGAGATGGGTATATATGCTGATGACACCACACTCTATAGCAGGCACGACAGGAAAACAAATGAACACATTTCTAAAGAAATGGCAGAAACACTAGAGGATGACCTCCAATCAGTAGTGGAATGGGGACAAAAATGGATGGTCACGTTCAATACCGCCAAGACTAAACTAGTTTCATTCAATAATTACAAGAAACCTTCTCTACCACCTATAGCAATGGCCAACGACTCTTTATCTGAGAGTACGTCTTTCAAGCTCCTTGGCCTAACGTTCACAGGAAACATGAGTTGGAACAATTACATCGAGGGTATTACCAGGGCCGCTGCAAGGAAGGTGGGCTCTCTCTGCCGTGCTAGAAAACTACTAACACCCGAAAGTATCCTGTACCTCTATAAGGCCACCATTCGCCCATGTATGGAGTACTGCTGTCACATATGGGCTGGTGAATCTGCTACTAGTCTCTCGCTCCTTGACAAGGTTCAAAAGAGAGTCGCCAATCTGATAGGCCCTGGACTGGCATCTAAGCTTCAGTCTCTGTCCCATCGACGAAACGTTGCATCCCTCTGCCTGTTCTACAAGTATTTTAATGGTGAATGCTCTGACGAACTGCAAGCACTTGTGTCCCCACGACGAGAACACCCTCGACAGACCCGACAAGCTGCAAAATCCCACCCCCACACTGTAGAGATCCCTAGATGTAAAAGATCTTTCTACTCCGGTAGTTTCTTCCCCAGAACTGCTAGACTTTGGAATTCCATTCCAGGTCACTGCTTCCCCAACTGTACTGACATGCAGAAGTTCAAGTGCAACGTGAATCAACATCTTGCTGCCCAAATCCCTACATAGTACCCCAGTAGTTGTTTCCCCTGATACACCAAAGTGGCAATGTACCTTGTTTGGGGTGAAAATGTAATAAAAAAACATGTTTTTATTATTTCAACGTCTGGAGTATTTGCTTACCAGCCAATATCGTCAGCCAATTGAAGCCAAATTAAAATTGTAAGAAAAACAATTTATTTCATATATATGAAGAAAGAATGGACCATATTCAGATGTTACATCGAGTAAAACTTTCTAAGCTACCTAAATATGGTCTATCTAGACTTCCGGTATACCTCAAGTTACATCGGATTGGACCTGATGCCAATGTATGGGGGATAAGATTTCCTTTCTTGTCGCTTCTTATTTGGTACTTTATCCCAGCGAATTGTTTTTTTCTAAAAAGTACGCCTTTCCCTCTTTTCGCAAGGACGTCTTACCTATCTCACAGTCAAGCAATATTGCTTACAAATTTCAATGTATATATATATGCTTTACCTCCGTAAAATATTAACCTGCAATTATATATACTTTACCTCCGTAAAATATTAACCTGCAATTATATATATATATATATATATATATATATATATATGCTTTACCTCCGTAAAATATTAACCTGCAATTATATATATATATATATATATATATATATATATATATATATATATATATATATATATATATATATATATATATACATATATATATATATACATATATATATATATATATGTATATATATATATATGCTTTACCTCCGTAAAATATTAACCTGCAATTATATATATATTTTTTTTTTTTTTTTTTTTTTACATTTTCACCCCAAACAAGGCAAATTGCCACTTTGGTGTAGGGGGCTACTATCTGGGGCAACAACTACTGGGGTACTATGTAGGGATTTGGGCAGCAAGGTGTCGGTTCACGTTACACTTGAACTTCTGCACGTCAGTACTGTTGGGGAAGCAGGGACCTGGAATGGAATTCCAGAGTCTTGCGGTTCTGGGGAAGAAACTATTCGAGTAAAAAGATCTTTTACATCTAGGGACCTCTACAGTGTGGGGGTGGGATCTAGTAGCCTGTCGGGTTTGTCGAGGGTGCTCGCGTCGTGGGGGCACAAGTGATTGCAGTTCATCAGAGCATTCACCACTAAAATACTTGTAGAACAGGCAGAGGGATGCAACATTTCGTCGATGGGACAGAGGCTGAAGCTTAGATGCCAGTTCAGGGCCTATCAGATTTGCGACTCTCTTTTGAACCTTGTCAAGGAGCGAGAGACTAGTAGCAGATGCACCAGCCCAGATGTGGCAGCAATACTCCATACATGGGCGAATGGTGGCCTTATAGAGGTACAGGATACTTTCGGGTGTTAGTAGTTTTCTAGCACGGTAGAGAGAGCCTACCTTTCTTGCAGCGGCCCTGGCAATGCCTTCAATGTAATTCTTCCAACTCATGTTTCCTGTAAACGTTAGGCCAAGGGGTTTGAAAGATGGACTCTCAGATAAAGAGTCGTTGGCCATTGCTATTGGTGGTAGAGAGGGTTTCTTGTAATTATTGAATGAAACTAGTTTAGTCTTGGCAGCATTGAACGCGACCAACCACTTTTGTCCCCATTCCACTACAGATTGGAGGTCTTCCTCTAGTGTTTCTGCCATTTCTTTAGAAATGTGTTCATTCGTCTTCCTGTCGTGTCTGCCATAGAGTGTAGTGTCATCAGCATATATACCCATCTCAGAGGCAATGTTGTCGGGGAGGTCATTTATGAATATCAGGAACAATAGAGGTCCAAGGATAGAACCCTGGGGCACTCCCGCATTTATATCATATTGTTTAGATGTGCGACCGTCGAGGACTACCTGGATTTTTCTCTTATCTAAGAAGGATTTAATTATGTTAAGTATTCTACCAGTGATACCGTAAGATCTAATCTTCCTGAGGAGACCCTCATGCCATACCCTGTCAAAAGCCTTAGATATATCTAGAGCTACCGCTCTGCCTTCCCCCGCTTTGTCCAGTGATTGGTATATACGTTCAGAGATCACGGTGAGGATGTCTGCTGTGGAACGGGCTTGTCTAAATCCATATTGTTTGTCAGTCAGTAGTTTAGCATCTGTAAGATGATGGACTAGAGCATGGTTAATTATGGTCTCACATATTTTGGCAAAAAGTGGGAGGAGGCTAATGGGGCGATAATTTGATGGGTCTGTCCTTTCACCAGAATTCTTGAATACTGGTACAACAGAAGCAGTTTTCCAACAGCCCGGAAAGCAAGCTTCATTAAGACATTTGTTGTAGAGTTTGGAGAGAACTGGAGCTACTTCGGCTGAGCACTTTTTTAATAGCACAGCTGGGATAAGATCGGGTCCACATGCTTTTGAGGTGTCAAGGTTTTTTATGATAGCATGCACCTGAGCAGGGGTGGTTTTCAGATCGTCTAGTGTGGCGTCTGTCCGCATAGGAAAGTCAGGTAGGGGGTGGTTGGAAGGGTCCAGTGTGGAGTTTGAGGCAAACCGACTGGCAAGCATGTTAGCCTTGTCGGTTGCTGAGGAGACAACCTCGTGATTGTTGGTTAGTGGGGGAATTGTTGATTGCCCATTATTTACTACACTGTTGTAGATTTTCCAGAAGTCTCGAGTTCCTAGTTTTTGTGCTTCGATGCGCTTTTTAGTGGTTTCCGTAAATTCTCTCTTAGCTGTCGCTATTTCTTTCTTAACGTTATTTCTAGCTTCTATATACTTCACTCTGTTTGAACTGGACTTATGTCGGTTAAACCTACGGTATGCATGCTGCTTTTGAGTAATGGCAGTTGCACAAGTCGACGTAAACCATTGGGGAGAGTGGGGCTTACTATAAAATTTCCGCATGGGAACATGCGCTTCGATTGCAGTTTTGAACCAGTCAGTGGTCTCGTTTGCACACTGTTCAGCAGGAAGAGAGAAAATATTTTTCCATGGAGCATCTCTAATTAGTTCCCTGATGGCTTCCCAGTCAGCCTTATTATAATATCTCGTTGTTTTGAGCACTGGCTCTTCAGTTTTGGGACTAGAGTTTAGGGCGATTTCAACCATTATCACTGCATGATCAGCGTTCCCGAGTGGGCTGTGGGCCTTCGCTATGCAGTCATCGGGATCTGTGGTCAAAAACAGATCTAGAAGTGATGCGTGTTGTTCTTCCTGGTCAGGGAAACGGGTTGGAAACGTAACAATTTGTGATAGGGAGTGAGATATAGCGAAGCTATGGGTTGTGCTGCCCGCTGCATCTGTGTGAGTAGAGAATCCAAGCCAGTTTTTGTGGTGGACATTAAAGTCACCAAACACATGTATTTGTGCGCTAGTGTCGAGGGACAGTGCCGTGTCTATGCTGTCAGATACTTTGTTTATTATGGAGCAGTCCTGAGTCGAGGGAGAGCGGTAGAGAAAATAATAGTAGCTAATACTGTGTTGCACGTTTAGTCTAAAGCACATAAAGGCTTGATCATCTGTTTCTAGGTTTGTTTCTCTAGTCAAGGGAAGGGTATTACGAATGTAAACTCCAAGTCCGTGCATATGTCTGTCAGAGTCCTTACGGCAGAGTGGGAGATATCCAGGCATGTTAAAGTGGTTAGAGGGAATGGAGGAGTGTAGGTTAGTCTCACTTAGTGCTAAGATATCCGGGGTATTTGTTAAGAGAAATGCTTCAACATCAGCTAAGTTAGTTCTAAGCCCACGGATATTTGTGAATGAGAGCCTCAAGGGAGGAGGCAAGTTGAATTTGTTTGTCCCTAATCCTGGTTTAAGCTTATTTTTAGATTGTACTGTCGTCATATTTTTTTTTAAGAGTTTCGGTAAGGGGGAGCTAAGCAAGAGGTTATGCGGAGCTTCAGACATGCATCACAAGTAGACCATCAGCTGACCTTTCTCCAATTAGGATTGTGGCCTCAGGAAAGCCCACCGGGGATGAGTGCAGGGTCCCTTTCCATGCGCGTCATGGCACTGCAAACAACCCGATATTATTCAACTGTTGATGGAGCAGCCGCTCTAAGCGCTACCAAAGAGTTAGGGCTCCTGTACTACCAGTCGGGAACAGCAGCCAGGAACTGTCAATCCGGTACCCTCAACCCTTTAGAAGAAGGTCAACCCAATCTAACCGCTCAGGCATATCTTATACTCAAGCACTCCCAAATGTTCAGTTTTAGGGGTGGGGCATGCTGGGAGTGGGGAAGAACGGCGTTCATTGCCCTAGCCAGGAAACAAGATCTACCGCTGGGTGTTTCTGTCGAATCACTGAGATAGTGTCTCTGCGCTTGACTAATAGGCAAAGAAGGAGTATGGAAGCCGGGCGATAGACAGCCTATCTACTCCTTAAGCAATTTAGGTTTGCAAACCGGTGAATTTGTTTGAGTCACCAGCTCTAGGAAGGTTGTCATCCAAGACTGAAGAGGCCTCTCTCCCCTTTGGTTTAGTTTCAGAGTTTTCCTTCTCCTAGACGGATGATCTGGGAAGACCTTAAAATATTAACCTGCAATTATATATATATATATATATATATATATATATATATATATATATATATATATATATACATATATATATATATATATACATATATATATATATATATATATATATATATATATATATATATATATATATATATATATATATATATATGCTTTACCTCCGTAAAATATTAACCTGCAATTATATATACTTTACCTCCGTAAAATATTAACCTGCAATTATATATATATATACACACACACACACACACACATATATATATATATATATATATATATATATATATATATATATATATATATATATATATGCTTTACCTCCGTAAAATATTAACCTGTAATTATATATAAATAAATAAATAAAATATTTACATGAAAAAAGTGGGTTTTATTATGTTTCTACTCGGCTTATTTATTTTAACCAAGTGTGTATTCATAATATATACTTTTCTGTTTTTTTTTAATTTTGATTTTATTCGTATTTTTGTCAATATAATCTATTTCTTCTTCATTATTTTACAATTTTGCCATTCCAATACACACACACACACACACACACACACACACACACACACACACACACACACACACACACACACACACACATAGATATAGATGTCTTTATTTGTTTTTGTTAGCGATACTCATTGAACGAATTCAATTATTTATACGAAAGTGCATTTTTACCTAAATGCGAGTTGGGAATAATTTTCCCTTTGACCAATTTGGTACCCCCTAAATGGGGAGTGGCATATATATATATATATATATATAATTTTTAAAATATAATTATCCACTGACACAGCCACTATGATGAGTCGTAGACGACTAAACACGTGTCAGTGGATAAATATATTTTAAAAATTATATATATATATATATATATATATATATATATATATAGACTGTGTATATTTAGGCAGCATTTTTTCATTTAGACAAATATTATTGAATAGCACGGAATTATTCTGTTTTACAATTTTCCTTTTTATCTTCTCCAATCTCCGAATAGTCCTTTTTGTGTTTTTCTCGAAATTGTATATGTTGGATCCATAATCGCGAGCGCTTTCGACAGAAGTACTTGTATCATCCTCAGGCATATTGTAGAAATAAATGTAGGGATTGTTTTTTAATTTACTTATATGTATATTTTTTTTTCCTAGTCACGTGGTAGCTTGTTACAATTTAGGTGGGCGAACATTTAAATTTTTTTTTTTTTTTACATATGTTAAACATATTTATATATACAAACACATATATACATTATCAAACATTTATCCCAAACATTTCAAAATATAAATAGACGTAGTTCGTGTAATTCAGTAAATTTTCATACACCAACTCATGAGTCGGCTGAAGAGAGCCTGAGGCGGACATTAAGAGCAGTCTCCAACTACCGGGCTTGAAACCGTCGGTACCGACTACCGATATAAATGTAAATTCCTGTATATATTATACAAAAAAATATATTGCTCTTATTTCGAGAAAGGTTTTTTCCCTAATAATAGAGCACTGTATGGGATTTCTTTTTCTACAAAAAAGTATATATATATATATATATATATATATATATATATATATATATATATATATATATATATATATATATATAGTAATTTATAAAATATATATGGCGATTAAGCTACACTGAATATTCTGCGTTTCATCCACTATAGGATTCGTCAGGCTTATATTAAATTTATGTGAGTAAATGAAGTAGTTATATATTTAGGTATTTCGGACGATATCTAAAACATCGTTAAAAACTCACTACTCGTTCAAGCAGCCGCCAATAGCGTAATGGTTAGAAGCCTTGACTGCCGTATAAACGGTCGGGTTTCAATCCTGGCTTGAGGTAGTTGCCTGTCTAGCCGCACTGATGAGCTGTGAAACAGCGAAACAGTACTGTATGTGGATGACTATAGTGCTCCTCACCTTGAGTTGAGCATATTGAGAAGTGAAAAACGAATTACCATTAGAATATAAGCGACGCTCTTTGTGTAAACAAATCGAGTGGAGGTATTTCGGACGATATCTAAAACATCGTTAAAAACTCACTACTCGTTCAAGCAGCCGCCAATAGCGTAATGGTTAGAAGCCTTGACTGCCGTATAAACGGTCGGGTTTCAATCCTGGCTTGAGGTAGTTGCCTGCCTAGCCGCACTGATGAGCTGTGAAACAGCGAAACAGTACTGTATGTGGATGACTATATATATATATATATATATATATATATATATATATATATGAGCAAACAGTTAATAAAATATGTTAAAAAACACTTTGAAATGAGTTAAAAACATATTTTATCTGACAAGGAAACACTAGATAAATGGATAGTACTAGGACTATCCATTTATCTAGTGTTTCCTTTTCTGATTAAATATGTTTTTAACTCATTTCAAAATGTTTTTTTACATATTTTATTGACTGTTTGCTCATATTATAAGCTCTATTTCCTATTTGGTTTTATCGAGCTTTTACATCTGGCTGAGATAATTTTATAAATATTAATTCTTTAATATTTATAATTTACTTTAATTTTACCATCTTGGATCATTTTGGTAAATTTAATTGTAATTTTTATTTTATATATATATATATATATATATATATATATGTGTGTGTGTGTGTGTGTGTGTGTGTGTGTGTGTACATCTCCCTACGCAATAACTCTGATCTTTGAGAACTCTATCAAACTCTTCCGTCAATTTTTGGTATAAACAATTGAAATTTTAGATATAGGTTCCTTGGACATGGATCTAATTTAATAACTTGTTTAGAGCCCAAAACAATAAATTTTAAAGTGTCATAATATAGGTCAACATTTAAAATAATTGGACCTCTACGGTCTCTACCAAGTTACTCGGACAATTTCTGGTCTAAACATTTGAAATTTTACATAAAGTGTATTCAGAGATAAATGTATGTATATATGTTTGCATGTCTGCCTAAAACTTTCGATAGAGGCAACGGATTTTCACAAGATCAGTATCGTTTTTCAGCTCGACCTTTCAGACGACAGATACCGAAAAATTGGCTAAAATCATTAATTTCTTCACCCTCAACTGGACACTTTTCTACATGGAGGGGCCGTTTTTTTTCACCGATATTTTCGAAAGTCATCCCCTATTTTCTATTGTCTAGCCTTAATTTAGACCTACGTCACTTCCATTTTCGTGGTGGTTGTAACAGCAAAGTTGTCACGTTTTTTTCCCCGTTTTTTTCCTTCTTCGCAGAACGGGTTCGAGCCTGCCTTCACACTACCACTTTTTTTTTTTTGCTAAACATACATCTCCAAACACCCGGGCAACGCCGGGCACCCATGCTAGTATATTATAGGTTTGTTTTAAGATTAATAAATACAAAAGCACAGAACAATTAAACAACAGTTTTTTTTATATAACCAAACAACGAAAAGGTTTATTTCGCATTAAAAAGGACTGGTTTCCGACAACTTTTTGATTGCGTTTGAAAGATTAAAGACTAAAGTTAATTTCTTAAAGGAAAAATATTTGTACACGTGAAAAAAAAAAAAAAAATTATGAAAATATTTTCACGGCGAGCTAACCAATTCAGGTAAATTTTGAAGTTAAAGAAATTCATTGTAAAAATCCTTTAAAAAATTAATATTAGTTTTCTGTGTCTATTTCAAAGATAATTAGTAAAGTAAAGTCCTAAGATATTGAATTAAATTAAAAAAAAAATTGATTACACAAAATACAGCTTTAAGATGTTTAAACGTATTTTACGTCTGGACAACGCTGTGCGGCGAGCTAATCTTTTTAGAATAAAAGTGAACTTATGTGTAGGGCTTGCTTTAATAATGATAATGTATTCAAGTTTAATTCATCAACAAAGATGGGGACTTGGTCTTAATAATAACTAATAATAATGAAAAAAAAAGGAAAGAATAATAACATATAGCAATTTAATTTTATGAGCAAAAAAGTGGAGGCTTAATCTTAATAACTAATAATTTGTATAATAATAGTGATATCATGTCCAGTGTACATCACAGTATTGAGAGAAAGAGAGAGAGAGGAGGAGGAGGATGAGAGAGAGAGAGAGAGAGTTTAAGGTAGCAATAGCATTAATTTTGTCTGTTTTAATTAATTTCGTTTTAATGATTTCAAGTAGTGAAGAAGAATCAAATTAATAAAGCCAGCTTATCTATAAATAAATACGATAGTACCTTTAACATATATATATATATATATATATATATATATATATATATATATATATATATATATATATATATATATATATATATATATATACACACACACACATGCATAGCTCAGAGGCCAAGGAATAAGGCAAAAAAAAAGAAAGGAGTGGAAAGTTCTCGTCTGGAAGCAGAAAACTTGAAGTGTGCCTAGTAAAAATCTGACAATCGCATCATTGAGGTCGTTTATGAAAATTAGCAAGACTTATAAACCTCACATCTACTGTCAGAAGCTTAGATGTAGCTAGCCCCAGCTCTGGTATCTTGCTTGATATTAAGATCTGAGAGTCTCTTAACTCTTTGGGGTTGTGAGGGCGCTGGATTAGTTTATGCTTGTCTTAGGCAAAGAAGATAGCCTGGTGGGGCCCACTCCTCTCCAGACTTCAAAGCACATACAGCACCTGCTCTTACCAAACAGTCACTCATTTTATCACTGGCCAGGCTCAACATCACTTAACTTTGGTGATCTAACGGGAACCGATGTGTGAATAATTTTGTCATAAAAGCACTTGTACCCCTCGACGTGATAATCCCTGACAAACCCGACAAGCAGCTAAGTCCCACCCCTTCAAAGAAAAGATCTCTAGGTGTAAGAAAGCCTTTTACTCCAATAGTTTCTTCCCCAGAAATGCAAGACTTTGGAACTCTATTCCGGGATTCTGCTTTCCTAACTGTACTGACATGCAGAAGTTTAATGTGAACAGACATCTTGTTACTCATGTCCCCGATAGTAGTCCTCTACTTCAAAGTGGCATTGTGTCTTATTTGGGGTGAAAATTGAATTTTTAAATTGGCCCATTTTAATAGTGATCATATTACGTTAGGACTGACTACCAAAACCAATAATGGGTGTCAATTTTAAAGTTTTGTAAAAGTAGTCATGTATTTTAATTAGAACTAAAGAGAATTAGTCAATTTGCATTTTTGATTGCATATTCTTAATTTTCTCTAATTCTCTTGTTTTTCCTTTTTGAAGAAAGCCATTTAACCTATGCAGGCAGAATGTTGGCTTATTTCCCCTTTTTGCATTCCTCTGCCTGTTCTACAAGTATTTTAATGGTGAATGTTCTGACGAACTGCAGACACTTGTGCCCTCACGACGTAGACACCCTCGACAAACCTGACAGGCAGCTAAATCCCACCCCACACAGTAGAGATCCCTAGATGTAAAAGATCTTTCTACTCCAGTAGTTTCTTCCCCAGAACCGCTAGACTCTGGAATTCCATTCCAGGTTCCTGCTTCCCTAACTGTAGTGACATGCAGAAGTTCAAGTGCAACGTGAACCGACATCTTGCTGCCCAAATCCCTACATAGTACCCCAGTATTTGCTGCCCCTGATAATAGCCCCCTACACCAAAGTGGCAATGCGCCTTGTTTGGGGTGAAAATGTAATAAAAAAAAATTCCATAAGCCATGTTTCTGATAAAGTAGTCGCAGCGAGACAGGAATAAAGAATCAAATAAGGGACATTTTTATGATTATGACGAAATAACCCTTTTTGGTTTTTGTTATAAAAAAAGGTGTCGTTTAAATATTCTGTGCCTTTCCTATTTATTAATCTTTTATTAGGGGTTTTGTGCACTCACGCATAAAATCGCCTATAAAAATAGCGACCCAAACGTGATTGAGACCTGACCTGTGATTGGACAAGCCAGAGAAAATGGACTTCAAATCTCGAGTCGCGAGAATTAGCTGCTGCCTGTGATTGTAACATTTGACTGCTACAATATATATATATATATATATATATATATATATATATATATATATATATATATATATATATAAAATGAAAATTACAATCGAATTTACCAAAATGATCCAAGATGGTAAAATTAAAATATACTATAAATATTAAAGAATTAATATTTATAAAATTATCTCAGCCAGATGTAAAAACTCGATAAAACCAAGTAGGAAATATATAATATGAGCAAACCGTTAATAAAATATGTTAAAAAAACATTTTGAAATGAGTTAAAAACATATTTAATCTGAAAAGGAAACACTAGATAAATGGATAGTCCTTAATCCGCGGAGTTTTGAAGAAATACTTTCCTTCTCATCAGAGGGTAGGAATTAGCAAAATGCGGGATCGGATTTTGCATGCAGAAGTATTTGATGAAACAACAAGTAAGTCAAAGATCTTACTTGAAAACAAAAAAAGTGAAGCTGAGGGAATATGGTGAAGGAAAAGGTGATTACACATATTAAATATGTTTTTAACTCATTTCAAAATGTTTTTTAACATATTTTATTAACTATTTGCTCATATATATATATATATATATATATATATATATATATATATATATATATATATATACATCTTATATATTGGAATTTTAGTAGAAACTGTTTAGGCCGGTGATCTCGTCATTTACGTTTCTTTTATTCTCTTTGGTCGCCCTTTTTTTTTTTTTAAACTCTTTTCCCTGTTTTTCTGCAAACATTCAACATCCGCTGAACTCATATCCGGCCTTTCCTTAAACCATCTCTGGCGATCGCAACTTTTCACGCAGACACACACACACACACACACACACACACACACACACACACACACACACACACACACACACACACACACACAGCGTACATCTCTACTTCCCAGCCCACTTCCAACCTTTCCAACGCCGTCTATTTGGCCGTTTATAAAAAAAACAACTTAAGTAATTTATTTCTTTTCAATTCTTCCCTCCCCACCTTCGGTCTTACACAAACCGGGGATTACTAAAAAAAAAAAAAAAAAAGAAAAGAAAAAAAAAATGAAATATAGCAGCAACAAGTTCGTGAACCGGTTCCGTCTGTTTGAAATGCTAGGCGAACTTACAAAAGATATCTCCCACCATCTCGGACATAATCCCTACCCCACCGGACATAAGCCGAGCAGAAAATAAAAAGAAGAGAAAACACTCCCAAATAAAATTGTGAACCCCCAGACGAAAGAAAAAAAAATAAAAATAACTAAATAAATTAACCCCCCCCCCGAAATGGTTACTTCTGTAAAATCACCCCTCCATGGACCGTTTTCTCGTTTACATTAATCTAAATATCAATTTACATGTCCGTACGTTCAGTGTCACAAAACAAACCACAATCATCGCAAATATTAAATATTACCTCCCTTTGTAGTCGCTTAAAATCATTAAAACCATTTCCTCTTAAAAAATTAAAAGACAAAAAACAAAACAGAAACATGGCTGTCTGTTTACGGTTTCGGAAGAGAAAATATCCGCAAAGTGTACATTTTCAAAAATAGAGAGAGGGAGATAGATAGTTAGATAGTTATTTTTTTTTTAAATTTTTTTTTTTATTCAATTTTCACCCCAAACAAGGCACAGTGCCACTTTGAAGCAGGGGGCTACTATCAGGGACTTAATTAGCGGGGTCATTATGAAAGGAGATGAGTAGAAAGATGTTTGTTAACATTACACTTGAACTTCTGCATATCAGTACAGTTGGGAAAGCAGAATCCCGGAAGGGAGTTCCAAAGACCCGCAGTTCTGGGGAAGAAACTATTGGAGTAAAAGGCTTTCTTGCACCTAGGGATCTCTACTGTAAAGGGATGAGACTTAGTAGCTTGTCGGGTTTGTCGGGGGTAGTTACGTCGGGGAGGTACAAGTGTTTGCAGTTCGTCAGAGCATTCACCATTGAAGTATTTGTAGAACAGGCAAAGGGATGCAACATCTCGTCGATGGGACAGAGGCTGAAGCCTAGATGACAGTTCAGGACCTATCAGGTTGGCGACTCTCTTTTGAACCCTGTCCAGGAGCGAGAGACAAGAAGCAGATGCACCAGCCCAGATGTGACAACAGTACTCCATACATGGGCGAATGGTTGCCTTATAGAGGTATAGGATACTGTCAGACGTAAGTAGTTTTCTAGCACGGTAGAGGGAGCCAACCTTCCTTGCAGCAGCCTTGGCAATGCTCTCAATGTATCTATTCCAGTTCATATTCCCTGTAAACGTTAGGCCGAGGAGTTTAAAAGAAGTACTTTCAGGTAATGTGTTCTTGGCCATTGCTATTGGTGGTAGTTAGATAGATAGATAGATAGATAGATAGATAGATAGTGTTTATGTATGTATGTATGTTCACAAACTAAAATCATCGCAAATATTAATGAGAAACAAATTACCTCCCTTTATAGTCGGTTAAAATCATCAAACCAAACAAATCTGTTGCAAATATATAATATCTGCTTCAATTTCATGAACCCTTACTCATCCCCTCCTCCAGTAACAAACAATGAAATAGCAATGTCCCGTAATCACTTTGACGAGTGTCATTTTTCAGTAGATATATAACCTTTATAAACTAACCCAGTAACATTACTACTCACGCGGGGTCGTAGAAATACTTGGGTTAGGACACAGGCGCGGGACTAACCCTCTCGGTGCTGATGGACCCGTAGATCTTCCCAGGTCATCCGTCTAGGAGAAGGAAAACTCTGCAGCTAAACCTAAGTCTTGGATACAACCTTCCTAGAGCTGGTGACTCAAACAAATTACCTGCCTGCAAACCTAAACTGCTTAAGGAGTAGATAGGCTCTGTCTATCGCCCAGCTTCCATACGCCTTCGTTGCCTATTAGCCAAGCGTAGAGGTCGAATCACAGGGATTCGGCAGAAACACTCAGTGGTCGATATTGTTTCCTGACTAGGGCAATGAATGCCGTTTTCCCCTCTCCCTAACCCTAACCCTAACCCCATCCTTCTAAACGGAACACTTGTGCCAGTACAAGTAGATTGGGTTGATCATCGTCTGATGGGTTAAGGGTACCGAATTGACAGTTCCTGGCTGCTGTTCCTGACTGGTAGTACAGGTGCCCTAACTCTTTGGTAGCGCTTAGAGCGGCTGCTCCATCAACAGTTGTATAATATCGGGATGTTTGTAATGCCATGTCGCGCATGGAAAGGGACCCGGCACTCATACCAGATGGGCTTTCCTGAGGCCACAATCCTAGTAGATGGAAGGTCAACTGATGGTCTACTTGTGTTGCATGTCTGATACTCTACATAACGTCTTGTTCAGCTCCCTCTTACCTAAACCGGGACTCTTTAAAAAAATGATAACAGTACAATAAAAAAATAAGATTAAAGTAGGCCAAAACTCCAACAAAACCAACCTGCCTCCTCTCTTGAGGCTTGTATTTATGAACATCCGTGAGCTTAGAACTAATTTAAATGATGTTGAAGCATTTCTACTAAAAACACCCCGGATATCTTAGCACTAAGTGAGACTAACCTACACTCCTCCATCCTCTCTAACTACTTTAACATGCCCGGATATCTCCCACTCTGTCGCAACGACGCTGACAGATATATGCACGGGCTTGCAGTCTACATTCAAAACACCCTCCCCCTGACTAGAAGAACAAACTAGAATCGGACGATCAAGCGTTCATGTGCTTGAGACTCTTAACATGCAACATAATATTAGCTACTTTTATTTTCTCTATCGCTCTCTCTCTCGACCCAGGACTGTACTAATAAACAAAATCTCTGACAGCATAGATACAGCACTTTCCCTCGACATTAGCGCACAAGTGCATGTATTTGGTGACTTCAATGTCCACCACAGCAACTGGCTTGGATTTTCTACTTACACAGACGCAACTGGTAGCACAACACATAACTTCTCTATTTCTCATTCCCTATCACAGATGGTTACGTTTCCAACCCGTTTTCCAGGCCAGCAAGAACAACACGTGTCACTTCTAGATCTGTTTCTGAACATAGTTCCCGATGATTGCGTAACGAATGCCCACACCCCACTTGGGAACGCCGATCATGCAGTGATAATGGTTAAAATCGCCCTAAACTTTAGAGCCAAAACTGAAGAGCCACTGCTCAAAACAACGAGATATTATAAAAAGGCTGACTGGGAAGCCATCAGGGGTCTCATCATACGGCTCATGGCGAAATATCTTTTCACTTCCTGCTGAACATTGCGCAAATAAGACCACTGAATGATTCAAAACGGCAATTAAAGCACATGTTCCAACGCACAAATTTTATAGCAAGCCCCACTCCCCCCAATCGTTTACTTCTACTTGTGCAGCTGCCATAGCGTAAAGGCAGCATGCGTACCACACATTTAACCAACATAAGTCCAGTTCCAACAGGCAGAAGTATATAGAAGCCAGAAGTAACTGTAAGAAAGAAATAGCCACAGCTAAGAGAGAATTTACTGAAACCACCAAAAAACGCATCGAAGCACAGAAATTAGGAACCCGTGACTTCTGGAAAATCTACAACAGTGTAGTAAATAATGGGCAATCAACAATTCCCACCACTATCAAACAATCATGAGGTTGTTTGCTCAGCAACCGAGAAGGCTAACATGCTTGCCAATCGGTTTGCCCCCAACTCCACATTGGACCCTGCTAACCATCCCCTCCCTGACTTTCCTTTGCGGACAGACGCCGTACTAGACGATCTGAAAATCACCCCTGCTCAGGTGCAGGCTATCATAAAAAATCTTGACATTGCAAAAGCATGTGGACCCGACCTCATCCCGGCTGTACTATTAAAAAAGTGCTCAGCCGAAGTAGCTCCAGTTCTCTCCAAACTCTAAAACAAATGCCTTAATGAATCTTGCTTTCCTGCCTGCTGGAAAACTGCTTCTGTGGTATCAGTTTTCAAGAATTCCGTCGAAAGAACTGACCCAGTAAATTATTGCCCCATTAGCCTCCTCCCACTTTTCGCCAAAATATTTGAGACCATAATTAACCAAGCTCTAGTTCATCACCTTACAGATGCTAAACTTCTGACTGACAAAAATATGGATTTATTCAAGCCCGTTCCACGGCAGACATCCTAACTGTAATCACTGAACGCATATACCCTTCACTGAACAAAGCGGGGGAGAGGAGAGCCGTAACTCTAGATATATCTAAGGCTTTTGACAGGGTACGACATGAAGGTCTTCTCAGGAAAATATTATATACGGTATCACTGGAAGAATACTTAACATAATTAAATCCTTCTTAGATAAGAGAAAAATCCAGGTTGTCCTCGACGGTCGTACATCTAAACAATATGATATAAATGCGGGGGTGCCTCAAGGTGCTATCCTTGGACCTCTATTATTCCTAATATTCATAAATGACCTCCCTGGCACAATTGTCTGTGAGATGGGTATATATGCTGATGACACCACGCTCTATAACAGACACGACAGGAAAACAAATAAACACATATCTAAATAAATGGCGGAAACACTAGAGGATGACCTTCAATCTGTAGTGGAATGGGGACATAAATGAATGGTCACATACAATGCTGCCAAGACTAAATTTGTTTCCTTCAATAATTACAAGAAACCTTCTCTATCATCAATAGCAAAGGGCAATGACTCTTTATCTGAAAGTATTTCTTTTAAACTCCTCGGCCTAACGTTCACAGGAAACATGAGTTGGAACAATTTCATTGAGAGTATTGCCAGGACCGCTGCGAAGAAGATAGGCTCTCTCTACCGTGCTAGAAAGCTACTAACGCCCGAAAGTATCCTGTACCTCTATAAGGCCGCCATTCGCCCATGTATAGAGTATTGTTGTCACATTTGGGCTGATGCATCTGCTACTAGTCTCTCGCTCCTAGACAAGGTTCAAAAGAGAGTCGCCAACCTGATAGGTCCCGAACTGTCATTTAAACTTCAGCCTCTGTCCCATCGACGAAATATAGCATCTCTCTGCCTGTTCTACAAATACTTTAACGGTGAACGCTCTAACGAACTGCTGATCTTAAACTATATCCATTGGTGAGGCCCCCGCTTTTGGGCTTTGGGGAGTGTGGAGCAACCCTTTAATTGCCATTGCTCCCAGGTCCACTCTGACCCGGAGTGGTATTACCTGTTAGGATCCCAACAATGGGTTAAATAGAATCCAACTTCAAATCAAAAATATATTCTATTAAAATTTTTTTCTTCAAAATCTTTGGATTCAGCATTAAATAATCTGAAAAGGGTTGATATGCCGTAAAACAAAAACAATAAAAATAACATCTAACGAACTGCAAGCACTTGTACTCCTCGACGTAAATGCTCCCTACAAACTCGACAAGCAGCTAAATCCCACCCCTTCACAGTAGAGATCCCTAGATGTAAGAGAACCTTCTACTCCAGTAGTTTCTTCCCCAGAACCGCCAAACTTTGGAATTCCCTTCCAGGTCCCTGCTTCCCCATCTGTACTGACATGCAGAAGTTCAAGTGTAATGTGAACCGACATCTTGCTGCCCAATTCACTACATAGTACCCCTGTAGCTTATGTCCCTGATAGTAGCCCCCTACATCAAAGTGGCAATGTGCCTTGTGTGGGGTGAAAATGATAAAAAAAAAAATTTTTCTCTTAAAAAAACAAAAAAACAAAAACATGACTGCCTGTTTACGGCTTCGGAATAGGAAGTATCGGCAAATATATATATATATATATATATATATATATATATATATATATATATAGATATATAGATAGATATATAGATAGATAGATATAGAAAGATTGTGTGTGGATTTAGAAAGCATGTTTTCATTTAAGCATTCGTAATATATCACCTAGCGTTTCCATTTAATTATTCTTTTTGGGTTTTGTAAAATAAATTCTTCTTTTGTGCAGTACAGTACTGGCTATTTTATCTTTTCTATAATATAAATCTCACCTGTCGATTTAAATGTATGTATGTATGTATGTATGTATGTATGTATGTATGTATGTATGTATGTATGTCCTAAACTCTCGATAGAGGCGACGGGTTTTCACGAGATCAGTATCGTTTTGAAGCTCGGACTACAAATATTGAAAAAAAAAAAATTGGCTAAAACCATAAATTCCTTCACCCTCATCTGAGCACTTTTTTACAAGGAGGGGTCGCATTTTTCGTCGATATTTTCGAAACTCATTTCCTTCTTTTCGATTGAATAGCCTTAATTTAAACCTCCGTCAATTCTGGTTTGGCGATGGACGCAACGGCAAAGACGTCACGCTTTTATCTTTTCACGTTCTTTTCCTCCTTCGTTGTACGGGTTCGAGCCTGCCTGCCTACTACCACTTATTTATTTTTTTTTTACTCAACACAAAGCCGGGCATCCAGGCTTGTTTATAATAAAAAAGTAATGTTGAAAGGAGAATGTAAGTTTTTTTATTATTTCGTTTTTAAATTGAAAAAAATGTGTAAGAAAAAAAACAACTACAAAAAAAACCCCAAAAAACAAAAAGAAACAAAAGAAAAAAAAAGAAAAAAAGGAAACAAAAAACAAAAAAAACAAAACAAAAAAAGAAATAAACCAAACAGTTAAGAAAAAAAAAACAAAACAAAAACAAAAGAAAACAAAGTATTGTGTTGAATTTTCACTGAAAAAATCTAAATTTTATAAATAAATTCTGTTTTTCCTTTAAAAGGTAAAAAAAAAGAAGTAGCTAAAAAATTGTTTTAAATTCGTCGTTATTTGGTTTATTTTATGTTTTATTCATTTTATTTATAGGCTGTTTAAAAAATTTTCAGCTATCGTGGAATTTCCACGGGTTCTGTTAGCCTATATAATTTTATATTAAACCCTATGGACCTTGCTTGCTTGCTTGCATCTTGTCTTCGACGATCGGGCGATTCCATCTTTTATAAAAGGGATTACAGGTGAATACGCACGCACGCACACACACACACACATTCGTACGAGCGTGGCTGAGAGGCTAAGGAATGAGAGTGGAGAATTGTGTTTTGGTTTCGATTCTAGCTGAAGGCACACGAGTCATGTATATGTTTACTATATGTTACAACCAGGCAACACCGGGCTGCCTGCTAGTGTTTATATAAAATCATAGAATTGCATCAGTAATTTTATTTTTGACTAGAATATCTTGCCCTCTTCTTTTCCAAACTAGTCTTTTACTTTTCCATGTTTAATCTTAACCATATTTCTTTTCATGCTCGCATTTTTCTATCGTAATCCATGATTTTTCTAGGCTTCCGGTAAATTCACTTGTTCTTAGTTTAATTTCAGTCTTATTTTCTTGCCCGCATAAACACATATGTAATAACAAAGTACGGCACTCGTCTGCTTTCAATAAAATCCCCCAATTATCTCCCTTTCATGGTTTCATTCTCTCTGTTTCACTTGTTACTTCTCTTTCCGCGACAGCAGTGAATTAGTAGTAACACTAGTCGCTGAAGCGACGTGGTTGCTATGGAAATCATAAAAAAGTGTCGCCCACTTCCTTGCATATTTTTACGATTTTGAACACCAGTAAATTCATCATAACTTTTGTTTTCCTGAACGAAAACTGAAAATTTTTTTTCACACTATAGCTGAGAAGGTTATCTAGAAACTGTAATAATTGTGTTTGAATGAAATATATATATATATATATATATATATATATATATATATTATATATATAAAGGGTGACCCCCCCCCCAAAAAAAAACAGAGGACATTCAATTGTTTTTCTGAGCATTTTACAGTCAACGGAGAAAAAAGGCCAAAGACCCTAGTGTTTTGATGTGATGTTTTGTATATAATAAACTAGTTATGACCAAAGTTTCATTTCATTCGGACAAAACACTAAGAAATGAGGCCCTAATTAGAGTTGGGGCTTGTTTTTTTGGGGTCACCTTGTATATGTATGTTCTTTATTTGTTTTTGTTAGCGATACTTTTTAAATGAATTATTTATACGAAAGTGCATTTTTACCTAAATGCGAGTTGGGAATAATTTTCCCTTTGACCAATTTGGTGCCCCCTAAATGGGGAGCGGCATATATATTATTTTTAAAATATAATCATTCACTGACACAAAATTACACACACACACACACACACACACACACACACACACACACACACACACACACACACACACACACACACACACGCACGCACGCGCGCGCGCATATATATATATATATATATATATTGCTCTTCAAATATAAATATCCACTGACACGTGTTTTGTCGTCTACGACTCATCAGAGTGGCTGCATCTAGCGAGATTCGAGATATATATATATATATATATATATATGTGTGTGTGTGTGTGTGTGTGTGTGTGTGTGTGTGTGAGATTTTTTTTTTGCACAGGAATATCTTAAAAAAATTAGAGGGAAGTGGGCGAGGAGGAAATGTTTGTAGCAGAAGTGTAAGAACCATTTCTTTGTCAAAAAAAAAAAAAAAAAATGTCGGCTGCACCCATTCACATACGCATCTGAAGTTCTTTGGTCGCACCGTTTTCGGAGGGGCAGACTAACCCAGGACCGATCCCCCAAACCAACTCATACAACATCCGCCCTGTCTGGTCGGTAAAAGTAAAACAAAACAAAACAAAAATGTCGATACAGCGTCTTCTTCGCACAGGTCGATGACGTCACTTCCGCTCTGCTCTTGTAAGCAAAATATTTTCTTCTAAATGTCTATCCCTTCGAGCGAAAAAAAAAATGTCATGCCCGTCTTTTTCTTTGTGAATTTTAACGATAATACATACATACATACATACATACATACTTGGTAGTTTCTTTCAGTCTTGCCAGACTATGCATATCTACTGTAAGGATGCCTGCGCGTGGAATTTTTTTAGAGTTGCGCAATCCTCAACCACATCTGCAAGTACAGGTTCAGGGCGACTGAAACGATGCCGAGTCTACAATTCACAAATGGTCAGCCATCTGGTACTTACAAGGCTCAACGTTGCTTAACTTCGGTGATCTGACGAAAATCAGTCTGTCAACGCAATTATGCCGTATATATATATATATATATATATATATGTCTCTCTCTCTCTCTCTCTCTCTCTCTCTATATATATATATATATATATATATATATATATATATAGAGAGAGAGAGAGAGAGAGAGAGAGAGACAGACAGAAAGACATACCTACCTACCTACCTATCTACCTACATAATGATGATTGCAACGTCTTGTCAGACGAGTGCCACTCCCTCAGACATTTAAAATCCATGAGCCCAAATGCCTGAGGGAGTATCTATACAAAGATGATGTTACAGAGTCTTAGCTTTGTACGACAGCTAAGTCTCTCTCTCGGTTCAAAATGTTGAGATCCAGCAACAAGCAAGAGCAAGATAGGCAGCAACAAATTAAACTTCAGACCAGCTTAATGCGGGTACTGGTCTTCCGCTTTATGGTTTTTTTAAATCAGAGATTTGCTTCTCCTAGAAAGGTTGCCTTCACCACTGCTTACGGGAGCCCTCTCCACCCCAATACACATACACACACACGCGCATACACACACGCATACACACACACACACACACACACACACAAACACACACAAATATACACTGTGCTAGTTGGTCGTTGACCCAGAAAAAGAGTTCATTCGCCCTTTGGAAGGTTTTGTTTTTAATCTTTCAGGGAGACTAGCCACCCTCCTCACCAAACAAGTCTGGTGGGGGAACCAGTTTAGTCGCCGGTGACCCGACCATGAGGCAGGTAGTACTGGGTTACATGGTACCAGTAGCATATGACATGACCTGACAAACCTACCTACCTACATACATACATATATACATACATACATATCTATAATATTATAGATATAATATTATATATAGTGTATAATGTTATTTATTCATATAAACATTATTGGCTTGCAGACGTGCATACATGTTTCAGCGGTGATTTCTTTTCAAAGCGAGCTTCATAAGGTCACTGGTCTCACCTGGTTTAAAATGCAAAATTGTGTATATTTTAATCTTTGTGTATATTTTAATATTTTATCGTTATTTCCATGGCAGGTGCTCGTCTGAACTCAAATCTCTGGTCTCTCGCCAATCTTTCACAAAAAACACCCGTCTAGCTGAATCCACTATGAAAAATTTCCCCCACTCTTTATCTGTGCCTAAATCAAAACGTGGATTCCATGAACAAAGCTTCTTTCTTAGAACTGCACGCCTGTGGAACTCTGTTCCGTCTGCCTGCTTCCCACCTGACTACAACTTGGATGTGTTCAAGTCCAACGTTAACAAATTCCTAATGAACCGCCCCCTTAAGTAAACACTTCATCAAATCTCCACACTAACGTAATGTACTTGCAATAACCCTTATCCCTGAGTGGCTTCCGGGCCTTGATAAGTGGTGACCACTGTGCAAAAAAAAAAAATCCACTGAGACTCCGTGATTTATGAAAACGTTTTCAATAGCCAGCAGATCAATTTTATAGTATGTTTATTTATCTTTATATTGCAGATGGGTACGCTGCTTACAATTTTCACGGTTAAATTTAGGGTATTTTGGGGCTGCTCTCCTCGGATATACGTTCTAAACTATACTAAAGGTGTGCACCCACTCCTGTGTATTTATGTGTATGTATACTTTCGAAATACGTGTGTGTGAAAATCGGAAATATACTTTTGTCTATACTGGGTGGCCGTTTCGAATTGCTGACCACTCAATGTTTTACCGTTGGTTATAGGCGACATATTGGCGGACTTCTCAAGTAATTTTCAATGCTACACCCGAGAGTAGAAACTTAATTTTAAGGTTATAGAAAGAACGATAATAAAACTTGTCCTTACCGAAGATGAGAAAAAATAAAAGCCTGAGATAAATGGATTGATCAGAGTCCTTTCTTATCCTCCCGCATCCCATCCCTATCCTATGACAAGATTCTAATTTTGTAAGTGATATAAGAAATATTTTTGTATCTTGAGTTTCAGTTTTCGAGGGAAATTCTTGGCCTGACGACGTAATCTTCCCAATAACGGATGATTACAGAAACATGTATGCACATATGTAGCCATTTGATTTTTAAATTATCAATCACATTACTATATATATATATATATATATATATATATATATATATATATATTTAGTAATGTGATTGATAATTTAAAAATCAAATTATAATTAAATTAAAAATCCGTTTCATAAGAAGGAACAACAACAAACTCAATTATTTGTACGATCGTTTCGGAAAACAATGTTTTTATTGTGGTAGACATCAAGTTACGGACAATAATTATTACATATGGTTTTTTATCAAACAAGGTTTCCTCATCAGCAAATATTGGAAAGGTTTTTATTAAATGTAAAAGACACCATAAATAAACCTAGCATTAAAGTAAGGCAGATGTATCTGGAAAAAATTAAAGTAAAGGTATGGATTTAAAACTTGATAAGAAAATTAATATGAGTTAGGGATAGAAATAAAATAGAGTAACATTATAAATATAAGTTTGGTTTACGTACAATATTACACACACACACACACACACACACACACACACACACACACACACACATATATATATATATATATATATATATATATATATATATATATGAAGAGTCCTAGAGTGGAAGAAACGCGGAATATTCAGTGTAGCTTAACCGCCATATATATTTTATAACTTACTAACTAGCTCTACCTACGTATTGAGCACTTTTGAAGTAAATAATTAAAGTTTACACATAAATTTATACTTTCGTATATTAATTTTATGCGAATTAATTAAGTGGTTATATATATATATATATATATATATATATATATATATATATATATATATATATATGTAACTACTTTTTTTTGTTTTACGGCATATCAACCTTCTTCAGGTTATTTAATGCCGAATCTAGTGATTTTGAGGAACGATTTTTAATGGGGTATATATATTTTTAAAAGTCAGATTCTATTTAACCCATAGTTGGGACCCTAACAGGTACTACCACTCCGGGTCAGAGTGGGCCTGGGAGCAATGGCAATTAAAGGGTGGCTCCACACTCCCTAAGGCCCGCAAACTGGGGCCCCACCATCGGATATCGTTTTAGGTCATATCCAGGACCAATTTTATGCGAGTAAAGGAAGTAGTTATATATATATATATATATATATATATATATATATATATATATATATATATATATATATATATATATATGTGTGTGTGTGTGTGTGCGTGTGTAATGCGTGAACGGCAGCAATCTATATTCCAACGTTAATGATGTTGACCATCTTACAATTTATTCCTTTAATTCAGTTGACGTTTACAATTCTTTACAGTATCTGTTTCGTAGCACAGAATCAATCACTTAATTATTATATCGATTAGTTGAATCTATTTTGCCCTTAACTCATCAGAAGATATAGCAACAATTAATCCATCAAAAGGAGATAAAGTGCGTGTTTACATGATTAAAAATCCGAAAATTGGAAGAGAAGCTGTAAATATCTTAGGATATGTTTACATGACGCCATTTTGAATTTAGAAGTTGAATTTCATGTCAAAACATACGTTATCTCCTTTTGATTGATTGATTGTTGCTATTTCTTCTGATGAGTTAAGGGCAAAATAGATTCATTAATTGATATAAAAATTAATTGAACGATTTTGTGCTACGAAACAAGTACTGTCAAGAATTGTAAATGTCAACTGCATTAAAGGAATAAATTATAAGATGGTCAACATCATGAATTTTGGAATATAGTTTTTTGTCACTTATTCCCTCTCTCTCTCTCTCTCTCTCTCTCTCTCTCTCTCTCTCTATATATATATATATATATATATATATATAACTACTTCATTTAATCGCATAAATTTAATATACGAAAGTATAGATTTATGCGTAAACTTTACTTCAAAAGTGCTCAAAAAGAGCTAGTTAGTAATTTATAAAATATATATGGCGATTAAGCCACACTGAATATTCTGCGTTTCATCCAACTATAGGATTCGTCAGGCTTATGCGCATAAGCCTGACGAATCCTATAGTTGGATGAAACGCAGAATATTCAGTGTAGCTTAATCGCCATATATATTTTATAAATTACTATATATATATGTATATATATATATATATATATATATAATATATAATATATATATATATATATATATATATATATATATATAATATATATATATATATTAAGTAATGTGATTTATAATTTAAAAGTTTTAAAATTTTTAAAATTTAAAAATCAAAATTTAATTAAATTAAAAATCAGTTTCATAAGAAGGAACAACAACAAAGTCAATTATCTGTACGATCGTTTCGGAAATCCGTGCTTTTTATTTGTGGTATACATGAAGTCACGTAGAATAATTATACATAGTTTTTTTGGTAAGCACGGTCTCCTCATCAGCAAATTTAGGAGGATTTCTATTGAATTGAAAAGACACCAAAAATAAACCTAGCATTAAAAGTAAGGCAGATGAATCTTTTGGTTTTTCTTTTTTTGAAATCAGGAACTGTATTTAAAGTAGTCATTTAGATGTTTGCTATAGCTTTTTATTTTATTGAATTATCTCTAGGACATTTAACTATCGAGCTTATTATATATCTAAATTACAACGAGCATTTCCTGTATTTTAATTAAACTAGTAATTTCACTATTACATTAAAATACACTTAGCTCTTTAGACTATTATTCTAATCTCCTTTAATATATATATATATATATATATATATATATATATATATATATATATATATATATGCCATAATCGCGTTGACACACCGAGCCTGGTTAGTACCAGAGGGGTGACCATTTGGGAATCCAGGCGCTCTATGTACTCTCCGCTTATCTCGTCATTTGTTTCCAGTCGTCCTGTACAGACACTTCACTTGCAGTTGGTATTTAACAATGTCGAACCAGGAGAGGCGTGGTTGGAGATTTCACACCTCCTGCCACAAAAATTTCACGCGCATGTCAACTGAATAAAGGGAATAAATTGTAAGATTGTCAACATCACTAATTTTTGAATATAGACTTTTTTTCATTTATTATTGTTCACAAATTGATTGAAAACTTGAACTGAATTTTGATATGATATATGAGAAAACTTTTTTTTTTTACCGGATTGATATATTATTATATAATCAAATATTTGCCGGATATCCAATCAAACTAACGAAATACTGTGGAATTATATATATATTGTATTGTTACCAGCTTCTTTGGATTTATTACAATATGTGTTGCATCTTTTTACCTTACCTGCCGAATACCAAAAACTACCATTACATGATTTAGCATGCACTTTCGATTTGAAGTTCAATATTTTTTTTTGCTCTATCAATATCCAATTTCCCTTTGGGCTGATGCATCTGCTATTTGTCTCTCACTCCTGGACAAAACCTTTTACTCTAATAGGTCCTTCCCCAGAACTGCAGGATTTTTGGAATTCTCTTCTGGTTTCCTGCTTCCCCAACTGTACTGACATGCAGAAGTTCAGGTGTAATGTGAACAGACATGTTGCTGCTAAACCCCCTACATAGTACTTCTGCAACTTAGGTCCCTGATAGTAGCTATTTACAATGTCTCCTCACGGGGCAGAGTTAGACACCAGGCTCGTTTTTTAACGTGGAGAAAAGGTACAAAAATAAAAATCGTCTCGGTCGTGAAGGATTTCTCTTCCACTGAAAGAAACCAAGAAATGGAAGTGCATCTGAAGAACATATGGTATTTATTTGCTCCCCCACCGAGCAAATTAGGCACAAGGCCGATTTTTAATGTGAGGAGTGAAGGGAGGGGGAAGGGAAAAAGGGGATCAGCTTTGCTAGTCATAGCTTGCAGCATCTGAAGAACAGATGGTATTTATTTGCTCCCCCACTGAGCAAATTAGGCACAAGGCCGTTTTTAATGTGAGGTAAAAACCAGCTCCCCTAAAAGTAGGCAAAAAGGGGGCACTCTGGTTACCAAAAATAATAATTGTCCCAGTATAGAGGGTTTCCCCTCCATTGACTGGTACAAATTATCTTAAGTGCAGCATCTGTCGGAACAGATGGTATTTATTTGCTCCCCCACTGAGCAAATTAGGCACAAGGCCGTTTTTAATGTGAGGTAAAAACCAGCTCCCCTAAAAGTAGGCAAAAAGGGGGCACTCTGGTTACCAAAAATAATAATTGTCCCAGTATAGAGGGTTTCCCCTCCATTGACTGGTACAAATTATCTTAAGTGCAGCATCTGCCGGAACAGATGGTGTTTATTTGGTCCCCCACTGAGCAAATTAGGCACAAGGCCGTTTTTAATGTGAGGTAAAAACCAGCTCCCCTAAATGTAGGCAAAAAGGGGGCACTCTGGTTACCAAAAATAATAATTGTCCCAGTATAGAGGGTTTCCCCTCCATTGACTGGTACAAATTATCTTAAGTGTAGCATCTGCCGGAACAGATGGTATTTATTTGCTCCCCCACCGAGCAAATTAGGCACAAGGCCGATTTTTAATGTGAGGAGTGAAGGGGAAATGGGGACCAACTCCCCGGGGAGTAGGGGAGCTGGATAGTGACAATTGGTATGAAGGGTTGCCCCTACATTGACCAAGGTCTTATATGTGGGGTTGCCCCAACATATGGTCTTTGCTTGCAGTATCTGCCGGAACAGATGGTATTTATTTGCTCCCCCACCGAGCAAATTAGGCACAAGGCCGATTTTTAATGTGAGGAGTGAAGGGGGGGGGGAAGGGGAAAAGGGGACCAGCTCCCGAGAGGTGGGAAATGGGAGCTGGTTAAAGGTCAGACATGTGGGGTTGCCCCCACATCTGGTCTTTGCTAGTCATAGCTAGTCCTAGCTAGTCATAGCTTGCAGTATCTGTCGGAACAGATGGTGTTTATTTGCACCCCCACCGAGCAAATTAGGCACAAGGCCGATTTTTAATGTGAGGAGTGAAGGGAGGGGGAAGGGAAAAAGGGGACCAGCTCCCGAGAGGTGGGAAATGGGAGCTGGTTAATGGTCAGGCATGTGGGGTTGCCCCCACATCTGGTCTTTGCTAGTCATAGCTAGACATAGCTAGTCATAGCTTGCAGCATCTGCCGGAACAGATGGTATTTATTTGCTCCCCCACTGAGCAAATTAGGCACAAGGCCGTTTTTAATGTGAGGTAAAAACCAGCTCCCCTAAAAGTAGGCAAAAAGGGGGCACTCTGGTTACCAAAAATAATAATTGTCCCAGTATAGAGGGTTTCCCCTCCATTGACTGGTACAAATTATCTTAAGTGCAGCATCTGAAGAACAGATGGTATTTATTTGCTCCCCCACTGAGCAAATTAGGCACAAGGCCGTTTTTAATGTGAGGTAAAAACCAGCTCCCCTAAAAGGGGGCACTCTGGTTACCAAAAATAATAATTGTCCCAGTATAGAGGGTTTCCCCTCCATTGACTGGTACAAATTATCTTAAGTGCAGTATCTGCCGGAACAGATGGTGTTTATTTGCTCCCCCACTGAGCAAATTAGGCACAAGGCCGTTTTTAATGTGAGGTAAAAACCAGCTCCCCTAAAAGGGGTCACTCTGGTTACCAAAAATAATAATTGTCCCAGTATAGAGGGTTTCCCCTCCATTGACTGGTACAAATTATCTTAAGTGCAGCATCTGCCGGAACAGATGGTGTTTATTTGCTCCCCCACTGAGCAAATTAGGCACAAGGCCGTTTTTAATGTGAGGTAAAAACCAGCTCCCCTAAAAGGGGTCACTCTGGTTACCAAAAATAATAATTGTCCCAGTATAGAGGGTTTCCCCTCCATTGACTGGTACAAATTATCTTAAGTGCAGCATCTGCCGGAACAGATACTACACTTTGATCTTGGCCACCACTCGCCCATGTATGGAGTACTGTTGTCATATTTGGGCTGGTGCATCTCTCACTCCTGGACAAGGTCCAAAAGAGAGTCGCCAACCTGACAGGTCCCGAACTGTCATCTAAGCTTCAGCTCCTGTCGCATCGACGAAATGTTGCATCCCCCTGCCTGTTTTACAAGTATTTTAATGGTGGTTGCTTTTACGAACTACAAGCCTTTGCATAAGGTGTCATTACTCAAGGGCGCGGTTCATCAGGAATTTGTTTGTGTTGGACTTGAAGACATCCAAGTTGAAGTCGGCGGGGGAGTGGGAGGACAGGCAAGCGGCAGAGAGTTCCACAGACGTGCAGTTCTAAGAAAGAAGTTTTGTACACGGAATCTACGTTTTGATTTAGGCACGGATAAAGAGTGGGGAAAATTATTGACAGCTAGTCGGGTGTTTTTCGTGAAAGATGGCGAGAAGGGACCAGAGAATGGAGGCTCGCAATGTCTCTTCTGTGGGAGAGAGGTTGCAGGGAAGAGAAAAGGGCATCCCTTACCAAGCCACGAAGTCTATTTTGTACAAACTGAATAAGGGAAATTGGATATTGACGCAGCAAAAAAAAAAAAAAAAAAAAAAAAAATCAATATCCAATTTCCCTTAGCTAAAATGATTTAAAAACTTTAAAAACATTTAATTTAATTTTCTATGTTTATTGCCTTTAGCAAATTAGGTGCAGACCTTTTATAATATTTGCTAATTTTTTCCTCCGAGATGTATAAACATCGAAAACTCATGGGTTAAGGAAATATATTTTACTATACTGTATTCTTTGTCTTGCATACAATAATATTTCTATATTTGAAATTTAACTTTTTCAAATCAAAATTTTAAATTCCTAAATTATGATATATATATATATATATATATATATATATATATATATATATATATATATATATATATAATTATAAAACTCATATGAGCTTGCATAATTATAAAACTCAAACGACCTTATAACGAGTGATGTAACTCACTTTCCGGTTTACGACATCCGGTTGCGCATGCGAGCATAAACATTAACGTTTAGAGAATTGGACAGAGTTATCCTCCTTACACTATTAATAACTATAGAACTAATGCGGCCCTTTATAACCAGAGGGCGTGATTAAAATCTTTTATTCTTCTTCCAATTTTTTAAAAGTCATCTGCTTACATTCTTATTGCCGATTTTCCAGTAGCTGATTAACCTTACCATAGTTTGGCATACTCCTGTATTTTATCTGCACACGCCAAACGGAAATCCGGATCGGTAAATGCACACGTTCCTATTACATTAAATAGTGTTTTCTTTTGTTGTTTTTAAACAGCAAATACTTGAATCTATTCGGTCATATTTTTTACACATATTAAATCCATTTTTTAACAAATTTATTATTTTAAATTCTTCATAAGTTGTTAAACAAAGCTGTAAAAAATGTCGTCGGCATTCGATTCGTAGGAAAATTGTGTTTATTTTTCGATTTTTGAGCGATTATTAGAAAAAATAGGTAATTTTACAAGATTAGGAAATATTTTTTTCCATGTTTGAGTAAACCGTCCGGATCCTATTTACACGGAAATATGTTTCTACATAATTAGAAAAAGAAATTACAACAGTAATATATATATATATATATATATATATATATATATATATATATATATATATATATATATATATATATATATATATATTCAATAAATGTTTTGGTTTTTGTGTTTGGAAAAAAATATCGTTTGTTACTTATTTGCTGCGGTATTTGACCAAGAGGAAGTTGGAGTTATCTCCCACCACCACCATTGCCGCCGTCCGTATACTGCAGAGTTGCCGAAAATAAAATAAATTAATAAAATAAAACATTTTAAGTGAAATAAAAGATGTAATGTTTTCTCAGTTACCTATTAAGAGTAACACGTGATTATAACAAAACGTTTTTGATAAAATCGCTCAATCTGCTAGGGATTCTAAATAATGCTTTTGTTCTAAAAAATGTTGAGCGTTTTCATCTATGTGGTAGAAATGAACAAATCGCAAAACGGTGTAAACACGATTTTTTTCCTTATATTAACCACATATTTTGTCGAGATTACTATTTTAAAAAAGGAAAACAGATGTTTTTATATGTAATAAAGTCTAACTATTTTTACTTAAAAACATATAAATAATTTAAGGAACAAAATATGTTAATGCAAAACTAACTTTGAAAATAAAAATAATGACCAATTGGTGCTAGGGTAATGACATTATAGCCGCATTTTCGTATTGTGAAAGTCTAGCTCTGCTAGAAAACTGCGGCCGCTGTAAAAAAACCCTATTTTCTTTAGGTCACAAGTGTCACGCTCATACATTAATTTTATAGCTATCACAGGTAGTCTAGCACACACACACACACACACACACACACACACACACACACACACACACACACACACACACACACATATATTGCTACGTACATGTTTTAGTTTCAAGCCGACGTCAGCATAGGTTAAGATCGAACTCATGACACGAGTATCGCTAGTAATGTGCCACGATAGATCATCACTTGAATGATTGATTTTTATCGCTTTTAAATTTAAGATTTGTTGCTGGCGTTTTTTAAAAAAAATTTTAATAGGAATATTAACAACTTTGAAACGCTATAATTTTTATTTTTCTGCTACCTAAACGCTATAATTTTTATTTTTCTGCTACCTAAACGGATTTTTAAGAGCTTTAAGCTCTTTTTTTTTATTCATCTATGATATAAATCTCACCTGTCTGTTTAAATGTATCTATGTATGTATGCTTGAATGTTTGCCTAAAACTTTCGACAGAGGCGACGAATTTTCACGAGATAGGTATCGTTTTGAAGCTCCACTACTCGGACGACAAATATCGAAGAATCGGCTAAAAACATTAAGTACTTCACCCTCAACTGGACACTTCCCTACAGGGAGGGGTCGCTTTTTTCGTCGATATTTTCGAAAGTCATCCCCTCTTTTCGATTGTCTAGACTTAATTTAAACATTTATCACTTCCTGTTAGGCGATGAGCGCAATAACAAAGACTTAATGTTTCTTTTTCACTTTCTTTTCCTCCGGGTTGAGTCTGCCTTCCTACTACCACTTTTTGTTTTTGCGCAACATGCACCTCCACCCCCCGGGCAATGCCGGGAACCCAGGCTAGTATATATATATATATATATATATATATATATATATATATATATATATATATATATATATATATATATATATATACATATATCAATAGCCCTTATTTTTTGTGAGACGTATTAATTTAACTATTAATTATTATTATATATTTTTTATTAAATATTATTTACGTGCATAAAAGTATACCATATGGACATGCATGCCCATAGGTATACTTTTATGCACGTGTAGCGACTCCTATATACGACCGGAACCAATCTTCGACAGAGACATTCCCATAGCAATCACGTCTTTCAACACTCACGTGTATGAAGTACGCGCCAGCTTACAACGTCGTAATTTGCCCATCCGCACAAATACGATAGAAGAACTACGTTACGTTTTGCGCGAAGTGATGCAACAAATAGTTTGGAATGTTCTAACCGCGAAAATCAAATCAGTCTAGGATGCAGTTCTACGAGTAAACATCATCGCTTGTGGGAAGTGAAATCATGATTTCGCGCGCCTCATGCACCTTAAATACTCAGCATATCAAGTTACTATATCGAACGAGAATAAAGTTATTTCGAACTGTTGTTTTCATATAAAATGAACACACACACACACGCACACACACACACACGCACACACACACACGCCAGACGATTAAATGTTTTTATGACGATTTTCTCCCCCCCCAAAAAAATAACCACATGTGCCCCTTTGTTCATGAAAATCAGTAAGCATAAACTTTTTGCTTTTTTTTATTATTAGCAAATCCATATGATCGCACTTATTGAAGTGGGATGTTCGTGACAGAAGACTGAAATATTTTTTGTTTACAGTGCTATGTTTAATCTTTATATATATATATATATATATATATATATATATATATATATATATATATATATATATATATATAGTAATTTATAAAATATATATGGCGATTAAGCTACACTGAATATTCTGCTTTTCATCCAACTATAGGATTCGTCAGGCTTATGCGCGAATTCTGTCGTTGCTTCTTGTTTTTATATATGTTGAGGATTTCTAGTCGGCCAATCGGCTTTCTAGTATCCACCGCGCCCCTTCCTACCAGCCAATGGGCATGCATTTTATCAAACAAAGGATCTGTTTTAGAACTAGGTTAGTGGGTTTAGGTGGTCGTTCTCTTTTTTTTTTTATACATATAAATATACCTATGTGCACACAACAATGCACATACATATACATACATATATATATATATATATATATATATACATACATATACATACATGTATGTGATCGTTTATGTATATTCATGTTTATTTAATTTATTTATTTGTTTTTTTTCCTATTGTTATTGTTAGTTTTAAAGCTATTTTGTATCGCTATCCTAGAGTAAGTTTTATTTTGTGAACACAGTTGTTTGTTATTTCCCGCCTACAGTTTAATAGATTTTGAGGTTCTTTAAAGTACAGGATAGAAAATTTTTCATGGAGGCATAATTTACATGGGTCGTCTAAATGTCTGCATGTGGTAGCTTGTCTCATTATTTTCCATTCGACTACCGGCGAATGTCCGCTTTCTTTGAGTTCCCAGTATTTATTCGCTAGTGTTGTTTTTATACGGTGTTTTTTTTTTTTTTGAATGTGCTTTTGTGGTAATAGTATCGGGTTTTGAAAACTAAGGAAGTCATGCCTATGTAATATTTCTTGTTATTCGGGTTTCTTTCGAAAATATTGTTGCTTGATAAACTACGCTTTTTGTTAGACATTTATTTTGGACTGGGCAAAGTGTGCGGTGTCTACAATTGCATTTATCTTGTTCGTTATTAGTATTGTTATTTATGGTATGGTTATTCTTGTCCGGGGTTGGTTTGTTATTATTATTATTATTATTATTATTATTATTATTATTATTATTATTTCTGCTAGTGTTGGTTTTATTTCTGTCATGGTGTCTACTTTTTTATTGTTTATTTTGTTGTTGTTTACATTGTTTTCATTTAGTATTTTGTTATTATGTGCCTTAATTATCATCTCTAAATTTTCGCAACAACTGTAAGATAACTTCAAGGTATTTTTATTGAAGATTTTGTGTAAGGGGTTGGTTGCGGTAAAGTGTTTTTAAAAGTGTTTAAAAAAAAAAAAATACGTCCAAGTAAAAAATGGGCGACTTTCTAAGAAAAACACCGGATACGTTGAGAGCCTATCCTTGTTTTATCGTTATTTTCATGGCAGGTGCTCGTCTGAACTCCAATCCCTGGTCCCCCTCGCCAATCTTTCACGAAAAACACCCGTCTAGCTGAATCCACTGTGAAAAATTTCCCCCACTCTATATCTGTGGCTAAATCAAAACGCGGATTCCATGAACAAAGCTTCTTTCTTAGAACTGCACGCCTGTGGAACTCTGTTCCGTCTGCCTGCTTCCCACCGGACTACAACTTGGATGTCTTCAAGTCCAATGTTAACAAATTCCTAATGAACCGCCCCCCCCTAATTAAACACTTCATCAAATCTCCACACTAACGTAATGTACTTGCAATAACCCTTATCCCTGAGTGGCTTCCGGGCCTTGATAAGTGGTGATCACTGTGTAAAAAAAAAAAAAACTACGTAAACAGATAAACGATAAAAAACTAAACAGTAAAAATATATGTAATATAAAATATATGTAATATGAAATATATGTAATATAAAATATATGTAATATAAAGCTGAAAGTCTGTGTGTGTGTGTGTGCGCGCGTGTGTGTGTGTGTGTGTCTGGTCACGAATAGGCTCCTATATGGTTGACTATTTAAAAAAAAAATGATTACATATAATGATAGAAGATGTATCGAGACACAGGAATGGGTGTGTTTGATCTGGCGGAACGGTGGTTCGATAAAATTGTGGTGTCTGCGTTTGCGCCTGGCCCACAAAGTATGGAAATAAAAAATTAAAAAATTAAAAAAAAAAACGTTTACAAGTGTTTTTGATATAGATGTACATAATAATACTTTGATAAGTATGTTTTAACTTAAATAGGGATGGTATAATAAAATTGTGGGGTCTGCGTTCGCGCCTGTACTCCATGGAAATATGGCACAAAATTTAATAAAGACTTTTCATATCTATTTGCGTAAGTATACTTTGATAATTATGTTTCAGTTTGAAGAAATATGGTATAATCAAATTATTGGGTGTTCGTTCGCGCCTGACCTCCATAGAATGGAAATATGTCACAAAGTTTAACAAGGTTTTTTTAATATAGATCCACAGAATATTGTGATAAGTGTTTCAGTGTGAACAGGTATGGTATAATAAATTATGGGTTTCATCTATTTTATTTATGGTCCACAATAACACCTTAACTTTAATCTTAATTCACGTTAACTTTTATTTATTTTTTTGAGTTGAATCATATTGTGTCGAATAAATTCACCTCATAAATTCAGGTGAAATTAAAGTGAAAGTCACCCCCAAAGTCGGAACTTAAGAAAATTTCTCGACACAAATTTTGCATAACTCTGTTTTTTTTCTTCTCCACCTGCACGTGGCACTCTTTCGAAAATAGATAAATAGATAAATAATAAAAAATAAGAACGTTACTTGTTATCGTGTCAAAAGAAGGAAAAAATCCTGCTCACGTGATTACGTGTCTTACGTTTACATAACCTTTTTATTTTAATTTATATATCTTTTTTGTCAGTGTACTAGAAGGAATTCAGTTGATTACAACCTTTTCTGTGTGTCTTTACTTTACAATAGTACAACCCTGAATCCGACGGCGCAATACTACACCGTTCAATACTGTAAAACTGAAACGAAGCTGTTCTGCTTGAAAAGGGCGCCATGTTTCTTCTTATTCATATTTTATATCGATTCTTTGCTTTAAAAAACTAAAGTAATTACGTGTTTACTTTTTTAATATCCCATTTTGCTCGTCAGGAAAAATTCGATAGCATACAAAACAATATTATTGGGACAATTAAAGAGCACTACGAGTGAGGAGAGTTGATGAAGTGTTTACTTAAGGGGGCGGTTCATTAGGAATTTGTTAACTTTGAAGACATCCAAGTTGTAGTCCGGTGGGAACAAGGCAGACGGAACAGAGTTCCACAGGCGTGCAGTTCTAATGGCTATACCCGTGCCCCTCCTGCTGCTAACCCTGCCCATACACTCATGTTTTCTATCAATCACACTGAGGAAGATCGAATGATCGGTAGAAATTATGTGCTTTTAAAGAAAATATTCTTGTTTTTTTTGTAGATTGAGATTGAAAATATTCTTGTTTTTTTTGTAGATTGAGATTTTCGGGCTGACTTTTTTTGTAACGAACTGTCTGTACTGGTGTTTTCATTTATTGAGATTGTCGGACAGACTTGCTCATCTTGGTTGTTATAATCACAACATTTCGGCCGCTTTGCCCTCCGGCCTTCATCAGGTGTTTTTTGTAACGAACGGGGGAACCGTTTGTTAAGAGTTTCGAACCCAACCCTTTATTATTATAACGGGGGTACCGTGTTCGTGTCACTAGTGACATATGGCCGAGTGGTCCTAGACGTTGTATTAAAGTTTACAGTTACTCAAAGGTGCTGAGTTCAATCCTGAACGAAGGCAGTGAAAAGTAACATTCAAAACAGAGAATCAGCAACCATGTCTCAGAGCCTAGCTGGAGTCCGAACACGGTATCCCCGTAATAATAGTGAAGGGTTGGGTTCGAGACTCCTAACAAACGGTTCCCCAGTTCGATACAAAACACTTGATGAAGGAGGGCAAAACGGCCGAAACGTTGTGACTATAACAATCAAGATGAGGAAGTCAGTCCGAAATCTCAATCAATAAAAACACCTCATCTCAAAAATACAGACAATTACTAGACTTTTTGTATTCCTACACGTCAACACACATGAAATAAATACAGAAAATATTCGTATTGATTTTCTATTCATACATATATATATATATATATATATATATATATATATATATATATATATATATTTATTCAATTTTCACCCCCAACAAGGCACAGTGCCACTTTGAAGAAGGGGGCTACTATCAGGGACTTAATTAGCGGGGTCATTATGAAGGGAGACGAGTAGAAAGATGTTTGTTAACATTACACTTGAACTTCGGCATATCAGTGCAGTTGGGAAAGCAGAATCCCGGAAGTTCTGGGGAAGAAACTATTGGAGTAAAAGGCTTTCTTGCACCTAGGGATCTCTACTGTAAAGGGATGAGACTTAGTAGCTTGTCGGGTTTGTCGGGGGTAGTTACGTCGGGGAGGTACAAGTGTTTGCAGTTCGTCAGAGCATTCACCATTAAAGTATTTGTAGAATAGGCAGAGGGATGCAACATCTCATCGATGGGACAGAGGCTGAAGCCTAGATGACAGTTCAGGACCTATCAGGTTGGCGACTCTCTTTTGAACCCTGTCCAGGAGCGAGAGACAAGCAGCAGATGCACCAGTCCAGATGTGACAACAGTACTCCATACATGGGCGAATGGTTGCCTTATAGAGGTATAGGATACTGTCAGGCGTAAGTAGTTTTCTAGCACGGTAGAGGGAGCCAACCTTCCTTGCAGCAGCCTTGGCAATGCTCTCAATGTATCTATTCCAGTTCATATTCCCTGTAAACGTTAGGCCGAGGAGTTTAAAAGAAGTACTTTCAGGCAATGTGTTCTTGGCCATTGCTATTGTGTGGTAGAGAAGGTTTCTTGTAGTTATTGAAGGAAACAAGCTTAGTCTTAGCAGCATTGAATGTGACCAACCATGTCCCCATTCCACTACAGATTTAAATGTATATATATATCTCTATCTCTCTTTCTCTTTCTCTCTCTCTCTCTCTCTCTCTCTCTCTATATATATATATATATATATATATATATAGGGAGTACTATAACGAAGCAATAAAAAAATCAGGTTACAATAAAAGAATACAGTACATAAAGAACCATAATGTTGAACACACTAACTTTAGAACAAATGTAAATATAATATCATATAATAGAGTAATGAATAGAAATAGAAATAAAATAGGAACAAATAACAGAACTGATAACAACATAAGTACCAGCACTCGTGAAAAAACAATAAGAAGGGAGAACAACACTAACACAAATAGAAAGAATAAGAGGAAGCAACAAACATGGTTCAACATCCCATACTCTATACATATTAAAAATAATATTCCAAAAGAATTCTATGGAATAATAGATAAAAACTTTCCACCAAGCAATAAATTAAGTAAAATCATAAACAAAAACACTGTAAAAATTTCTTACTCAACCTCACCAAATTTAATTAGAAATATAATAGGAACGAACAGAGCCAAAATAGAAAAAGCAAATAATAATAACTTAGAAAATAATAGGAATGAAAACTGTGGATGCAACTGCCGTGTAGCTATGGAATGCCCGTTAGAAGGAAATTGCCTCGTATCAGATGTTGTATATAAATGTGAAGTTAAAACTAATAGAGGTGTAAAAGCATACATTGGTAGTACGAGCACTCAGTTTAAAACCCGGCTAAACAATCATATTTCATCATTTAACAAAAACAATAATAGTAGCAGAAATATAATAAATAACACAGCAAACACTAATAATACTAATAATAACCATAGTGGGAGGGAAACAAATAGAAAGAAAAATAATAATGACACTGCACTTGGGGAATGGATACGTGAGCTAAAAAGCAAAAATATAGAGTACACTTTGAAATGGTCCGTGATAGGTAGGGCAAAAAGTTATCATCCATCAAAATCAGGCAAATGTTCCTTATGTTTACTAGAATCCTACAAAATACTAACATCTGATAAAAAATCATTGTTAAATCACCGTACAGACAACATACAAATATGTCTGCATAAAAATAAGTTCCTAATATCAAGATATAGATAATAAGTAAACAAATAGATAGACAAAAAACTGAACAAAAATATTTTCTTTTCACCAAAAAAACCGAGTTTAAGATAAATGAATAAAAAATGTTAGAATAGCAAATAAATAACAAACCTGAACACAACATAAATACACATGATTAATAAATAATAATATGATAAATAAAAAAAAAAATAGCAAAATGACAAAGATTAATAATTGAAACAAAAAATAGATAAGTTATTTCCCTTTGACTACTAAATTATAAGGTAAATGCACAAATTCTAAAAGATGTAAGTTAATGACTGAATAAATAAGAAACAAAGAATTGATAGAGTTAATTCCCTTTAATCGCAAAATCAGAAAAGACCGTAAACTTGACACTAAACATTATAAATTGGAAATAACGAAAATAATTAACAAAAAACATAATATAAGAATCAGAAATAAGAAATATGTACATAATGATAACCATTTTAGCCTAATAATAAAATAAATACGAAAAAAAAAACAATAACAGAAAAAAATAAGTATAGACGGCTAAAAAATAAAATGTAACGTAAACACCCAAGAGATACGGAAAAAAAAGGAAAAATTACTAGCTTAAGAAGAAGTTAAAAAATTAATTAAATAATTTCGTAAATAATAAATCAAACGTAATAAAAGAAGAAACAAAATAAGAATGCAGAATTAACATAATTGATATTAGATACATAAATTGGAAAGAAATTAAAAAACCAAAAAATACGAAAATAAGGCTAACAAAAAGAAAATATAGATCTATAAAAAACCCATGGAAAATTTTTAAAGATGGCAACCTCGATAAAAAAATTCCATCCCCATGTGAGTTTTAAAAACAATTTTTTGACTGTAATTAATTGATTTTAATTGTCTCCGAAGAGAACGGTAAATAATGAAAATTCGGTATGTTATAATTAAAACAACCGTTTGCCCTTTTACCCTTCGAAACAGCTGTCAGACTAAGAAAAAAATATATAATAACATGTCATAAAAAATAATAAAAACAAAAATTGTGTACTACTAAAAAAAGGTGTTGTTTTTTCTGATTGTATAAATAATATATATATATATATATATATATATATATATATATATATATATATATATATGGCCAAGTACGGCCAAGGATGGAATACTGTTGCCATATCTGGGCAGGAGCTGCCAAAAACAGCCTATCATGCCTTGACAGAGTACAAAATAGACTTCGTGGTTTAGTGGGGGATGCCCTTTTCTCTACCCTGCAACCCCTCTCCCACAGAAGAGACGTTGCGAGCCTATCCTTGTTTTATCGTTATTTTCATGGCAGGTGCTCGTCTGAACTCCAATCCCTGGTCCCCCCTCGCCAAACTTTCACGAAAAACACCCGTCTAGCTGAATCCACTGTGAAAAATTTCCCCCACTCTATATCTGTGCTTAAATCAAAACGCGGATTTCATGAGCAAAGCTTCTTTCTTAGAACTGCACGCCTGTGGAACTCTGTTCCGTCTGCCTGCTTCCCTCCGGACTACAACTTGGATGTCTTCAAGTCTAATGTTAACAAATTCCTAATGAACCGCCCCCCTAATTAAACACTTCATAAAATCTCCTCACTAACGTGATGTACTTGCAATAACCCTTATCCCTGAGTGGCTTCCGGGCCTTGATAAGTGGTGATCACTGTGTAAAAAAAAAAAAAATATATATATATATATTGTAAATAACTAAACAAGATGTTTTTAATTCACACTAATAATATTTTCGTAGAATTACATCTTACACGCGTTTCATTGACGAGAGTATGTACACTATTTTCGCGGACAACACTGAGTAGCCGTGCTAGTTGGATATACAAATCGTTTGGTGACTTTTTATTCAAGAGGAGGGGGAGGGGGCGGAGGAGGGTGGCTGTCCTGTCGCGAAAATGGTTAAAAATGTTAGTCAATAAAAAAGGCAATGTTCTAAAAATAGTTTTTCTCCCCCCAGGCATGTCACTTCGGTACATCACACAGACAAAAAAAAAAAATAAATAAAAAAAAGAAAGAAAAAAAAGGACAGGTTATTGAATTACTTGAGATTTTTCGCTAACAAGATTGCTGACAATACTCAGAGAATATATATATATATATATATATATATATATATATATATATATATATATATATATATATGATAGCAACGTCTTGTCAGACGAGTGCCACTCCCTCAGACATTTAAAATCCATGAGCCCAAATGTCTGAGGGAGTATCTATACAAATATGATGTTACAGAGTCTTAGCTTTGTACGACAGCTAAGTCTCTCTCTCGGTTCAAAATGTTGAGATCCAGCAACAAGCAAGAGCAAGATAGCCAGCAACAAATTAAACTGCAGACCAGCTTAATGCGGGTACTGGTCTTCCGCTTTATGGTTTTTTAAATCAGAGATTTGCTTCTCCTAGAAAGGTTGCCTTCACCACGGCTTACGGGAGCCCTCTCTACCCCAATACACATATACACACACACACACACACACACACACAAATATACACGGTGCTAGTTGGCTGTTGACCCAGAAAAAGAGTTCATTCGCCCTTTGGCGAATATATATATATATATATATATATATATATATATATATATATATAACTACTTAATTTACTCACATAAAGTTAATATACGAAAGTATAGATTTATGCATAAACTTTAAGTATTTACTTCAAAAGTGCTCAATATATATATATATATATATATATATATAATTTAAAGGAGATTAGAACAATAGTCTAAAGAGCTGAGTGTATTTTAATGTAACAGTGAAATTACTAGTTTAATTAAAATACAGGAAATAGAAAGTTACATTACTTAATATATATATATATACACTTGTGCCCGATATTATTCATACCCCTCGGATCTTTGAGATTTCTATAAGAATATTGCTCAAACCAGAAGGTAGACAATATTAAAGGGATTTCAAACAATAAATCAAGCATCAGCATTTAATTTAAACTCAACAAATAAATAAATTATGCAAGTTTGAAACATTATACAAAGAAAAACAATAATGGCACAAGTTCAAAATTATTCATACCTCTCTTACTAATAGTCAATAGCATGCCCTTTATTCTTAATAACTGCCTGTAACCGTTTTGGATATTTATCAACAAGGTTTTTACAAGCATCAACACTGATTTTTGACCATTCTTCAATGCAGTAGTTCTCCAAATCCCTCAAATTTCTAGGTTTCCGCTTTTTAACCTCAGTTTTTAATATGTGCCAGAGGTGTTCGATAGGGTTCAGGTCGGGACTCTGGCTAGGCCATTCCAAAACATTAATTTGATTATCCTCAAACCATTTCGTGACTATTTTGGCAGTATGTTTTGGATCATTATCCTGTTGAAGGACCCAGTTTGGTCCTAAATGGAGCTTCTCCGCATCCTGTCTAATGTTTTTCTGGAGTATCTCCAAATATTGCTCCTTCTTCATGGTTCCATCTATCTTGACCAAACTACCTGGACCACTAGCCGAAAAGGAGCCCCAAAACATTAGGCTACTACCACCATGTTTCACCGTGGGCATGGTGTTCTTTGGGTTGTAAGCTTCTCCTTTCTTCCTCCAAACGTAAGAAGCATCCATATGGCCAAGCAATTCAATTTTTGTTTCGTCAGTCCACAAAATACTTGAGAAAACGGACTCTGGAGAATTCACATGGGTCCTAGGAAACTTTAGACGTGCTGCAAGGTGTTTTCCGGTGTGCAGTGGAGTCCTTCTTGGTCTTCTTCCTTTCAGACCATTTTCATGCAAAGTCCTTTGCAATGTTTGCCTTGATATTTTTATGCCAGAAGACTCCAGATTTTCTAAAATGTCCTTAGTAGTGGTGGTTGGATTTGCATTAACACTTCTTACAATATTCCTGGTGGCTCTAACAGATATTTTCCTTTTCCTTCCTCTACCAATCAAGTTGTGGTTTGTGCGGTGGCTCTGGAATTTTTTGATGATGCTCTGTACTGTTGCTGTAGGGACCTCAAATTTCTTGGAAATTGACTTATAACCTAAACCATCCTTATGTGAATTCACAATTTTAGTCCTAAGATCATTACTAAGCTCTTTTTTCTTCCCCATTCTAATAATTTCTATTCTTTTATTGGTTTTCAGTTGATATCATTTTAATTTCTGAAAAATGCAAAAAACGAAATGAAATTAATCAAAGGTTGTATAAAAGCATTCAAAATAAGAATCAAACAGGAAACAAACAGTCAGAAACTCGATTAATACTGAAAAAATAAGGGGGTATGATTATTTTTGAACATTGCAGATTTTATAAATAGCTGTATATTTCTTTTATTACAAGTATCCCGAGATTTTAAAATGACGAAAATGATCAGAAGAGGTTTATTAAGAATATGTATCAATATGGACGTAAACAATAAATTCTTACAAAGTTACACCTAATAAACTCAATTTTCAAAGGGGGGTATGAATAATATCGGGCACAAGTGTATATATATATATATATATATATATATATATATATATATATATATGTGTGTGTGTGTGTGTGTGTATATATATATCATTTAAAATGCAATTATCCACTGACACGTGTTTCGTCGTCTACGACTCATCAGTGGCTGTATCTAGAAAGATTCGAAATCGGGACCCAACGGTAATGAGCCTAAACCCTTACCCCTGGACCAAAACAAAACAACATCTAAGTAAATCGCGATATATCCAGACAGTCGGCGAGATGGTCCAGGGGTAAGGGTTTAGGCTTATTACCGTTGGGTCCCGATTTCGAATCTCGCTAGATTCAGCCACTCTGAAACACGTGTCAGTGGATAATTACATTTTAAAAGATATATATATATATATATATATATATATATATATATATATATATATATATATATATATATATATATATATGTATATATATATACCGCTCCCCATACCAAATTAGTTAAAAGGGAGAATTATTCCCAACTCGCATTTAGATAAAAATGCACTTTCGTAAATGATTGAATTCATTCAAAACATATCGCTAAAACCAAAACAAACCAACACACACACATATATATATATATATATATATATATATATATATATATTGTTTAAAATATAATTATCCACTGACACGTGTTTCGTCGTCTACGACTCAGTAGAGTGACTGAATGAGTCGTAGACGAAGAAACCTGTGTAAGTGGATATATTTTAAACAATATCGGTCTCCACTTCGGGAGTACCAAAGTGGTAAAAAGGAAAAATGATTCCCAACTCGCATTTAGGTAAAAATGCACTTATGTATCAATAATTAAATTAATTCAAAAAGTATCACAGACAAAATCAAAATAAATGACATCTCTCTCTCTCTATACGAAAGTAGAGATTTATGCGTAAATTTTAAGTATTTACTTCAAAAGTGCTCAATATATATATATATTTAAAATGTAATTATCCGCTGACACGTGTTTCGTCGTCTACGACTCATCAGAGTGGCTGTATCTAGAAAGATTCGTAATTTAAATCGTAATTTCATAAAGAGAGATAGCAAGCAGAAAGGGACTATTAAAGCCTTTGGACGGGCATTAGATTACTCCACAATGAATTTTATGGTGATTTTTAAAAATTAAGAAAAATTGTTTCATCTCCGAAAAGTTATTGATGATGATGATGATGATAATGATGATATATATATATATATATATATATATATATATATATATATATATATATCTCAACCTTATTTCAAGCGGTTAATGGTAGCCGAATGGATTAGGTCTCCGCTAATCGAGCCAAAGATGTCTCGTGATACGGGGTTCGAATCGTTCGACTGGTATTAATCGTGACACCCTGCACTGAAGATTCCCGAAAGGATGAAACACTAGTGTCTGTAGGTATTTAATAATTATTATAGTAAAAAAAAAATTGGAAATGTATAAAAAAGAATACGAAAAGTATAAAAGCTCATAACTTTTCTTTATTCGTTTTCAATTGGTACGTGCAGGAATACAAAATAATATTATGAAAAAAAAATTTAAAAACTTTTTTTATAAGTACATATTTTCGACCGATCCTTTAGTCTTCATTGGTGTAGTAGTGAAAGTATGAGCATGCACGGGGAAAAGGGGAATAGAAAAGGAATCGTTCGACTGGTATTAATCGTGACACCCTGCACTGAAGATTCCCGAAAGGATGAAACACTAGTGTCTGTAGATATTTAATTATTATAGTAGAAAATAATTATATATATAGAATTATTTTTTATTACCGTATCTTTCTGTTAAGGGGTTTTCTGTAAAAGTTTGAGGACGCTACAGACGGCAAAAACAAAAAACAAAAAAAACGGTCGTGTAGCGAAAACAATAATGTAACTTAACAGAAAGATACGGTAATAAAAATAAAACGCATATTTGCTCTACAACAGTATTGAGCACTTTCCTCAGGTTTTATTAATTACCATCTCCACGATATATATATATATATATATATATATATATATATATATATATATATATATATATATATACGAGGGCCGTGCAATAAGTAATGCCCCTGACCCACTTCCAATAGCAGTAGAGCAACGAAACTTGGCACAGTTATTAGCCTTTCTCTACATAGGAACCACCCAGAGTTATGCATTTCTCCCATCGTTTGATGCAGCTCTGGAGACCGTTTTTGTAGAACACCCAGGTTGGTCTTCCAACCACGATGTGACTTCAGAAATTAAGGCTGCGTCATCTGGGAAACGCTTTCCTTTCAAAAACAACTTCATGGCTGGGAAGAGGTGAAAGTCAGAGGGTGCAAGGTCGCGAGAGTAGGAAGGATGGGGAAGGATTTCATAACCACACGCCCGTGCTTCTGATCTGGCGACATGCGAGTTGTGGACCGGAGCGTTGTCCTGCAGAAGGAGGGCACCTTTGCTGATCTTGCCCGCCTCTTGATTTTGATAGCTTCCCTTAATTTCCTCAAAAGTGAAGCATAATAGGCTCCTGTAATTGTGGTACCCTTTGCCAGGAAATCTGTCATCACTACTCCGTCCTGGTCCCAGAAGACTGTGAGCATGACCTTGCCAGCGGAGGGCTGCACCCTTGCCTTCTTTGGAGATGTTGAGTCCAAGTGCTTCCACAGCATTGACTGGGCTGTTGTCTCTGGATCATTGTGATGGACCCAGGTTTCATCCTGTGTAATCAGTCTTTTGAAAAACTTTGACCCATCTTCTTGGTACATCTCCAAATTCATCCTCGAGCATTCGACTCGTTCTCGCTTCTAGTATAGTGTGAGCAACCTGGGAATCCATCTGGCAGACACCTTATGCATATGCAAATAGTCATGAATGATAGTTTCCACAGACCCTGTACTAATCTTGACATCTTGGGCTATTTGGCGAATAGTAATGCGCCGATCTTCCAAAATGGCAGCCTCAACTTGACGGACAGATGCCTCATCAATGGCAGAAGGGGAGCGACCAGGCATGGGAGCTGTTTCCACGGTGTCCGGAAAACTCGTTCCGGGAAAACTCGTCTCCGGAAAACCCGTACCCGGAAAACTCGTACCCGGAAAAATCCCCCCTTTTTGCTAGGTAGGAAAACTGGTCCCTTATTGAATAAATATCGATTGAAAACACATTTTATTACCGTCCTTGAAGGAGATATTGTTTTTAAAAGCGACTATGTACCCCATAATATTTAAAAAAAATAGTTTTAACGATTGCTTTAAAAAATAAGCTTGATTACGGAGTCAAGATACAAAAAACGAAACTATATATTTATTTTTAAAAATAATTTAGTTTTAACACTTTTTGTGTCATTACGGAACAAAAAGAAAGAAAACGCATATTATCAAAGAAAGCAATTATTTTATTTAGAAGAATTAAATCAGTTTAAATAATTCTTGTGTTAATTCAAAACAACAAAAAGAAACACTGAAATAATAACGTCAATATTTCGAAAGCCATTCTTAACACTATTTAAAACTATATCTACCTCAGTATTTTCTTTAATTTTCGGACATTTTTGTTAAAAATTATTTACTAAGTAATGTCGAGTGCAACATTACTTGTTATTTCTTTTTAACTAAATAAACTCTTTAAAATAAGTTTAAACACCAAAAACTTACAAAGCTAGGTAGAAAACGAAAACTTAGAAAAATCAATTTAATTTTTTAAAAATAATAAACATGTAAAAATATTTTTTTAAATATTATGGGATGTGCATTATTACCTAAAAATATACAAATTTATTTTCTTTTGGAGGGGGGGCTCGTTTTAAAACTATATCTACCTCAGTATTTTCTTTAATTTTCTAAAACGTGATCCTCTTATGTCGGACATTTTTTTATTCATAAGTAACACTCCACATTACTTTTTTTTTTAGCTAAATAAACTCTTTAAAATAAGTTAAAAGACCAAAAACTAACAAAACTAGGTCAAAAACGAAAACTTAGAAAAAAATAATTTAATTTTTTTAAAGCAACAGTAAACAAGTAAAAATATTTTTTTTTATTATTATGGGATGTGTATTCTCTTTTAATGACAATATCTTCTTCAAGAACGGTCATAAAATGTGTTTTCGATCGATATTTATTCAATAAGGGACGAGTTTTCCTACCTAGCAAAAGGGAACGAGTTTTCCGGGGTCGAGTTTTCCGGGTACGAGTTTTCCGGAGACGAGTTTTCCGGAGA
>NC_136527.1:2074040-2164040 GCF_053919585.1 Euprymna scolopes
CATAAAAAAACTATAAAAAAAATCAAGAAAGAAAAGAAATTTAATTTTATTTTTTCATTAATTTCTTTCTGTGCAAAGCAATTCTTTCAAACTTACTCTGTTTCCAAAATGTTTTTATTTTATTCCCCTCCCCCTTCATTCATTTTCCTCCGCATCCTGGCAAGATTACTGTACACATAGATTCGAAAAAATAGTCAAAAACAAATATATAAATAAATGTTATCAAAGGCAAGATAAGTTACTTTTCTACCTAACTGGATATCTTTTTTGTGTTTTTATTCAATGTAATATATTTATTCAGCTCGAAAAACATACAGTGTTTACCGATGTGTTGGAAAATTCAAGATGGCGTCTCACACCCTCTTTAACACCGTAAGTTTGGGAAAAGGTGTTATAAATAAAAAACTATACAAAATACTATTAAAACCCCGCCGAATATATGTCAACCTATGTCACGGTAACATATATTGAGCGAGTTTTTAACAGTATTTTAACAGGGCACATCGTAAAAACTGACCCATTAATTTTCCTGAAGTAAAAACTATATCGTTTTTAAACTTTTAAAACTGTACATTATAAAAAGAAAACTGTTCGAGTGATTTTTTTTTTTTTTTTTACATGGGTGTCACCACTTATCAAGGCCCAGAGGCCACTCAAGGATAAGGGTTAATAGGTATACATTAGTCATTGTGATTTTAGCATAGTAAACAGTGGGAATTTTGTAACTTGGATTACTTGAAAAAGAAAACTGTTCGAATGATTGAAAATGAAAACAAAATAACAATGTAAATATATTGATAAGAAAAAAACAAAAACAAACGAAGTTTCCGTTTCAGGAACCCGAGTTTAATTTTATGTCGTAATCATTCAACTCGTTAGCGGTTTTATTCAGCGATTAGGGGTAACCATACGACATATCTAATTACCAAAGCGATTTTTTTTTAATTTTTTTTTTTTTTATCAAAACTAAACCTGTTTAGTTTTAATGAACCAATTTTTTTAAAGCCAACACTTTAGTTATTTTGAGAGCGTGCAACTGCACCCGAAAGGTTGATTAGGAAACTCCAAATCCTTTTATGACTCGGAAAAAAAAAGGGCTTTTTATCGGCTTAAATGATAAACTAATGTTAAATATTAGTATTTGCCATCGATTCTGAAATAAAATGAAATCCTGACATTGTGATCATTTTTGCAGGTGTTATGTGCCAAATATTGAAATAAGAATGTTTAAATTCAATTATTGTAATTTAAGTCTTTAAGTTTAAAGTCGATTTTATTTATAAAATATCTTTTTAGAAATCAATCTCAAAAACAATCTGAACAATAAATCTCTTTTGTTATGGCTAAGTTTTTGTCAAGGGTAGAAATTATAATAGACAAGTATTCATCCATGATGACATTTTACCGATTTCCTGGTTTACAGGTATTCTTGCTAAATTTCTTCGAAAGAATTGACATAAACAATACTTCAACTAAATACGTATATTTCATGCAATAATGACTTTTATTTCTTCTGACTTTTCCTAAACTAAACATAAAACATCGGTTAGGGTTAGTTTAACATTCTGTAAAAGTACCTTCCGTTTTTTTTTTTTGTTTTTTTTTTTGTACTTCTGCAGAGAAGGTAAAAAACCGATAAAAACTGGATATATTTTTCGTGTTTTTATTCAATTTAACATGTTTATTCAGCTCGAAAAGAATACAGTGTTTACCGATGTGTTGGAAAATTCAAGATGGGGTCTCACACATTCTTTAACACCGTAAGTTTGGGAAAAGGTGTTATAAATAAAAAACTATACAAAATACTATTAAAAACCCGCCGAATATATGTCAACCTATGTCACGGTAACATATATTGAGCGAGTTTTTAACAGTATTTTAACCGGTTTTTTATTTATTACACCTTTTTCCAAACTTACCGTGTTAAAGAGAGAATCGGCCGCCATCTTAAATTTTCCAATACATCGGTAAACACTGTATGCTTTTCGAGCTGAATAAACATGTTAAATTGAATAAAAACACGAAAAATTTGCCTTTGATAACATTTATTTGTTATATATTTGTTTTTTGGCAACTTATTCGAATCTATGTGTACAGTAATACAAACCCGAAATGAATTTAAGACCACGAGTGAAATGAGAAAAAGAAGTCAGCGGGTTTGGTTGCCATAACAACGTGACGGTAGTGAACGTGTGTGTGTGCGTGTGTGCGCGTATTTCGTGTAGTTTAGTATTTTTTTGCGTAGTTTAGTATTTTTCGTGCAGTTTAGTATTTTGTGTGCGCGTATTTCGTGTAGTTTCGTATTTTTTTAATTTGTAAATAACAAGTTATTAAAAAATTAAACCCTTCCAAGATGGACAATAAATAAAGCCATAATATTTTATGGTAAAGGTAAGAGCGTAGAAACGATTGTTTTTTAGGAGATGTGATTATTGGATTAACCAATCAGAAATCGTCTGTGGCACACACACATCTCTGTTTTTATAGATATACTAGCAATCGGTGCCCGGCGTTGCCCAGGTGTTTTGAGGTTAATGCTGAGAATAAAAAACGGTCAATTTTTTAAACTTTGACCCCTATTATGACTTCTTAACATTTATTGTTTAGGGATCAAGTAAAGGTAATAAGTTAGATCCATGTCCAAGGAATCTATATCTAAAATATCACGTGTTTAGACCCAAAATTGTAGGAGGAGTTTGGTAGAGTTCTCAAAGGTCAAATCGTTTGATAGCGAGGCCAAATTTCGCGAATTTGGCCTTTTTTTTAAAGCAGTTTGGCCTTCAAAATTTATGTTTGGCCTTTTTCTTCACCGATGAAATCTGGGGACGCAACGGAAATTTTCGGCTAAAAAATGTTGTTACTATGCACATCTATTTATTGAAATACAATTTGTGGCAAAATTTCAGGAAAAACTAATGGATGGTTCTCTCGCAATAGTCCGGACAATTCGCTAAATTATCTCGTCAAAACCTTAAATCTCGAATTTTTGTGCATTTTTTTTCGGGGGGGGGGGCTAATTTGGCATAATAGTGTCCATTTAATAGTATTATCTTGAAAAAATAAAAAAATAAGGAAAATTACCCAAAAAACAAACAAACAAGAACAACAAAAGTGTGCCGTATTTTTAAAAGTTTTATTGCGTTGTTTTTATTTGCTTTTTTTATTTCATCGGTGAAGAAAAAGGCCAAACAGAAATTTGAAGGCCAAACTGCTTTAAAAAAAGGCCAAATTCGCGAAATTTGGCCTCGCTATAAAAATCAAAATGGGGAAATCCCCCTACTTGAACTTTCTGTTTAATTAATAATGACTCGCTTGTAGCGTTGATTTTTTTCTTTTTTCGCTATAAAAAAATAACTACTTGATGAAATTACGTGATTTTTTCTGTAGGAAAACTTTATCCCATGACGAGTACGTACAATATATATATATTTTTTTAAATATTTCCATTTTTTAATGTCAATGGAAAACTGCACAAGTACCCAAACCCGAAATGTAAAGACCACGAGTGAAGGCGCTTTTTTTTTTTTTTGGTTTAGTTTCATAATGGCGGCCGTGATGTCGGAGGTTCGATTGTTAGATTGTAAGTTTCGTATTTTTTTAATTTGTAAATCGCAAGTTAGGAAAAAATTAAACCCTTCCAAGATGGACAATAAATCAAGCCATAATATTTTATGGTAAAGGTAAGAGCCTACGAACCATAGTTTTTTAGGAGATGTGATTATTGGATTAACCAATCAGAAATCGTCTGTGGCACACACATCTCTGTTTTTATAGATATATAGATATAGAAGATAGATATAGATATAGATATAGATAGATAGAAGATAGAAGATAGATTAAATGTTAAATAGATTTTGTAAATAGTACAGTTGAAATGATTAGAATATTTCCAATATGTAATAAGGTCGAGGTAATTAGTTAAAGAGATTTAATATAATGTGATATGCAAATGAGCATAAGTCATTCGATATGGGGGTTGTTTGTAGAATAGTATATAAAGAAATTAGGCAAAGATTCTAATGTCTCCTATAACAGAAACATCCTAAAATGGGTTCTAATGTTTCTCTACCAGGAGAGATCTACCCTCTTACCTCCTTTATATTTCGTTGATGATGGAGAGCTGTACACACAGACAGAAACACACAAACCCTATTACTTTATAAAAATATAGATATATATATACTAGCAGTTCAGTCCGGCTTTGCTCAGGCCCTATGTACTGTTCATAACTTTATGTGCATATGTATATATTAAAAAGTTTGACACATGTTCAGATAACCTACAGCTAAAATTTCAAGTGTTTAAACCCCCAAATGGTGAAGGAGTTTGGTAGAGTCTGCAAAGATCAACTCGTTCAGCTTTTAGCAGACAAATTTTCGCCCAAAATCTAATTAAAAAGCTTGCTGCATGTCTGAATATTTTTTATGCAAAATTTCAAATGTTTAGACTTAAAATTGGCTGAATAGTTTGCTAGATACCGCAAAGGTCAAATCTTTAGAACTTTGACCCCTTGGTAGCGAAATATTTGGCCAAAAACCAATTAAAATCTTGCCGTATATATAAAATTTAAAATGTGTAGATTAACAATGATCCCAATTTTTACCCCTTAAAATTTGTTGTATTGGGCTCAAATCAAATTAAAAATTTGATCCATGTTCAAGTAACCTACATTTAAAATTTCAAAAATAGACAATGGCAAGTCCTCGGGTAGTGGTTGAGGGCTTTTTTGAGGTAAAACGATGAGTCAAATGCATAAAAATTAAAATATTTTAAACGTCAAATTTGGTGTTTAGGACCCAAAAACTTAATTCCAGGAATTTGCTCCCAAAAGTGCAAATTAAATATTTGGCATATCGTAATGAAAAATGGTCTGCTGGCAGTTGTTCATGGCTTGTTGTAAGTCTAATGCGAATACGAAATAGTATATATATATATATATATATATATATATATATATATTACAATATATTAAGATATCTTCAACAAGAGAAACAAAAAATTTCTTTGGTAAGTTGAAAAGCCTTGCATGAGATTTAATAGTGTGATCATTTGCACAACATTCAGTGCAGTATTTTGCAGGAGTTTTGTAATGGTCAAATCGTTGAACTTTGACCTTTTGACAGTCAAATTTTTGACTGAAAATCGATTAAAAAATCTCAGTACTCATTATGTCAAATCTCGAGGCTATAGACTCAAAATTGCTTGGTATGGAAATGTACACACATTTTTACACTATGTTACATAATTTTTGCACCAACCTAATATGTTTGCATTATTCTTTACACCAACCTTATATTTTAACATTATTTTTTTGCACCAACCTTATATTTAAACATTCTTTTTTGCGCCAATTTTATATTTTAACATTAATTTTTGCACCAACCTAATATGTTTGCATTATTCTTACACCAACCTAAATTTTTTTAATTATTTTTACACCAACCTAATATTTTTACATTATTTTTCTACCAACCTAATATTTTTACATTATTTTTTACACCAACCTAATATTTTTACATTATTTCTTACACCAACTTAATATTTTTACATTATTTTTTACACCAAGCTAATATTTTTACATTATTTTCATACCAACCTAATATTTTTACATTATTTTTATACCAACCTAATATTTTTACATTATTTTTTACACCAACCTTATATTTTTACATTATTTTTTACACCAACCTAATATTTTTACATTATTTTTATACCAACCTTATATTTTTACATCATTTTCATACCAACCTAATATTTTTACATTATTTTTATACCAATCCAATATTTTAAATTATTTTTACACCAACCTTATATTTTGACCGATTAAATGGAAACTATTTGCGTTGATACGCTTAATAATTGTTTTTTTTTAAACAAATGGCGAGTTATGTGAAACTTTGTCGATGGCGTTACACATGCCATTTAAGCTTTGAATTAATTGGAAAACTAGCTGGCCGTCCGGCGTTTCCCGGTCGTACAATATGCTTCCACATAACTGCTTTACTGGTATTTGTTTTAAGAATGAAACTTACCATTTTCTCGTAGAACGGGCGTCAGACACTCCAAGGAAGAAGTAAAATAACATTTTATAAAAGACATGCGTAGAGGGATCACAAGGTTGCCAATGCATTTAAACAAAAAACATTTCGAATTGTTTGTATATTTTGCAAACCCTTTCCCTCTGACGAGAAGAATTGCGTTCTTCGGAACTTCATCGAATAAGGTTTTTTCGTTTTATTTGTATTCCTTGGCGAATAATGAAAGTTTTGTATACTTTCCTTATAGGTTTATAAAATTTTTTTTGAATAAATTTTCAGCATCAACATATATATATATATATATATATATATATATATATATATATATATATATATATATATATATATATATATATATATATATAAAAATGTAATTCTTGGTTCGTTCAAAGTCCATAAAACCATATTTCTATATTACCAATTTAATTGAAATTTTCAGAAAATTTATCTGTAAAGTCAAGGAATGTTTGCATGTTATAAAAATAAATTAAGATCGTTAAGATCGCAAATTATAAAAATATATTAAATAAAATAAAAATAATTTTCGTAACTGCGAGACTGTCCGCCATATTTCATTTCCGGTAGAAATGAGCCTTTCACGCGCACCACAGGTTTACGACTTTCGAATTACAACATTTAACTATCTAATTAATAGATGGGTAAAAAAAAATTCCCTATTTTTTAATTATATATATATATATATATATATATATATATATATATATATATATATATATGTATATATATATATATATATATATATATATATATATATATATATATATATACTTGTACTTTAACCTTACAATTGAATAAAAAAAACATATCATAAAAATTTAATTAAACTTGGAAATACGATTTAAAAAATAGCGCGGATCGGTAAGTGCACTAGCACCATTTGTTTATCTTAATTTTTTTATTTTTAAAAGCCTACCTAAAATAAATTTGTCTAATTCTTAATTTCTTATGTTATTGGGGGGTGGGGTGGGGGAGAAGGTAAATATGAAGAATTACTCCACCCTCGAAAATTCCTTTAAAATTACCACATTTAGAGGTTTTCGGGTCCGCTGAAAACGAAAATAACGTTTATAATTAAGGCAAACGAGTAGTTTCCAAGATATGAAGAAATGTTAGTTTAAAAAAGTGGAGGATCACTTTTCTATAATAATTTAACATAAAATGATCACCCACTTTGTGGCCACGATTTTTTTGGGGGAAGGGGGGACTTTCTTTTAACCCTTGGAAAATCTTCTAAAATTACCTGTTTAAATAGCAAAATGCAAAAGAAATCAAACAAAAAACTTTTTGCCAAGAAACACACAAAAATTTAAAAAATAGCATCCATTTTTTTCTATCGAATTCATTTGCTGTTTTTATTGAAAACTATTTTCTCCCGGATTTTTGATAAAATATTCCATTTTCGTATATAACAAAAAAATTTTTTTGTCGATTTTGGTGTGCTAAAAACGAATCTGCAAACCGTTTCCGTTGTAAAAAAAAATAGTTTTTATGATATGAAAAAAAATTACTTTTTCGAAAAGTAGGCGATCACTTTTCCATGTAAATTTAACTTAAAATAAGCACCCACTTTCTAGCCACCTGAGAGAGGGTGGGACTTTTCCCATGTTTATTGGCTAAACACCTTTCGCTTATGCTCGCGCGTAGCATAAACGAAGGCTACGGCCGTGAAATTGAAAATAGTCTCAGAGTTCAGGGGTTATCACCATGCAAAAGAAATCAAACAAAAACCTTTTTAGCCAAGAAACACACAGAAAAATGCCCCTCTTTCAGATGATCAGAAAGTGGGTGCTCATTCTAAGTTAAATTTACATTGAAAAGTGATCACCCACTTTTCGAAAAAGTAATTTCTTCATATCATGAAAACTTTCTTTTTGCGACGGAAACGGTTTGCAGATTCGTTTTTAGTACCCCGAAATCTACAATAAAATATTTCGTTATATACGAACATGAGACGGGCCTTAAAGTAAAATAATACCGGATTTTTGGAGCAGATTTGTCATTTAGTTGTATAAATATCCTCAAACCAGGTAATCACTAAAAGGGACTCTATAAAGTCGTCATCTGCATCGAGCAAAAGTTTAAAACCACTGATTATATGTCAGCCTACGTCACAGTAACATATATTGAGTGAGTTCCTAACAGTATTTTGTATAGTTTTTTAGTTTAAACTCATTTTCCCAAAATTTCCCCAAACTTAACGTGTTCGATACAGTCTGCCGCCATTTATATTTTTCAAATATACCGATAAACACTGCATGTTTTTGAACCGATTACATTACATAAAAACACTACAATGTTATCCAGTTAGGTAGAACATTTACTTTTCTTGCCTTTGATAAAATTTATTTGTTATATATTTATTTTTTGACAACTTCTTTGTATCTGTGTTTAGTAATACAAACCCTTTTCATTTAATGTAACGTTTAGTCGGCTCGAAAAACAGTGTTTATTGATGTATTTGAAAGATACAAATAGTGGCGGACACTGTTGATTACGTTAAGTTTGAGAAAGTGAGTTAAAACTAAAAAACTATACAAAATACTGTCATAACCCAACGATTATGTCAGCCTATGTCATGATAACATATATTCGGTGGGGTTTTGACACTGTATTTTATAGTTTTTAGTTTTCAACTTACCTTCCCAAACTTGACGTATTCAACAGAGTCTGCAACCATTTCTGTTTTTCCAGCCGATTAAACATTTTACATTGCATAAAAACACTAAACAATTATCCAGTTAGGTAGAAACATACCTTACCTTTGCTTTCATTTATTTGTTTTTGGACAACTTTTTCGAATCTGTGTATAGTACCCCTCCCCAATCACTCAAATATCAATTACTAACTAACATTTTTGTATACAGAAAAAAACAAAAAACATTTAGCGTTTCAACATTTTTGCTACGTTCAGCTTTATCCACTGATTGTTGGTCGAGCCCAAGCCATGATTGACGGTAATCCCGAGGATCAGGATCCAATTCTGCAAGAGTACCATTTTTTTTTTCATTTTTGCCTTCTTTATTTTACTTTTTGGGGTGGATTGTTGTATTAAGAATATAAGAAACATGCATTTTCTCTTTTTATTAGAATTTTCCATTACACCAAATTGAGCCACAGCAACGCGTGGCAAGGTACAGCTAATATATATATATATATATATATATATATATATATATATATATATATATATATATATGTGTGTATTACCAGCTGGTAGCCCGGCGTTGCCCGGTCGTACAATACGCTTAAACATGATATTTTAATCAATGCAGATTGTGTATGAATTATTATAGAATCAACCCTCTATTGATTATTATATATTACGAAGAATAATTTGCCTGGTGGACTAATTCTCAAAATAAATAAATAAATAAATAAAATGATAAATAAATAAATAAAAATAATAATGATAATGTCGTTCCATCTGTGTTTGTTTACATTAACACGTCAGCTGATATTTGGGTTTGACGATCTTGAACATAGTCTTTTTTCTGTTACAGATAAAAAAGAAGAACTTTTTACAGGGGAATATTTTACCTTTATTATCTTTTCTCAATCAGCTACGGTATAACTGGAAATGTTTTCTCAATCATTAAATCATTTCTCTCCGATAGGCTCATAAGAGTAGTGGTAGATGGACAAAAATCGGAGGCCTGCAATATAAATGCTGGGGTCCCTCAGGGGTCAATCCTGGGCCCAACTCTCTTCCTCATTTACATCAATGACCTCCCTAAACACATACTTAAATCATTCGTTGACATCTATGCTGATGACACGACCATCTACGGCAACACATCAAAGGCTGTAAATGACAAAGTTCTCTCTGATTCTCTCTCCTCTGATCTCGAGCGCGTGGTTCAGTGGGGGAAGATGTGGCTAGTTACCTTTAATGCATCCAAAACCAAACTCCTATCCTTACATCATCAACGCTCTGATCCCCAGCTGGCATCAATTGTGATGGATGGCTCTCGTCTGGGTGAGGCCCCATGTTTTGACAAGCTTCTGGGTTTGACCTTTACTCCTGATCTGAAATGGAACACGTACATCAAGTCTGTTGCCAAGGTCGCTGGAAAGATGGTGGGATCCTTCTACCGCTCCAGAAGATATCTCACTACTGATGCAATTTTCTATCTATATAAAAGCCAAGTACGTCCAAGGATGGAATACTGTTGCCATATCTGGGCAGGAGCTGCCAAAAACAGCCTATCATGCCTTGACAGAGTACAAAATAGACTTCGTGGCTTAGTGGGGGATGCCCTTTTCTCTACCCTGCAACCCCTCTCCCACAGAAGAGACGTTGCGAGCATATCCTTGTTTTATCGTTATTTCCATGGCAGGTGCTCGTCTGAACTCCAATCCCTGGTCCCCCCTCGCCAATCTTTCACGAAAAACACCCGTCTAGCTGAATCCACTGTGAAAAATTTCCCCCACTCTATATCTGTGCCTAAATCAAAACGCGAATTCCATGAACAAAGCTTCTTTCTTAGAACTGCACGCCTGTGGAACTCTGTTCCGTCTGCCTGCTTCCCTCCGGACTACAACTTGGATGTTTTCAAGTCTAATGTTAACAAATTCCTAATGAACCGCCCGTTAAGTAAACACTCCATCAAATCTCCACACTAACGTAATGTACTTGCAATAACCCTTATCCCTGAGTGGCTTCCGGGCCTTGATAAGTGGTGATCACTGTGTAAAAAAAAAAAAAAAAGCTATTTTTCAGATAAAATCCATCCGATAAGAATCGAAAAACGAAAAACTCTGATTTTAAAAAACAGTCTTTCTTTCTTATAGGTGTTTTTATAATCTGGAGCTATAGCTAATTTATGCCTCGCAGTGTTCTTTGTACAGAAATCCACTGATAAGTATTGAAAATTGAAAAAATCTAATCTTAATAATTAAAAAAAATTTTTTACAAGTGAAGATTTTAGGTTACCACCCAAGGGAGATAATAAAATGTCAGTAAATCGTTTTGTTTTTCAAGAAGACAAGAATTATTATAATCTGGAGATCTAGCTTAGTGATAAAGCATTCGACTACATATCGAATGATCCCCCTGTTCAAACTCGGGTGTTCGTCAAGATTTAATTTTAATTTTTTCTTATTAATGGATTTAATTTACGCTAAAAGAAGGGGCGCCATTTAAAATCGCTGCAAATCATTTCTTTGTTTGTATATTTTAAACCTAAAATCAATCAGAAGTGACTTTTCCAGGGCATTCATCGTCAAGCCCACGTATCAGCTGACGTTATATTGTAAACAAACACAGATAGAATTTGATGAACAACATTATGATTATGATTATAACAAATATTTTTTTGCGAATTAGTCCAAAAACACAAAAAGCAGTTGTTATACTTGATAAATTTTCGTAATAGTGGAATGGGGACAAAAATGGATGGTAACGTTCAATGCCACCAAGACAAAACTGGTTTCATTCAATAATTACAATAAACCTTCTCTACCACCTATAGCAATGGCCAACGACTCTTTATCTGAGAGTACGTCTCTCAAGCTCCTTGGCCTAACGTTCACAGAAAACATGAGTTGGAACAATTACATCGAGGGCATTGCCAGGGCCGCTGCAAGGAAGGTGGGCTCTCTCTAACACCCGAAAGTATCCTGTACCTCTATAAGTATAAGGCCACTATTCGTCCATGTATGGAGTATTGCTGTCATATTTGGGCCGGTGCATCGGCTACTAGTCTCTCGCTCCTTGGCAGGGTTCAAAAGAGAGTCGCCAACCTGATAGGTCCTGAACTGTCATCTAGGCTTCAGCCTATGTCCCATCGACGTGATGTTGTATCCCTCTGCCTGTTCTACAAGTACTATAATGGTGAATGCTCTGAAGAACTGCAAGCACTTGTGCCCCCACGACGTGAACACCCTCGACAGACCCGACAAGCTGCAAAATCCCACCCCCACACTGTAGAGATCCCTAGATGTAAAAGATCTTTCTACTCCAGTAGTTTCTTCCCCAGAACTGCTAGACTTTGGAATTCCATTCCGGGTCACTGCTTCCCCAACTGTACTGACATGCATAAGTTCAAGTGCAACGTGAACCAACATCTCGCTGCCCAAATCTCTACATAGTACCCCAGTAGATGTTTCCCCTGATAGTAGCCCCCTACACCAAAGTGGCAATGTGCCTTGTTTGGGGTGAAAATGTAATTAAAAAAAATATTAACATGACAATAAAGTACATAATATTGTTTTTGCGTAAAATCGAAGTCTTGCCTCAATCTTAACAAGCATCAACCTTTAAAATAAGTTAAAGCACCAAAGAATTATCCAGGTAGGTAGAAGGGTAACTTAGCTTGCCTTTGGTAACATCTATTTGTTATATATTTCCTTTTTCCGTTTTTTGTTTATAATACTACTAGGAAGGGTGACCGGAAAACTCGTCCATGGAAACATTCTCTCTCCCACCCCAAAATATGTCGCTTTTTATTTACAGTTAATTATAATTTCTAGTGTTTAGGCATTACATTTTCAGGCACTTCTGCAGAATGCGGACGGCGGGGCCATTTTCTTATTTATAACGTTATTTTTGGAGTATTAAAAATAATTCACAAAATTTAAAAAAATAAAAATAAAACAGGGGAGGGTCGGATCTTTCTGCGGAATTTTCCGGTAGTTTTAGTTTTATTTTAGTTATTTAATTCGATATAACATGCACAAACTCATTGTTAATAAAAACAAACAAAAAACAAAAGAAAACAAAAAAACAAAAACAAAAGAAAAGAACAAAAAAAAAACACAAACAAAAAAACAAAGAAATATAAAACAAAAAAAAAATAATAAAAAAAAACAAAAACAAAAAAGGGTCACCGGAAAACTCGTCTATGAAAAACTCTTCCATATTTGCTAGGTAGGAAAACTGGCCCATCATTGAATAAATATCGATTGAAAACACATTTTATGAACGTCCGTGAAGGAGATATTGTTATTAAAATACCACACACCCCATAATATATATATATATATATATATATATATATATATATATATATATATATATATATATATATATATATATATATATATATAAATATTTTTACTTGTTTATATTGTTTTAAAAAAAGTTTTAAAAAAGGTAAAATTAATTTTTCTGAGTGTTCGTTTTCGATAATATCCAAGATCAGTGCTTGGAAAAAAAAATCAAGCTACCGGAAGTGGATACGGTTTATTATGTAACGTAGCCGAACTGAAAGGGCGTCACGTAGGAATTTAGGAAAAATCGTCCCCGGAAAATTCGACTACGGAAAACTCGTCCCCTTTCGCTAGGTAGGAAAACTGGTCCCTTATTGAATAAACATCGATAGAAAACACAGTTTATGACCGTTCTTGAAGAAGATATTGTCTTTAAAAGAGAATATACACCCCATAATATAAAAGAATTTTTTTTTTACTTGTTTACTATTGTTTAAAAAAAAATAAATTGATTTTTCTAAGTGTTCGTTTTTTACCTAGCTTTGAAAGTTTTTGGTCTTTCAACTTATTTTAAAGAGTTTATTTAGTAAAAAAACAAAAAAAAAAACAAAAAAAAACAAGTAATGTAGAGTGTTACTTTTGTACAAAAAAAATGTCTGACATGTAATAATCACGTCTTAGGAGTCTCGATAATCACTCAAAAATAGAAAATTCAAGAAAATACTGAGGTAGATATAGTTTTAAAATGAGCCCCCCCCCCCGATAATAAATTTGTATATTTTTTTAAGGTACTATTTGAGGCCAAAAAAAAGGGGGGGGGCAAACGCATTATTTGAATATGTATGAAAAAATAATTTAACAAAAAAAATAATATATAGTGGAGAAAATAATAAATAAAAATTAAATGAAAATAAAATAAAAACACGAAATAAAAGTATGAATCAAATTTACCCAAAGAAATAAAATTCAAAAAAGTAAAATAAATACACGCGTGATTAAAAATAAAGTCTGAGATATAGATGAAGAAAGTGAACGAGAATGCTTTGAGGATGACATGGATTTTTCCGTGGATGAATTCATTAGGAAGATGAGCACTTCTACACTATTGGAACGAAATTTCGGAAATTGTAATATTGAATTTCATATGAAAACAATAGTATCCTCGTATTTTTAAGATGATTATATCCAAACACTAGCGGGGGTACCCGGCGTTGCCCGAGTGTTTGTTTCCGGGACGGGGGGGGGGGAGTTTTAAAAAAATGTTATGGTAGGTAAGTAGGAAGGATCAAACCCGGAGTCATGAGTAAAAGTAGGAAAATAAAGTGTGAAAAAAACAAAAAAAAAACATCTGCAACGTTAACAATTTGGCCACCAAGAAAAGTCCATTCCAGTTGTTTAGGAAAAAAAACAAAAAAAAACGACTACGGTAGGTCGGCGCGAACGTGAAAATATAATGTGAATTGTCCAGCACGCTAACCACTACGCCACAGAGCACTGCAGCTTAGTTTAGTGATTTTAAATAACTTCACATGAAAGAACTACGAAGCCAAACCGGTGTTCTCTTCTCAACTGTTCCTTGTGAACGATCCCCAAACGGTGTTAAGTGGTGGCAGGGGGAGGAGGAATTTATTAGAGAGAAAATATTTTACCACTTCCATTGATCTTAACCGATTTTGGCCGTGACTTCTCAGCAGAAAAAGTATAGAAATCTAAGATTATCGAGGAATTTGAGAAATAATAAGCCTATAACACACCTCAGATATTGTTCTGCCGTTTGTGCATATTATATTTGCATGAAATATCTTGATTTTTAATCCTATTAATGTCAAAATCCGACGGGAAAAAAATGAGTTCATTTTATTTATATATATATATATATATATATATATAATATATAAAATAAATATATATATATATATAATATATATATATATATATATATATATATATATATATATATATATATATATAGTCATCCACATACAGTACTGTTTCGCTGTTTCACAGCTCATCAGTGCGAAGAGAGAAGAGAAGATTACGACAATCGCTAAGGTAGAAAATTATTTATTGAAGAAAATAAAGAATATAAAGGGATGAAAATGATTGTAAGGCACAGAAGAGTTCAAAAGAGAGTTAATTTTTGTTTTGATTTAAACAAGATGCCGGCAATTTTTCACCTGCGGATAAGATTAAAATTATTTTGTTTAATAATTCAGTAATATTCAGTTAATTTCGACTGCATAATTTGGAAACTACTATATTGTATTTTTTTTTGTACATGGAAGTCACCACTTATCAAGGCCCGGAAGCCATTCGGGGATAAGGGTTATTGCGTGTACAATAATCAATGGGACAATATCGTAGTAATCGTTAGTAATGGAGATCTGATAAAGTGTCTCACTTAAGGCGGCCGTTTATCAGGAACTTGAAGACATCCAAGTTGTAGTCAGGTGGGAAACAGGCAAACGGAAGAGAGTGCAGTTCTAAGAAAGAAGCTTTGTTTATGGAATCTACGTTTGGATTTAGACACAGATAAAGAGTGGAGAAAATTATTGACAGTGGTTTCAGCTAGACAGGTGTTTTTTGTGAAAGATTGGCGAGGGGGAACCAGAGATTGGAGCTCAGATGAGCACTTGCCATGGAAATAACGATAAAGCAACAGGCTCGCGACGTCTCTTCTGTGGGAGAGAGGTTGCAGGGAAAGAAAAAGGCATCCCCACTAGGCTACAAAGTCTATTTTGTACTCTGTCAAGGCAGGATAGGCTGTTTTTAGCAGCTCTGTCCAGATATGGCAACAGTACTCCATCCTTGGACGTACTTTGCGTTTATATAGATAGAGAATTGCATCGGCAGTGAGATATATACTGGAGCGGAAGAAGGATCCCACCATTTTCCCAACGACCTTGGTAACAGATTTGTTAGAATTGAAAAAAAGAATCAGTGAAAACCATTGTTTTTTTATCTGAAAAATCCATTTCTCGACTACAAAATCTCGTCCAAATTCTGTAGAAGCGCCGGAAGATGTTGCCTGGAAATGTCAAGACCTGATCCGTGGCAACGCCGGATTACCTTTCGTCCGTCTGTTAATAAATGAACCTATGTGTTCACAACAAGGATTGGTTTTGGATTGGATGGGTGTGGGGGCCATCAAGTGTGACCACCGCGCCCCCTTTCCTGCCCTCCACACTATTCTAAAAAAAAAGGAAGGATATAAACACACACCCTACCTACCTCACTGTCTCCCACCCCCGAACCCGAGTTTTTGTGAACGCACGCAAATGGGAGACTTTTCAGCGGTTAGCTGAATGGTGTAGATCGACAGCAACTTGGGTCATTTGGGTAGGTAAATATAAGGGAGTGTAGGAGGCTGGGGAAGCGGAGTAGGTGAGTGGTTTGGGAAGTTGGGGAAGGTGGGGCGCGGCGTAAGAGGTGGGGTGACTACGTGTCTATCAGGCCTGGGGTGGTTGCCATGGTAACGCCACTGTACCGACCGGACGGTCGGTAATTTCGAGCACCGTATGACTTTGGTGCAGAGGACTTATTAAATGTTCGCACATGTCCCGGCCTACACACACACACACACACACACACACACACACACACACACACACACACACACACATACTAACATATAAATTATTTAATGGAACGTTATATTTTTAAGTAACTATATTATATTCAACAGGAAGTCCGAGTTTTTGTACACGCATGCGTACATTATCCTCTATTCTATTCTATACTCGTATAAATTTGTTATTTTTTGTGTATTGATATTCATATCAAACCCCCTTTTCTGTTTATTTAAAGAGAAAATACAACTTTATTATATATGGGTCGTGGAATTGCAGTCGTCTGCAAAAGATCGAGCTAATTAGCATATTCTTTTAAACATTAATCTTAATTAATTCCCTATCAGTTTTTTTGGGTTTGTATTACTGTACACATAGATTCGAAAAAGTTGTCAAATAACAAATATATAACAAATAAATGTTATCAAAGGCAAGATAAGTTACTTTTCTGTCAAACTGGATATATTTTTTGTGTTTTTATTCAATGTAACATATTTTTTCAGCTCGAAAACCATACAGTGTTTACCGATGTATTGGAAAATTCAAGATGGCGTCTCACACCCTCTTTAACACCGTAAGTATGGAAAAAGGTCTTATAAATAAAAAAAAAAACTATACAAAATACTATTAAAAACCCGCCGAATATATGTCAACCTATGTCAGGGTAACATATATTGAGCGAGTTTTTAACAGTATTTTATCCGGTTTTTTATTTATAACATCTTTTCCCACACTTACCGTGTTAAAGAGAGAATAAGACGTTTTTTTCTCGGTTTTCTTATGATTGTACATGATTTATACTTGCGTAATATTTGCATAAAAAGCTTATAGTAAACACAAACCTCTTTCTATATATATTTATGTGTGCATATATATATATATATATATATATATATATATATATATATATATATATTAGGCAGGTCATGGCATATGCTACTAGTACCATGTAACCCAGTACTACCTGCCTCATGGTCGGGTCACCGGCGACTAAACTGGTTCCCCCACCAGACTTGTTTGGTGAGGAGGGCGGCTAGTCTCCATGAAGGATTAAAAACAAAACCTTCCAAAGGGCGAATGAACTCTTTTTCTGTGTCAACGGCCAACTAGCACCGTGTATATTTGTGTGTGTGTATATGTGTATTGGGGTAGAGAGGGCTCCCGTAAGCCGTGGTGAAGGCAACCTTTCTAGGAGAAGCAAATCTCTGATTTAAAAAAACATAAAGCGGAAAACCAGTACCCGCATTAAGCTGGTCTGCAGTTTAATTTGTTGCTGGCTATCTTGCTCTTGCTTGTTGCTGGATCTCAACATTTTGAACCTAGAGAGAGACTTAGCTGTCGTACAAAGCTAAGACTCTGTAACATCATATTTGTATAGATACTCCCTCAGACATTTGGGCTCATGGATTTTAAATGTCTGAGGGAGTGGAACTCATCTGACAAGACGTTGCAATCATCCTATTAGGCACCGCCAAAACTGGGGGGGGGCAGGTAAGTACTTTTTGACGGACCGTCTTTTTAAAAATCTACCAAAAATCAGGTAATTATCCGATCAATACCAAATTTTCAGCGATTATTAAGAGAAGAATGAACTTTATAAAAGTGTACTTATTTTTCATAAACAATATATATATATATATATTTTGCTTACATTTATATATATATTATTTTCCTTATAACCCCCCTTTTTTCAGGGGGTACAAATATGCTTAAAATAATCATCTGAAACTGAACACAACATATTGTGTTGTTGTAAGGGACAGAATTATATATATATATATATATATATATATATATATATATATATATATAAAATGTTTGCATACCTTATTTTGACGTCTGAATATCAGAACTTTGATTGTGTTTAATTATCCCGCTTTTGAGTTTTGAAGTGTGAAATTCGGTGAATATGTTAAGTAAAATAATTAATTTAAATTAAGCAAAAAAAAAAAAAATTTTTTAATATTGATACGAAAAAGGCCATTTTAAAATCTTTGATAAATAAATTAACAATTTTTTTTAGCGAGCCGAATAATGCATGACTATTATTAAACAGGGCATGCTTTGAAGAATCAATACAAAAAAAAAATCGATAAATATTGTGCTCTTTGTGTTAAAAATAGCATCATTTTACCGATCCCGTTTGAAAACGTTTGCCGCCTTTCCACTACGGTGGACCAAACGCGCTGAATTTTTTTTTATTCTGCTTTAAATTGCCCCCCCCCATTTTGGCCCCCACACACATACACATTAAAAACCAAACTGATACAAATGATCACCCATCTGGTACTGGCCAGCCTCAGCGTTAATAATACATTGAAATTTTCGTCACTGAAAAATAAGTTTTTTTTGGCCTGTTTGGTCTTCCATAGTTTGCTTTTTATTAAATACAAACGTAAACATTGTCGATGTAGACTCTAGATCGACGCGAAGTAACTGGTTGCCTATATGAATAAGTGGAATTATTTGAAATCCAGGTACTTATATTATAATATTTTTGCATATTCTCATAGAAAATCATCCTAAATCTTAGTTAGACAACAAATAAATAAATTAATTATTTCAAAAACCTTTTTTTTGTTTTTTAAATATTTATATACGTTTTTTGTGCAAGACAAAAAAATGTCAATTGTTAACTTTTGGGGGAAATGTAACATTTAAAATTTAATTAAAAATAGTAGAAAAAGTTTTACATTATTCTGTTTTCTATATGATAAAATTCAGGGTTTTATCTTTCTGAAAAAAAAAGTTACTCAGAAATAATGGATTTTAATAAATGTAATTTCGTTTTAAAAAACAACAACAACTTGATTTTCCGGCCATTTTTGGCGGTGCCTAATATATATTTGTTTTAAAAAAATGCCTACCAAACTCGTCTGTCAGTTTTTGGTCTACAGACATGAAACTTAATATACAGCGTATTCGAACGTATGCAAAACGTTATATTTGTGTTTTATTCGGGGAAAGTCGGTGCAAAAGTGTGAAAATCATAAAAATGGAATATGCCAAGTGAAGGTTGAACGACGACATTACGAATATGCATGCATAACGTAATAGACATTGGTTCATTAGGCACTTCCAAACGATTGTGAAAAACGGAGCACATAATCCCGTGACGTCAGACCTGTGTTAACTATACAAACTATGGAGCAGCAGAATCAACTTATTGATTTTTTAAAAACCTTTGTTTATTTTCTTCAAACTGCAATTAATAATTAATCTTTGTTATAATTTTGTTAGGTTTTAAGATTTACACGATTTAATTATATTATAAACATTTGTATATTAAATATGAAATACGGGTTTAATAAATATGCACGACTGTACATTTGGTTAATTACCAGCTTCCATACTTTATTTTATAAAAAGAAACAAACTAGATATCGTAGTCATCAACAGTTTATTTTTGTGCAATAATATTTTTCAATCGGTTTTAATCTGGCGGTAAAATAGCTGGCAAGAGTCATGTTTATGTTATAATTTAATAAAAACAAATTAAAGACCATTGATTAAAAATCTCTATTGTAACAGACCATTTTGAAATTGTTTTAATGTTATAAAAATTACAAATACATAATATTTTGATTGCAGAAATTCCTATCTGCACCAAATTGCCGTAGCTTTACATTAAAAATTTATTATGTCTAAACCTTCAACCCCCGTCTTATCTAATTAAACTGCGTTATTCTTTATCATTAAACCCTATATTGCATCCCAGTAGACGCATCATCACTATTGCTCAGATCTATAGACGAAGTAGTTTGTGTTTTCGCCTCTCCCCGATAAGTCCTCCACTCTCCCAGCCAGGACCGGGTAAATATATAACCATTACAACTATTTCAACCTGACACCTTTATTAATTGGATTAAAGACTCTTACAAATACCAACTACCATTACACTTCACAATTCGAAAATATAGATTTCTCCCAGTAACATTCCTCCTATTCTCATTATCTTTTACCTTGAAATTCTATTATTCATACAAAAAAACAAAACAAAAACAAGCAAACAAAAAAAAAAACGAACACACCAGCCCTTATCAAAGATGGCTGCTCGATCTTCCTTTCTTCATTTCAATTAATAAAAAATATCGATTAACTCACATTTCATGATTTTTTTTTATAATTCCTGGATATATTGCTAATTTCGACAATCATTTTTCATAATTTTTACCCACATTATGGCTACACCTTACGAAAATAATGACTTATGTATTGTCTGGGCCGATTGTTTCATTACAAACACACATATAAATTAACTTTCATTTCATCATTTTTCATAATTCTTGGATATGTTTCTAATTTCGACAATAATTTTTCATAAATTTAATCCACATTATAGCCCCCCCCCCTTACGAAAATAATAACTTTGATATACTGTCTGGTTGGATTATTTCATTAAAAATACACCAATCATTAACTCACATTTCATCATTTTTTATAATTTCTGGATATTTAATTATGAGATGAAAATATGAACGAATCTCTGGCGTACGTCTATGAAATTGACCCCATAGGAACGTTATAGCTGAAAATGTCATAAAAGGATTTCTTTTTTTTTTGTTTGTTTGTTTATATATATATATATATATATATATATATATATATATATATATATATATATATACACGAGGGGCGTGCAATAAGTAATACCCCTGACCCACTTCCCATAGCAGTAGAGCAACGAAACGACACAATTATTAGTCTTTCTCTACATAGGAACCACCCAGAGTTATACATTTCTCCCATCGTTTGATGCAGCTCTGGAGACCGTTTTTGTAGAACACCTCAGGTTGGTCCTCCAACCACGACGTGACTTCAGAAATCAAGGCTCTGTCATCTGGGAAACGCTTTCCTTTCAAAAACAACTTCATGGCTGGGAAGAGGTGAAAGTCAGAGGGTGCAAGGTCGCGAGAGTAGGAAGGATGGGGAAGGATTTCATAACCACACGCCCGTGCTTCTGATCTGGCGACATGGGAGTTGTGGACCGGAGCGTTTTCCTGCAGGAGGAGGGCACCTTTGCTGATCTTGCCCGCCTCTTGATTTTGATAGCTTCCCTTAATTTCCTCAAAAGTGAAGCATAATAGGCTCCTGAAATTGTGGTACCCTTTGCAAGGAAATCTGTCATAAATACTCCGTCCTGGTCCCAGAAGACTGTGAGCATGACTTTGCCAGCCGAGGGCTGCACCCTTGCCTTCTTTGGAGGTGTTGAGTCCAAGTGCTTCCACAGCATTGACTGGGCTGTTGTCTCTGGATCATAGTGATGGACCCAGGTTTCATCCTGTGTAATCAGTCTTTTGAAAAATTTGACTCATCTTCTTGGCACATCTCCAAATTCATCCTCGAGCACTCGACTCGTTCTCGCTTCTAGTATGGTGTGAGCAACCTGGGAATCCATCTGGCATACACTGTATGCATATGCAAATAGTCATGAATGATAGTTTCCACAGACCCTGTACAAATCTTGACATCTTGGGCTATTTGGCGAATAGCAATTCGCCGATCTCCCAAAAATGGCAGCCTCAACTTGACGGACAGATGCCTCATCAATGGCAGAAGGTGAGCGACCAGGTCTGGGAGCTGTTTCCACAGACTTTCGGCCATGTTTGAATTCACGATGCCAGCGTTTTACAAGGTCATATGATGGGGCATTATCACCATAAGTTTTTTTCATTTCATCAAAAGTCTCTGTGGTGTGCGTCCTTTTAAATACAAAAACTGGATCACTGCTCGACATTCAACAGGCTCCATTTCACACCTGACTCAGTTCAAACACCTATAAAACAGAAACCACAATTAGTTCAGAGCTTTAATTTACCACATAACCCGTAGAGATATAAAGCATTGCACATGCACAATTTCAGCTAGATCAGACAACTGGAAGTGGGTCAGGAGCATTACTTATTGCACACCCCTCGTATGTTGAAAGTTATGTTTGTAATCAATCAGTTTAGCGTTAAACATTAAGAAAATGTATAGTGTGAAATTTATAGGCCATTACATAAACTTCCACCGAAACTCTTCATAACAGAGTTTTCGTTTGTTTCTGCTGGGGGATCATTGTTTATACCGTGTTTGCTTATTTTCGTTGTTGAAAACAACGAATTCGGCGAGGCTTCTAAAAAATCGTTCCCTTCGACAACCACGCATGCGCATCTACCGGTCTTCCTTGAATTAGTTAAAATAGAATAAAACATAACGGTATCCGATGATGTCTTCGTGGACCAATGGATAAAAAGGCCCACGTCGTAACCTACTGGTTGAATGTTCGCTCTTGTACATCGGATATTTTTTTTATGCGATTTTTTTTACGTTCGCTTTATTTTCCTGTTTTTCCTTTTTTATAATATTTTCCATGCACTTTTTTTTTGCGATAAATGCATATAACTTTCCGTGTTTTTCTCAGTTTTTTCATTTTTTTTCTGTCATCGAATTCACACAGTTTTATTTGCTTTTTTCCTGTTTTTGTTTTTTTTATTTTCGAAATGAAACGAAAAACCTTCATTTGTTTCCGAGGTGTTTTCCAATGAATAAAAGGGTCCACGTCGTAACATACTGGTTGAATGTTCGCGCTAGTACATCGGATATTTTTAAAAAAGTTTTAACATTTACACATTTATGTGATTTTTTTTTACGTTCGCTTCTTCTTTATTTTCCTGTTTTTTCTTTTTTTTCCATGTACTTTTTTTGCGATAAATTCCGTTTTTCTCAGATGCCGGTATCCCTCAGGGATCCATCCTGGGCCCAACTCTTTTCCTGATCTACATTAATGATCTTCCAAATCATATCCTTACATCATTTGTAGACATTTATGCTGACGACACTACCATTTATGGTACCACATCTAAGTCAGTAAACGACCAAGTTCTCTCCAATTCTCTCTCCTCTGATCTTGAGCACGTAGTACAATGAGGAAAGGAGTGGCTGGTTACTTTTAATGCATCTAAAACCAAGCTTCTCTCTTTACATCATCAACATTCTAATCCACATTTGTCATCAATTGAAATGAATGGCTCTCGTCTTCAGGAGGCCTCAAGTTTTGACAAGCTTCTGAGCTTGACCATTACTCCTGATCTTAAATGGAACACGTACTTCAAATCTGTTGCCAAGGCCGCTGGAAAAATGGTGGGATCTTTCTATCGATCCGGTAGATATCTCACTGCTGATGCTATTCTCTATCTATATAAGAGCCAGGTACGTCCAAGGATGGAATACTGTTGCCACATCTGAGCAGGAGCTGCTAGAAAGGACTTGTCCTGCCTTGATAGAGTTCAAAATAGACTTCGTAGCCTCGTAGGAGATGTCCTTTTTTCCTCCTTGCAACCTCTATCTCACAGAAGAGATGTTGCGAGTTTGTCTCTGATGTATCGTTATTTCCATGGAAAGTGTTCAACTGAGCTTCAATCTATGGTCCCCCCTCGCCAAACTTTCACAAGAAACACTCGTCTAGCTGTAAACACTATCAATAATTTCCCCCACTCTTTATCTGTGCCTAAACCTAAACGTAGATTCCATGAACAAAGCTTCTTTCTTAGAACTGCATGCCTGTGGAATTGTCTTCCGTTTTCCTGCTTTCCGGCTGACTACAATATGGTTGTCTTCAAGTCTAATGTAAATAAGTTCTTGATGAGCCGTTCTAATGATTAATATATTGTCCAATTTCTACTGTACACTCTTTAACCCTTATCCTTGAGTGGCCTCTGGGCCTTGATAATGTGGTGATGCCTATGTAAAAAAAAAAGGTCTTTCAGTCTTTTCTGTCATCGATTTCACACAAACGAAAAACCTTCATGTTTTTTTGTTTTTTTGGTATTTATTTATTATTCATTTATTTATTTTCCTTTCGGTTATAAGCGACACAATTGCAACCAAGTTTTACAGTAATTAATGAAAGAAATAATAAATAATTAATACACGGAAGAAGTTTCGTTTCATTTTCATTTACGAAAATGTAAATCGTAAGCTAAACGTTTAGGTTTCGATTCTCGGTGGTGACGCACTATATATAGTAATGATTATAATATTATAAAATCATTACTATATATATTTATTATTATTATTAAATATATAGTAATGATTATAATATCACTACTATATATTTGGTCCAATATAATATAATAATTAATATTAATATTAATAATTGGTCCGAATACGAAATCTGCATTAATTAAAATATCGTATTTAGGCGTATTTTACGACCGGGCGATGCCAGGCGGCCTGTCAGTAACTCCCTAAATTTAAGGTATCTATATAAATTTCTATTTATTTGCCCCCCCCCACGAGGGCAGAGGTAGACACCAAGGGAAGGAGCAAAAATAAATAGTGTCTCTTTTCTTCATAATCGCTCTGACCCCATCTGGTCCCAATTGAAATAAATGGCTGTCATTTTTGAAGCTCCATGTTTTGACAGTCTTCTGGGACTGATCCTCACGCCTCTATTATTATTTTCATGGCAAATGCTCGTCTGAGCTTCATCTTATGTCCTCTGCCAAACTTTTACAAAAAAAAACACACTCGTCTATTTACAACCACTATCAACTATTTCCCCCATTCATTATCGGTGCCTAAACCTACACATGGATTCCATGAACAATGTTTCTTTCCTAGAAGTGTCTGCAATATTCATTTTTAGCACACCTGAAAACCCTACAAACCAAGCTTCTCTCTTTCAATCCCCAGCACTTGGACCCCTATCTTGCAACAATTGAAATGAATGGTTCTTATCTCATCTGTGACTGGAACACATACATCAAATCTGTTGCCGAGATTGCTGGAAAAATGGTTGGATCACTCTACCGCTCCAGAAGCTATCTCACTGCCGATGCACTCCTCTATCTGTATAAGAGCTAGCTATGCGCTAAAATGGAGTACTGTTACCACATCTGGCAGGAGCTGCTCAGCATATCCTATTCTGCATTGATAAATTTCAAAACTAGCTGTGAAACCTAGTACGCTCTCTCTTTCCTACAGAAAAGGCTTTGCAAACATGTCTCTGCTTTTTTTTTTTTTACACAGTGATCACCACTTATCAAGGCCCGGAAGCCACTCAGGGATAAGGGTTATTGCAAATATATTACGTTAGTGTGGAGATTTGATGAAGTGTTTAATTAAGGGGGCGGTTCATTAGGAATTTGTTAACATTGGACTTGAAGTTGTAGTCAGATAACGATAAAACAAGGATAGGCTCGCAACGTCTCTTCTGTGGGAGAGAGGTTGCAGGGTAGAGAAAAGGGCATCCCCCACTAAGCCACGAAGTCTATTTTGTACTCTGTCAAGCATGATAGGCTGTTTTTGGCAGCTCCTGCCCAGATATGGCAACAGTATTCCATCCTTGGACGTACTTGGCTTTTATATAGATCCTGTCTTGATAGTTCATCTTAAGTGTTATTTGTGCAACGTTAAAGTCGGTTTGACCTTCGACCGTCTTCAGGCACGTTGATTGTTGTTTCAAAAAGAAAAGAGAAAAGTTACAAAGAAGGTTTTTGTGACCCGATGGGGACCGGGTGATGCCGAGTGACTTTGCTAGTCGACACGAATTCAGAGGAATTCGCACGGCTGAATTCTAATGACGATGATGATGATGGTTTGATCTTGTTTAAACAGAAATGTCTATGGAATTTTGTCAGAAAGAAAAAAACGCAAATGATAATTATTTTATCTCATGGCTGTTATATATCTGTTAACAACGAAAAGGTTGTTTTTTAAAAATCTCTGTTGATAGGTATGAAGAATGGGGGTCAAGGGCAGTGGTCGCCGCCAAGTAATGTTCGACTTGGGGTGACTAATCACGCCTAATTGGTAATGAGTAAAAACCTCAGTGCAGGTGGGGGTTGAGGTTTGGTAGAGATAAGCTCTAAGAGAAAGAAAGAAAGGTGTTTGTAACCACTCTCTTACGGAGAGGTGGGGGAAAAGGGGTTAGATTGAGAAAAATGATTTCTAAATGCAGAGGAGTCGTAGCCAGCAAGCTGAACGGCTGGGCTTGTCAGGCGCTCCCGGTTTAGGGAGCCCTTCAGGGTCTGAAGTTATGATGGGAACTAGCCTGTGTTAATGGGAACTCTGTGATTTTACTGGTCTGGTCTTACATCGTTCACTGCTATAGTCGGTCACCTCAAATTAGACAGTAGTTGTTATGAAGTAATGAAAACAATAAATAGTTTGTTACTGTTATAACCCGGAGTTCTGTTTGTTGTGGTGAGGACTCTTGATTTTTTTCAGCAAACCGCAAGGACCAGCGGAGTGATTGATGTACCCGGAGACTTCCTACACATGGAAGAAAGACGATTCGATCGAGAGGAAAAGCGCCCCTCCATGAAAACACAGTGGGTAAGGACGATCAACAGGCCAACTTGTAACGAGACAAGGTACGATCAAAGGACACCTGCCACATCGATAACGTTATGAATGGTGCCGTATCGTACATCGTTATAGTTTCCTATTCTTTTAATATTCATTATTAAGAACAACTAGTGACGATTTCCGTGTTGGGATTGCGCGATAATCAGCCTGGTGAAGCATTGACCTTAACTTCTGATCTGAAATGAAACACATGCATCAAATCTGTTGCCAAAATCGCTGGAAAAAATGGTTGGATCGATCCTCTCTCTGAATTACGTCCTAGAATAGAATATTGCTGCCACATCTGGGCAGGAGCTGCTTGACGCATCCTATCTTGCTGTAATAAAAATTAAAACTGGCTTCGAAATCTAGTAGGTGATGTCCTTTTCTCTTCCCTGCAACATCTTTTCGAAAAATTGCTCTGTTGTTATTTTCATGACAAATGCTCGCCTGAGCTTCCATCTATAGCCCCACTCCTTTTGCAAAACTTTCACAAAAAACACTCGACTAGCTACAATCACTATCAACACCCGCGCTCTATCTGTGTCTAATTCTACACGCATATTCCATGAGCAAAGATTTGTCCAAGAACTGCCCACCTGTAGAACACTGTTCCACTGTCCTGCTTCCCGGCCGATTACAATATAGTAGCCTTCAAGTCCAATGTAAACAAGTTCTTGCTGAGGCATCCCCTTAATTAATCCATATTCTATCCAATTTACACCATTAACCATTAGTACACTACCAGCTTCCATTTATTACCTCGTATCCTCGAGTGGATTAAAGGGCTTGATAAGTGGTGACTCCCTTGTAAATATATATTGACTTTGTTTTGTACCGGAATCTTCTTGTTAATGAAGGCACGGTGGGGGTATTTAGTTTTCTCCTTCTCTCCCACTGCAAGAACTGTGACACCAGGGTCGAAAAGTGTGATAGAAAAATCAGCGCCCTAGAAGAGGGGCATTCTGATCTGAAGAAGATACCTGGGCAGCCCTGTCAGCATTTCCTGGTAAGGGGCCTCAGACGATTAGCCATAAAATAACCCCTTCTCACAGAGAGCAGGCAAAGCCTGGGAGGATGGGCTATTACGTTGTGTGTATGAACACGTTCTATAACAGCGTACATGTTGAATAGATGGTTTTATATTTTATCTGTGTATTCGTGTATGTGTAAATGCGTGTATCTATATACGTCGTATCCTGGGAAGATGGTCTGTTACGTTGTGTGCAAATTCGTGTATGCATATACGTTGTATACATATACATACATACATATATATATATATATATATATATATATATATATATATATATATAAAGGAGATTAGAATAAGAGTCTAAAGAGCTAAGTGTATTTTAATGTAATAGTGAAATTACTAGTTTAATAAAAATACAGGAAATGCTCGTTGTAATTTAGATATATAATAAGCTCGATAGTTAAATGTCCTAGAGCTAATTCAATATTAAGTAATGTGATTTATAATTTAAAAATTTAAAAACATTTTAAAATTTAAAAATCAAAATTTAATTAAATTAAAAATCAGTTTCATAAGAAGGAACAACAACAAAGTCAATTATCTGTACGATCGTTTCGGAAATCCGTGCTTTTTATTTGTGGTATACATGAAGTCACGTAGAACAATTATACATAGTTTTTTTGGTAAGCACGGTCTCCTCATCAGCAAATTTAGGAGGATTTCTATTGAATTGAAAAGACACCAAAAATAAACCTAGCATTAAAAGTAAGGCAGATGAATCTGAAAAATTTAAGTAAAAGGTTTGGATTTAAAATTTATAAGAAAATTAATAAGAAAATTGGTATAGGTTAGAGATAGAAATGAGTAGAAAAAATATATATTTTTTTGAATTTACATAATAAATTTGATTTAAAAATATATAGATATATAATTACCTTTTGGTTTTTCTTTTTTTGAAATCAGGAACTGTATTTAAAGTAGTCATTTAGATGTTTGCTATAGCTTTTTATTTTATTGAATGATGAATTTTAAAAGGGCGACGCTCGTGCAGTAAATTGTTTCCGTTAGCGTATTTTGATTTAAAGACGCTACAGTTAATATCTATAGAGAGAGAGTATTTATTTTGCAAGTTTTTAAGGGGAGATAATTGTCATGGCTTTATTTATTATTTGATTTACGAGTCTAAGGGCGGTAATTTGTTTAACTTAATTTATTAAAAAAAAAAATCTATTTTTACTAATGAGTAATTTTTAATGATTTAAGGTGGTTTATATTTATTAAATTTAAACCAACGTTTATGATTACATGATAGAAGCTCGTGTCTTGAATTTACTAGTTTGGTTGTGCTTTTTATATCTTCATATTTTAAAATTTTTAGGGTTTCTTTTGTACATAATGTACAAAATTTATCTCCTGGTTTATATGATTTTTTAAAACGAGGGTCATAGAAAATCGCATTTTTGTAACGTGTTTTGCGCGAAGCGTTAAATAGCTGCTGCTGCTAAAATGAAATTTATGAAGTATGGTTTCGTCCAAGGGCAAAACTAATGTCTCTTTTTTATTGCGTGTATTAACCAAAATTAGTATTTTTCATCCTCCGTAGTTAAAAAAGAAACGCACATTCACCTATAAGTTTTTAACCTAAAACAAAAAATCCGCTCCATCGATTTTTTAAAAATTCTTTTAATGAAATACATGAGTTTTTGATTGATATATTTTAATACTTCTTCATCAACAATTTTTTTTAAATATCTAAAAAAAGAAAACATTCAGTGAAATAGAAAAATTTGCTGTCAGCGTCTGGTATTTACTTGACGATGTAAGCATAACATGAGCTTTCATTTAAAAAAAATCAACATGGTTTTTCTAAAAAGTGTTTTACACTTTGGACTTTACAGGTAAATTTAAAAAAAAACTATTTTTTTATTTTAAATTAGAATATTTTTTTATTGATCTTTTATTTTCAATTTGTGATATACAAAACTTTGGCACATAAATTAATGGTACTAAATTATTAAAATTTTAATAAACATTTCAAAATGGGGGGGGGTAATTTAAAAAAAATTAAATTTATCTAAAATATTATATTTAGTTTATTGAAAAGAGCATAAAATTTCACATTGACCCTGAAAATATTGTAAAAATTGAACCAATAGAAACATTTTTATACATTTTTAAAGTTTAAAAATTGAAAAATATTTAACTCGTAAAATTCTATTGCTTTTATTACGTAAAAAAATGGTTGCATGAAGGCCGTCGGCATTTTGTAAGCACTGCTTTTTAAAAAATAAAAAATAATATTTCGGTAAATTTTCAGATGATGTTTACCTCAACAATTTTCAAAATTACGACTATTATAAGTTTTCGACTATGCTGAATACGAAAATCGCATTTAAATTTTGCAAAAGTAAGTAGTCATCGAAATATAAAAAGTTATATTATGCATTGTATTCTTTGGTGGCCATTTTTACGGGCGTGCGCGCGCCATAAACAAATCTACTCATCTCTGACTGACATTGCACGCGCGTAAAAAAAGATGGCCGCCAAAAAATACAATGCATAATACAACTTTTTATATCTCGATAACTAATTATTGCTGCAAAATTTAAATGCAATTTTCGTAGTCAGCATAGTCGAAAACCTTTAAAAGAAACCACCTATTTATAATAGAAAAATTAAGTATAATGTTATAATTAAAAAAAGATATATAAAACACGCATTATACTAAAATGCCGAAGCAGTCCTTCCAGGACTATTACTTACGAACAAACCAAGAGTTACATTTTTATATATATAGATATGTCAATCATTTTTTTCCAATTTAATTGTTTATTTTTCTAATCATAATAATTGATTATTATTATTATTATTATTATTATTATTATTATTATTATTAATAATAATAAAAATATTAATAATAATAATAATAATAATAATAATAATAATAATAATAATGATAATGTTTTGACCCTTAGCCCTGATTGCCACGGTTAACACAAATACTACGCAATGATAACTCAACCAGAACTTGCCCCCATACTTACAAAGCTCTTTAAGCATTTCCTTAAGAAGAAATGCTTAACTTCCAATTTTCGAATTTTGATCATGTCAAATCACACTTCATTTCCTTTTGACAGATTGATTGTTGCTATTTCTTCTGATGAGTTAAGGACATAATAGATTCACTGATTAATATAATAGTTAAGTGATTGGTTTTGCGCTACGAAACAGATACTGTCAAGAATTGTATATGTAAAGGAATAATTATAAGATGGCCAACATCATTAATTTCGGAATATAGCCTTTTGCCATTTATTCATTATATATATATATATATATATATATATATATATATATATATATATATATATATATATATATATATATATAAAGTGTGATGGCTGTGTAGTTCCAACGAGAGAAAAAAATATATATTTAAAAGAGTGTAGCAGCCATCAACAATTGTGTGTTTTTCGTGTGTTTGAAATGTTATTTTTACATCTGCTGATATTAAATGTGTTTTTCAGAGTGATGAGGCCTCAGACATTCTGTCTCCAACAGTAAGTTGGTTGGTTGGTTGTTTCGTTTTACGGCATACCAACCCTTTTCAGGTTATTTAATATATATATAAATATATATATATATATATATATATATATATATATATATATAAAGAGAGAGAGAGAGAGAGAGAGAGAGAGAGAGAGAGAGAGAGAAAGTTACTAAGTTGCTTATGCGCGAATTCTGTGGTTGTTTGTCGTTTTTATATGCGCATCTTCTATTGAGATTTTAGTTAGCCAATCAGCTTTCTAGTATCCATCGCGCCCTTCCTATCAGCCAATGAGAATGCATTTATCGGACAAAGGCCTATTTGACCTCTGGTTGACCTGTTCCTTTTTGTGTGCTCTATTTAGCCTGGATATTTAGTTTCTTGATCTGTTTTAAATCTAGGTTGGTGTTTTTTTGTTTTTTTTACTTTTTTTACTTACTAACTAGCTCTACCTACGCATTGAGCACTTTTGAAGCAAATACTTAAAGTTTACGCATAAATCTATAGTTTCGTATATTAATTTTATGTGAGTAAATTAAGTATATATATATATATGTGTGTGTGTGTGTGTGTGTGTGTGTGTGAGGTCCTGTCATATGCTACTGGTACCATGTAACCCAGTACTACCTGCCTCATGGTCGGGTCACCGGCGATTAAACTGGTTCCCCCACCAGACTTGTTTGGTGAGGGAGGCGGCTAGTCTCCCTGAAGGATTAAACACAAGACCTTCCAAAGGGCGAATGAACTCTTTTTCTGGGTCAACGGCCAACTAGCACCGTGTATATTTGTGTGTGTGTATATGTGTATTGGGGTGGAGAGGGCTCCCGTAAGCCGTGGTAAAGGCAACCTTTCTAGGAGAAGCAAATCTCTGATTTAAAAAACCATAAAGCGGGAGACCAGTACCCGCATTAAGCTGGTCTGCAGTTTAACTTGTTGCTGGCTATCTTGCTCTTGCTTGTTGCTGGATCTCAACATTTTGAACCGAGAGAGAGACTTAGCTGTCGTACAAAGCTAAGACTCTGTAACGTCATCTTTGTATAGATACTCCCTCAGGCATTTGGGCTCATGGACTTTAAATGTCTGAGGGAGTGGCTCTCGTCTGACACGACGTTGCAATCATCATATATATATACATTTTTTTATTACCGTATCTTTCTGTTAAGTTACATTATTGTTTCAGTTACTCGGCCGTGTTTTGGTCGTCTGTAGCCTCCTCAGACTTTTACAGAAATGTTCATTATTATTTCTGTAAAAGTCTGAGGAAGCTACAGGCGGCAAAAAAAAAACGGTCGGGTAGCTGAAACAATAATGTAACTTAACAGAAAGATACGGTAATAAAAAATAAAACGCGTATTTGCTCTACAACAGTATAGAGCACTTTCTTCAGCTTTATTAATTACCATTTCCACTATATATATATATATATATATATATATATATATATATATATATATATATGTGTGTGTGTGTGTGTGTGTGTGTGTGTGTGTGTGTGTGTCTAAAGATTTAAAGACACAACCATTGATGAACTAATGTTTAGTATAATGATGACTGCCTTCCAGCCTTTGAAGAGACGTCCTAGTATTTGTCGTGTGTGTGTTTTCTAATATTGATGCTAATCAAGTGTGCTATCGGCTTTGTAACTATAGGCTACGTTCGATAGTTATTTTGTTTTTATTTTTTTTTTAAATAATCTGGACAGATGCTTGTGTCGTGTTATCTGGAGGTCAACTGGGTCCCGGGGAGTGGCGGTGGCAGTGGCGACGGTGGGTGCAAGTGTTTTCTTTTTTAGGATGGGCGGGGACGTAAAAAGTGCCTTAAGCACGCAATTACCGCAGTGCAAACAATACGGTAACTCCGACAAACAACTTCCTTTCTTTTGTTTGTGTTTATATATATATATATATATATATATATATATATATATATATATATATATATATATATATATATATATATATATATATATATATATATATATATATACTAGCAAAAGTACCCATCGTTGACTGGGTCAAATACAGCCTACAGAAAATAGACTCTGATTTATGAAAATCAAATGTTAATAAGATCAATCGTGTCACGTCTATGTTGCCTATTTCGCAGATGAGGAGGTGTAACTTTATTCGAAAAGAGGATTAAAAAGGGGAAAATGGATTTAAAAAGGACATAACAATTCTGCAAAATAAGTGAAAAAAAATATTTGTTCTAGCCATGTTTTAAAATAATCACTAGTGATTGGAGTTATCTCCCCTGGCGCCCCATTCCTCGCCTGCGAAATATACAACATGGACGTGACACGATTGATCTTATTAACATTTGGTTTTCCTCTGTAAAAAAATAACTACTTGATAAAATTAAGTGAAATTTTATTTAATGAAAACTTTACTCCATGTGGCGTACGTACAATATATATATATATATATATATATATATATATATATATATATATATATATATATACATATATATATATATATATATATATATACTAGCAAAAGTACCCATCGTTGATTGGGGTCAAAAACAGCCAACAGAAAATGGACTCTGATTTATGAAAGTATGATAGGTTATGAAAAGGAAGGCTTGTAAAGTGATAGCTTCGAATTTGGGGGTATCAAAACCAAAGCAAAATATGATGAAAGTGAAAATAAAATAGATAAATCCCATAATTTATTATACCATACCTGTTCACACTTAAACACTTATCACAATATTCTGTGGATCTATATTAAAAAAACCTTGTTAAACTTTGTGACATATTTCCATTCTATGGAGGTCAGGCGCGAACGAACACCCCATAATTTTATTATGCCATATTTCTTCAAACTGAAACATAATTATCAAAGTATACTTACGCAGATAGATATGAAAAGTCTTTATTAAAGTTTGTGCCTATTTCCATTCCATGGAGGCCAGGCGCGAACGCAGACCCCACAATTTTATTATACCATCCCTATTTAAGTTAAAACATACTTATTAAAGTATTATTATGTACATCTATATCAAAAATACTTGTAAACGTTTTTTTATTTTAATTTTTAAAGTTTTTATTTCCATACTTCGTGGACCGACAATTTTAATGAATCACCATTATGCCAGATCAAACATACCCATTCCTGTGTTTCGATACATCTTCTATCATTATATGCGATCAGTTTTCTTTAATAGTTAACCACACACAGACGTCTGTGTGTGTGTCTGGTCACGAATAGCTCCTATATGGTTGAATATATAGGAAACTGATCATATATAATGTTGTTCTTGTTTTATAATACACATAGATTCGAAAAAGTTGTAAAAAAAACAAACAAATATATAACAAATAAATATTACCAAATATTTTTTTATTGACGCAAATTAATAATAAAATATATAAATATATAACAAATAAATGTTACCAAAGGCAAGATAATTTACTTTTCTATTCAACTGGATAAGTTTTTAGTGTTTTTATTTAATCTAAAATGTTTAATCGGTTCGAAAAACGAGTAATGCTGAACGCTGCGGTACCATATATTGGGTGGGTTTTTTTTAAATATCATTTTGTTTTATTTCTTATTTTGAAGAGATTATCGTGTCTTCAAAGACGTCGCGCCTATCTTTTCGTGTTCTCCGCTAGCCTTCAACATTATTCGTTTTTCGAACCAAATAAATATTTTACATTAAAAAACAAAAAGAAAAAAATTCAAAACAACCAGTTACTTAGAAAAGTAACTTATCTTGCCTTCGGTAACATTTATTTTTTTATATATTTGTTTTTTGACATCTTTTTCGTACCGCTGTGTATAACCTAGCAGCCAGCCATGGTTCTCCCCAGAATTTGCTGCTGCCATCGCGCACAGAAATCACTTTTTCCATAGCTACCAACGTAATAGATGCACTGAGACGAAAGCTGCTTTCAGGAACGCCAGCAACCACTGTAAAAGAGTAATAAAAAATGCAAGAGAGCTATATGCTCAGTCCGTTAAATCCAAAGTAGCTGATCAGTGGATTGGTTCCCACCAGTTTTGGCAAATAACAAATAGGATCCTGAACAGAAGTGTGCGTTCTATACCAACCATTATCAATGGACCTGAGGTCATCTCGTCAGCATCAGATAAAGCCAAACTATTTGCCAAGAATTTTGCAGCAAATTCTACCCTATGCGACGAAGGCCATTAACTCCACATATTTCCTCCTATAACACAGCATCCGACAAGGCCAAACTATTTACCAAGAACTTTGCGGCAAATTCTACCCTGTGCGACGAAGGCCATCAACTATAACAGACAGCACACTAGGTAACATACAAATATCTGTGCATGAGGTCGCCAAGCTTATCAAGAACCTTGATTCCAGTAAAGCAACTGGCCCTGACGGCATCCCAATTATAGTGTTAAAAAAGCTTCAACCAGAACTTGCTCCCATACTTACAAAACTGTTTAAGCGTTGCCTTAAGGGGAAATACTTTCCAACACCCTGGAAAACCTCATCAGTATGCCCTGTATTTAAGAATATAGGTGAAAACTCATCTCCCTCTCAGTACAGACCAATAAGTCTCCTGTGTGTCATGAGTAAGTTGTTGGAAACCATATTAAATAAAGAAATAGTCAATGACCTCAGCAGAATTAACGTCCTTAGTGACACGCAATATGGTTTCTGTTCTGCAAGATCTACCGCAGATGTGCTAACGGTTTTATCTCATAGGATTAGTGAATCTCTCGACAAAGGCTTCCTTTCTAGGGCAATTGCTCTTGACATATCAAAGGCCTTCGATAAGGTATGACATAAAGGCGTACTTCACAAGATTTCCAGCTACGGTATGACTGGAAATGTTTTCTTTGTCACTAAATCATTTCTCTCTGATAGGCTCATAAGAGTAGTGGTCGATGGACACAAATCAGAAGCCTGCAGTATTAATGCTGGAGTCCCTCAGAGGTCCATCCTGGGCCCAACTCTTTTCCTGATCTACATCAATGATCTCCCTAAACACATACTTAAATCATTCGTTGACATATATGCTGATGACACGACCATCTACGGCAACACATCAAAGGCTATAAATGACAAAGCTCTCTCTGATTCTTTCTCCTCTGATCTCGAGCGCGTGGTTCAGTGGGGGAAAACGTGGCTGGTTACCTTTAATGCATCTAAAACCAAGTTCCTATCTTTACATCATCAACGCTCTGATCCCCATCTAGCATCAATTGAAATGGATGGCTCTCGTCTAGGAGAAGCCCCATGTTTTGACAAGCTTCTGAACTTCACCTTTACTCCTGATCTGAAATGGAACACGTACATCAAGTCTGTTGCCAAGGTCGCTGGAAAGATGGTGGGATCCTTCTACCACTCCAGAAGATATCTCACTGCTGATGCAATTCTCTATCTATATAAAAGCCAAGTACATCCAAGGATGGAATACTGCTGCCATATCTGGGCAGGAGCTGCTAAAAACAGCCTATCCTGCCTTGACAGAGTACAAAATAGACTTCGTGGCTTAGTGTGGAATGCCTTTTTCTCTTCCCTCGAATTGATAGAGACATTGAATCTCTACGGTTCCAGGTGAGAATTGTCTGAAGATAGCGGGTTCAATCCTATTCAAAGCCGGCCAGAGGCTTACTTGGGCAGAATGTGGTGACACGACAACAACTACGGAAGGCAGTAATTGCAGTGAATGCAGTCAGGAGATTCGAAGTTCCTATCCGTCGCGGTTACCACCTGACGAAGGCCAGAGGAATAGTTGGCCGAAACGTCGTGAAAGAATAACTAAAAAAAATGAGGATAAAAGTCCACAATAAATATATTAAATAAGTAATACTCATCTCAATAATGAATTCCAATTAAATAATATAAAACTAAAAATATGAAGTAAAAATAACGGAAAGACAGTCCTTCCTAGATAAAAACATTTTTGTCATGATATTCATAATGAAAACATTATGTGCTTAACAGGTGCTTTAGATCAAAAGTGTTTTGCGGGGCCGGTCGTCCGGGGAAAATCGACCCAAAAACTAACAAGGTAGACACTGGCAAAAAGTAAACCGCAAAAATGCAAAGACGAATGGCTTCTTTAAGGTAAGTGTATGTGAGCTAACCCTAACCCGACAGACACAAGTTATTTGGTTAAAGACGAGGGTTCGCCTTTTATTTGCAAAGGAAGCGAAAGCACTATTTTCTCTATCTATATAAAAGCCAAGTACGTCCAAGGATGGAATACTGTTGCCATATCTGGGTAGGAGCTGCTAAAACAGCCTATCCTGCCTTGACAGAGTACAAAATAGACTTCGTGGCTTAGTGGGGGATGCCCTTTTCTCTACCCTGCAACCTCTCTCCCACAGAAGAGACGTTGCGAGCCTATCCTTGTTTTATCGTTATTTCCATGGCAGGTGTTCGTCTGAACTCCAATCTCTGGTCCCCCCCGCCAATCTTTCACGAAAAACACCCTTCTAGCTGAAACCACTGTCTATAATTTCCCCCACTCTTTATCTGTGCCTAAATCAAAACGTGGATTCCATGAACAAAGCTTCTTTCTTAGAACTGCACGCCTGCGGAACTCTGTTCCGTCTGTCTGCTTCCCACCTGACTACAACTTGGATGTGTTCAAGTCCAACGTTAACAAATTCCTAATGAACCGCCCCCTTAAGTAAACACTTCATCAAATCTCCACACTGACGTAATGTACTTGCAATAACCCTTATCCCTGAGTGGCTTCCGGGCTTTGATAAGTGGTGACCACTGTGTAAAAAAAAAAAAAAAAAAAAAAATCTGGATGCTGGTTGCCCGGAAGGTCGCACGTCACAAGAGGCTAAAGTCTGCATGTCTAGAACAGGTACTCTAGACGTAGCGTGGTTTAAGGTGTTACTAATCTCTTGCTCCTGGACACGGTTCAGAAGAGAGTCGCCAATCTGATAGGTTCTGAACTGTCACCTAAGCTTAAACTTCTGCCGCGTCAACGAAGTATTGCATCCCTCTACCTGTTCTACAAGTATTTTAATGGTGGATGCTCCGACAACCTGCAAACCCTAGTGCCCCATCGAAGTAATATCCAAACAAACCCAACAAGCAGCAAAATTACCCCCCTACACACCCTAGAGATCCCTAGATGCAAGAGAGCCTTCTACTCTAATAGTTTCTTCCCTAGAACTGCTAGACTTTGGAATTCCTTCCGGGTTCCTGCTTTCCCAACTGTACTGACATGCAGAAGTTCAAGTGTAATGTAAACAGACATCTTGCTGCTCAACTCCCTACCTAGTATCCTTACAACTTATGTCTCTGATAGTAGTCCCCTAAATCAAAATGGGACTGTGCCTTGTTTGGGGTGAAAATGTAAAAAGATTTCATGGCGGAGAGAACAAGAACAATTCCAAATAATGCAATTTGGAACGATAAAATTGTCCCCCTAAATCCTTACGCTAACCGTTGAGACTTTCTCCTATTCGCTTGTGTCTGTTTGGTTATAAATTAATGTCTGAATAATGTTTTACTATTTTACGTTTTTAGAAATTTATGAATGAAGCTGTTAATGAATGAAACTATTATATAATTTATGAATGAAACTAGGAACGTCATATTTAGTAATATCACGAAATAAACTCAAATAAATTTAAAAGTTTTTTTTTTTGGTAGTGACTATTTAAAACGACTACTATTTGAACTACTACAGGATGAAACAATAAAGTTGTTGCCCCACAGCTTTATTTTTTTATTTTTATTGAAAAAAAAATCAATTCAGGTAATTTTATTATGTAGTAGAGCTGACATCTATTCAATGCAGCCGCATTCAGCCTCAATATAAACAATCGATGGTTAATTTATTACAATATACAGCGTGTCCCAAAAGAACTGACGAATTTTAAATTTGATTAACTTCATCAATATTTAAGTTATGCTTACCAATTTTCATATGTAGGTAGATGAACCTCTCCGTGATTAATTTATTTTTATTTCGGTCTACTATTCTCATCTTTATTAGTTGTTGTTTTTCATCTTTTATTGGTTTGTTTATTCACAACGTTTCGGCCAACTAATTCCTCTGGCCTTCATCAGGTGATAACCGCGACGGATAGGAACTTCGAATCTCCTAACTGCATTCTCAGCCATCACTGCCATCCGTAGTTGTTGTCGTCTCACCACATTTTTGGCCAATTAACCTCTGGCACGCTTCGGGTGGGATTGAAACCGCTATCTTCAGACAATGGCACAGAGGAATACTTAGCCGAAACGTTGTGAATAAACAATCCAATAAAAGATGAAAAACAACAACTAATAAAGATGAGACTAGTAGTCCAAAATAAAAATAAATTAATATATATAATGCTCATCTCAAAAATGAATTCCAATTAAGGAATAATAAATATATATACCTCTCCGTGATGTTTTGAGATATAGTAAGATATCATAGTCTACTTATTCTAATTTTATTTACACAGCTTAATCTAGGGTATGTTTTTCACAAGGTCTAATTTTAGTTATGAAAAATAATGTTACTCAAATGTGCACCATTTTCATTTTAACACTCTTGTGCTCTCTGCAGAGCATTGTCCAGCACATCACTTAATGTTTCAAGGTTTATTGCCTTAATTTCATCGTCTTTATTGTTTTTAAGGGCATTTATTGTGGCTGGCTTGTTTGCGTATACCCGCTCTTTGAGGTAACCCCAAATGAAGAAATCTGCACATGTGAGATCTGGCCAATTTATCTCACAGCCATGAGAAATTATTCGGTCGCCGAATTTGTCCTGGAGCAGATTTTATGTTTCTCGTGCCGTATGCGCCATCCTGCTGGAACCACATTGATCAAGAGACCCAAATTTGACTTGATCTCCTTCTTACTGATGTGAATGGATCCTCGGCCACACTCTCTGCTAATTTCTGACGATTCTCATCACTTCTTGCCATATGGGGTCTACCAGATTTAGGGAGGTCACATATCGGCCCTTGCTCATGAAATCGAGCCACCATAGCTTTTATTGCATTAGGAGTTTTTCTTGTGTTTCATCGAAATTCTCTTTGAGTTTCTGATATTGACTCATTCGACCGAAAATACGACTCTACGATAAATATCCGCTCCTCGGTAGTGTAACGACTCATGATGACCTTGGAAGGGTTACTCTAGATGATCTGAAAAAAAATAAAAGAAAAATATAAAAAATTAAGAAACTTATTATTTTTTTAACCATCGTACATCGAAAGATTGCACGCACTGCATTTTTATAACTATACAAGTAGGCCACCTGGCGTTGCCCGGCCGTAAAATACGTTTCCGTCCTTTATTTATACCCACAGAAGAGACGTGGCTAACCTGTCTCTGCTTTATCGTTATGTTCATAGCAAGTGCTCGTCTAAGCTTCAATCTATGCCCCCCCCCCTTGCTTGACTTTTATGAAAAACACTCGTCTAGCCGAAACCATTATCAATAATTGCTCCCAATCTTTATCTATGCCTAAATCTAAATGTAATATCCATGAACAAAGTTTTTTTCTTAGAACTGCATGCCTCTAGAACTGTTCCGTTTTCCTGCTTTCCAACTAACTACAATACGGTCGTTTTCAAGTCCAACGTAAACAAGTTCTTGATGAGCCGTCTCCCCTCTTTTTTATTTCTTTTTAACGTCGAGGGGGTACAAGTGCTTGTAGTTCGTCGGAGCATTAACCATTGATATACTTGTAGAACAGGTAGAAGGATGCAATATTTCGTCAATGGGACAGAGGCTGAAGCTTAGATAACAGTTCAAGACCTATCTGGTTGGCGACTCTCTTTTGAACCTTGCGAGAGCGAGAGACTAGGAGCAGATGCACCAGCCCAAATATGTCAACAATATTCCATATATGGGCGAATTGTGGCCTTATAGAGATACAGGATATTTTCGGGCGTAAGTAGCTTTCTAGCATGGTACATAGAGCCCACCTTCTTACCAGGCAATTCTCTCAATTTATTTGGGTAATCTCCAAAAATACCGTTAGGGCTTACAACATGGCCGCCAGAAGAGTCACGTGATCCGGTTGATCCAAAACATGAATCGTACAAATGGAAAACGCAGCCTTGAAGGCAAACTTTGACAAACAATCACAAATTGTTTGTATTTAATTTTTTGTTGATATAATGTTGTTATAAAAATAGGCAAACTTTGAGAAACAATCTTAGGTTGTTTTTAGTTAAAACAGTGTTTATAAAAAGTATTTTATTCAGTACAAACAAGTGGTCGACTAGGTGTATCAGAATTTTAGGCGGAATTTTTGATACCCCCAACAAAAAACTGCGAATAAAATATATAAAACTCGTAATTTCTGTTTTTAAAGTGGGTTGTCAATTTTCTTTATGAAATATACTTCCAAAATAAACTATTACAGTCGTTTAAAACATAATAGAAGTATTATTTTTTATTTTTTAAAAACAATGTTTACAAAATGTCTACGCACGTTCGTAGACATTTTGTAAACATTTAAAAAACAAACAAACTGTGATTGTTTCTCAACAAAAAATTAAATGACCGTTCTAAATAAATTATTTATTATTATGATATTGAAAAACTGTTTTTGTACTTAATTATTATGCTTGTTTGTCAAAGTTTGCTTTAAATTTGCGTTTTCCGGTTTCATAATACGGCGATTCATGTTTTGGATCAACCAGATCACGTGACTCTTCTGGCGGCCATGTTGTAAGCCCTAACGGTATTTTTGGAGATTACCGATGAGGAAGTCAGTCCGACAATCTCAATATGTTAATAAACTTCAAACCCTGCAAAACTTGACTAGCCCTGACTTTTTCTTGTGGGGATATCTTAAAGAATGAGTGTATGTTAATGTTGTGGTGGCACACATTCATTTGCATATGTGGATAGTAATTACTAGGGCTGTGACAAGCATATTCTTTTACAAAAGAATATTCTTTGCATATATTTCGTTAGAGAATATTCTTTTAACAAAAAGCATATTCTTTTTTTTTTTTAAAGAATATTCCTTTAACAAAAAGCCTATTCTCTTAAAAAAAAGAATATGCAAAATATTTATGGAATAAGTTGTGCCGAAAATATGTTGAAATAAATATTTTCATACGAGTCTTAATTTTACGAAGTTTTCTTTTTTATATAAATTAAATTAAACATGGTAAAACCTTCGTAGTTGTGAATTTACAATAACCTGTGGTTCCTAATGAGAGCCATTCTATTAGAGGATTATATTAGGGACGAAATATTCGCGTATCCTTTTTGCCGTAGGTCTCCAGGGCCGATATATTGGCCCCGTAGTATCCAAAGGATTGTAACTACAATTTGTATCGAAAAAATAGCCAGGTTTAAATATGGTCCAGTAATCTCCTACGATTGGAACGAGTTTTTTTTTTTTCATTATAAGGCTATTTTAGCGGACAACCAAAGAAGTTTTAATTTTGATAATTTAAAAACTAATTTAATTATAAAATGCAATAAATAAAATATTTAAGTTCCATAGAGTGTTCAATTGTTCACAGTATATAAACAGTATATACATTAATGAGTAGGGCAATGTCAAGAATATTCTTTAATAAAAAACAATTCTTTACATATATTGGGTTAGAGAATATTCTTTTGATAAAAAGCATATTCCTTAAAAAAAAGAATATGCTTTTTAAAAAAGAATGTGCAAAATATTTATGGAATAAGTTTTGTTTTGTTCTAATTTATGTTCCCTGTGAACGTTAGGCCGATGAGTAATCCCATTCATCAAATTTCTACTATGATATTATCTCACTTACTATTGTACACTCGTTAATCTTTAACCTCGAATGGCCTCCAGGCCTTGATAATTGGTGACTTCTGTATAAAAAAAAGTTATAAAAAATTCGGTAAGCAAGTCCTGTGAGAGTTGATACAAATGGCCGACATTCTCAGATTCTTGAATTTCGTCCGTCATTTTATCTCTCTATTAGACTGCTTCGTATATATATATATATATATATATATATATATATATATATATATATATATATATATATATATATATATATATATACTAGCATTTCAGCCCGGCGTTGGCCGGGTGTTTGGAGGTGTATGCTGAGCAAAAAAAAAAAAAAAAAAGAGTAAATTTTTTTTTAATTTGACCCCTATTATGACCCCTTAAAATTTATAGTTTCGGGCTCAAATCACTTTATTAAGTTAGATCCAGGTTCAAGGAACCTATATCTAAAATTTCAAGTGTCTAGACCCAAAATTGTCGGAGGAGTTTGGTAGAGTTCTCAAAGGTCAAATGGTTGAAATTTGACCCCTTAACAGCAAAATTTCTGGCTGACAACCGTCACATCGATTTTTCCAAATCTCAGTACCCGGTATTTCAAATTTCGAGTCTATAGACTAAAAATTGACAGAGTTATTGCGTAGGGAAATGTACACAGACAGACAGACAGACAGACAGACAGACAGACAGACACATTCACTTTTATAGATATATAGATATAAAGCTGAATGTGTGTGTGTGTGTGTGTGTGTGTGTGTGTGGTGACGAATAGACTCTTATATGGTTGACTATTCTAAAAAACTGATTACATATAATGATAGAAGATGTATTGAGACACAGGTATGGGATGAAAGAGTGAAAGAGTGAATGAGGTCAGGGGGGAGGTCGCGAGGAGGGCGGAAGAGGAAGAGAGGAAGGGGACAAGGAGAGAAGGTGGGGGGGGCGTTTGGTATGTCGATGATGTTTCAGTTTTGGGGTTTAAGGAACTTGTGGGGGGTCTGGGATGTTCATTTCTGGTGTGGCTGAGGGCATAGGGATACATGAGGGGAAGGGGAATATGTGGGGGTGGGAGGAGGGGGTTACTTTAAAATTGGAGTCTTAGTGTTAAAGTTTTTAGCGTCTCGTTGATGAGGTGATTTCTTGGTAAGTATGTCTTGAGCTGTTGAATGTACCCTTATGTTTGGAGGCGGGGGGGGGTCTATGATTCGGTTTATTTATTTTTAGTTTTTGTTTTGCTGTTAATTGTTTGGAGATGGTTAGCTAGCGGTCGCGGGCACGGGTACACACATGCGCACGTACACACATATATACTTAAAAGAAACGGTCAAGGGTACATATACATGCCCGCCCTGGCGTGCAAATATATGTGCATATGTGCGCCTGCATGCATAGACACCTGCCGTGTAGCCGAAACAATAATGCAACTTAACAGAAAGGTACGGTAATAAAAAATGAAATGCATATTTGCTCTACAACAGTATTGAGCACTTTCTTCAGTTTTTATTGATTACTATCTCCACTATATATATATATATATATATATATATATATATATATATATATATATATATATATATATATATATATATAATATATATATAACTACTTAATTTACTCACATAAAATTAATATACGAAAGTATAGATTTATGCGTAAACTTTAAGTATTTACTTCAAAAGTGCTCAATACGTAGGTAGAGCTAATTAGTAATTTATAAAATATATATGGCGATTAAGCTACACTGAATATTCCGCGTTTCATCCACTCTAGGACTCTTCGGGCTTATGCGCGAATTTTGTGGTTGTTTGTCGTATTTTTTTGGTTGTTTGTCGTTTTTTTTTGTTTGTCGTTTTGTCTCAATAGAAGATACGTATATAAAATCAACAAACAACCGCAAAATTCGCGCGTAAGCCTGAAGAGTCCTAGAGTGGATGACACGCGGAAGATTCAGTGTAGCTTAATCGCCATATATATTTTATAACTTACTTACTATATATATATATATATATATATATATATATATATATATATATATATATGTATATATATGTGTGTGTGTGTGTATACACGCACACACGCACGTACACACTCACACATATATATATGAGAGAGAGAGAGAGATAAAGAGAGAGAGAGACAGACACACAGACACACAGACAGAAAGACGGACAGAGAGAGTCTGTACGAGCATGTATGTTGGCTTCATTGGCCGTGCATTCGTCAAACAATAAAAATAAAACAACACAATGGCAAAGGAGTGTCCGCGTGGAGGGCCCACCTGTGAGGTTTTGCCCTTCAAGGTTCAGTGAGCACCCTTGTCCACATACCCCACGGCCACTTATACATAGTGTTGATGGGAGAGGAGGAGTTGAAGGGGAGGGGAACATCGGGGCTCGTTCGTCCACCTCCTTCTTGTGTCCCCGGCAGGTAAGCCGAAAGGCATGACAAAGTAAGTTGTCCAGTTTAGTCATCCGCGAAGTGTCGGTACCATTGCGTTTTGGTTGAACTCCCATTTTCATCGCTACACGCGCAGATTAAAAAGACGTATAAAGTGCCACTGAGTCGTAAGGGGTTATTAATAGGACAGAAGAGACGTTGTGAGCCTATCCTTGTTTTATCGTTATTTCAATGGCAGGTGCTCGTCTGAACTCCAATCTCTGGTCCCCCCCCTCGCCAATCTTTCACGAAAAACACCCGTCTAGTTGAATCCGCTATGAAAAATTTTCCCCACTCTTTATCTGTGCCTAAATCAAAACGTGGATTCCATGAACAAAGCTTCTTTCGTAGAACTGCACGCCTGTGGAACTCTGTTCCGTCTGCCTGCTTCCCACCTGACTACAACTTGGATGTGTTCTAGTCCAACGTTAACAAATTCCTAATGAACCGCCCCCTTAAGTAAACACTTCATCATATCTCCACACTAACGTAATGTACTTGTAATAACCCTTATCCCTGAGTGGCTTCCGGGTCTTGATAAGTGGTGACCACTGTGTATAAAAAAAGGTCCCAGATTTGCCGAGATACTATGTAGGGAGTTGGGCAGTAAGATGTCTTTTTACATTACACTTGAACTTCTGCATGTCAGTACAGCAAGGGAATTCCAAAGTCTAGCAGTTTGGGGGAAGAAGTTTTTTTTTTAGTAGAAAGCTTTACAGCATCTAGGGATCTCTATAATATAGAGGTGGGATTTTGCTGCTTGGACAATGTCTAGGGGCGAGAGACCAGTGGCAGATGCACCAGCACAGATGTGACAACAATATTCCATGCATGGGTGAATAGTGATTTTGTAGGGGTACAGAATAATCTCAGGTGCAAGTATTATTTTTTGACATGGAAGTCACCACTTGTCTAGGCCCGGAAACAACTCGAGGATAAGGGTTATTGCGTGTATAGTAATCAATGGGATAGTATCGTAGTAATCACTAGTATTGGGGGTTTTGATAGAGTGTCTTACTTAAGGGGGCGGTTTGTCAAGAATTTGTTTATGTTGGACTTGAAGACGTCCAAGTTGTTGTCAGGTGTGAAACAGGCAGACGGAACAGAGTTCCACAGGCGTGCAGTTTTAAGAAAGAAGCTTTGTTCATGAAATCTACGTTTTGATTTAGACACAAATAAAGAATGGGGAAAATTATTGACAATGGTTTCAGCTAGATGGGTATTGTGAAAGATTGGCGAGGGTGGGGGCCAGGGATTGAAGTTCATGCGTTCACTTGCCATGAAAGTAACGATAAAACAAAGATAGGCTCGCAACGTCTCTTCTGTGGGAGAGAGGTTGCAGGGAAGAGAAAAGGCACCCCCCACTAAGCCACGAAGTCTATTTTGTACTCTGTCAAGGCAGGATAGGCTGTTTTTAGCAGCAGTACTCCATCCTTGGATGGAAGTATCCTTCTAGCACGGTAGTGAGAGAGCACACCTTTCTCATAGCAGCCTTAGCAAATTACCTCAAAGTATTTGTACAAATTTACGTTGTTTGTAAATGTTAAGCCTCATGAAAACATATTCTAAGATTACCTTTGGAGCAGAAATGTCGATTGGTTTGTCACGCTCAAATCTGGGATACTATACAGGGTGAAACGATAAAGTAGTCGCCCTAGAAAAGACAACACGACTCCATTTCCGTTTGATGAAGGCCAGTTTTTTTTTTATTTTGTTGCAGACAATTAACTAGTTGGCCAGTTGTGAACAAATCCCAAGAGCGAGAGGATCTTTCTCTCATGTTTAAAAGTGAGACAATGTTCAACGAGCGAGTTCGGAGATGCGCCGCTGTATAACTCATGTTCTCTACCGATCGAAGTTATGACAACAAGACCATTGTCAGCACCCTCAAAATGAATCGTTGGATTGATAGCCAAAAATAACAGGGACGTGTCCAGGGTGATGAAAACAAAGTTTCCGGCCACGGTTATGGTCTCTGGTGTTGGTTAAAGTGAGGGCCACATCATGCCACGTCACATCTTCGAAGTCGGCTTGAAAGTCAACACCAAAGTGTACCCAGATGTACTTAAGAGTGTGGTGATTCTCTGGTGTAATAAGATGGCCGCTGTTTTGAGTTCGCCCAGCCACGTACTATTAAAGTACTTGTAAAATATGCACAGGGATGCCACATTTCGGCGATGGGACAGATGTTAGAGTTTGGCTGACAGTGTGGGACGTATTAGGAATGCGACTCCTTTTTGGACAATGTCTAGAAGCGAGAGACCAGTGGCAGATGCATCAGCGCAGATGTCACAACAATATTCCATTCATGAGCGATTAGTGACTTCTAGCACGGTAGAGGGAGCCCACCTTCCTCACAATGACTTTAATATATTTGTTCCAATTCATGTTGTTCGTGAATGTTAAGCCTAGGAAAATGAACCGCCCCCTTAAGTAAACACTTCATCAAATCTCCACACTAACGTAATGTATTTGCAATAACCCTTATCCCTGAGTGGCTTCCGGGCCTTGATAAGTGGTGATCACTGTGTAAAAAAAAGCAAAAAGCAAAAAGGAGCTCTCTGTCCATCGGTTTGTCACGTTTAAATCTGGAATACTATTCAGGGTGAAACGATAAAGTCGTCACCACTTGATGAAAATCAGTCTTTTTTTTTTTTGTTGTTGCAGACCATCTACTAGTTGGCCAGTTTTGTACAAATCCCAAGAGCGACAGGAGCTTTTTTATCATGTCTGAAACTGACACAATGTTCAACTTTGTATTACTTATGCTCTCTACCGATCCAAGTTACGCCAAAATCCGCGCGAAAACATATACACGCTGCTAGTTTTTAATATCACAACAGAGGAACTAGGTGTGTCAGAAATTTCGTGAAAAATATTGAATAATTCCACCCCTGTCTTTCCAAGCTTATAACTCATCGAAAAATGTAATTCAACCCTAATTTTTTTTTCAATTAAAGGAGCAAGGACCAAGGTTTCATTAAAAAACAAAACAAAAAAACAAACAACGTGTTTTTTTTTAAAAAAGGTTTTAAACTTCTGACTTTACAGGTAAATTTCTAAAAAAATCTACTTTTTTTGTTTTAAATTTGAATATATTATTTATTGAACTTTTCTCTTCAATTTGTGATATATAAGACTTTGATATTTTCAATTTGTGATATATAAGACTTTGGTGAGTAAATTACTTTTTAATAGACATTTCAAAATGGGAGGCGGGAATTATTCAACCCCCTGTCTTTCCAATCTTATAACTACTCGAAAAATGTAATTCAAGTCCTAATTTATTTTTCAATTAAAGGAGCAAGGACCAAGGTTTCATTAAAAAAAAACAAAAAAAAACAAAACAAACAACGTGTTTTTTTTAAAGGTTTTAAACTTCTGACTTTACAGATAAATTTCTAAAAAAAACTACTTTTTGTTTGTTTTAAATTTGAATATATTATTTATTGACCTTTTCTCTTCAATTTGTGATATATAAAACTTTGGTGAGTAAATTAATTATTTACTTTTTAATAGACATTTCAAAATGGGAGGCGGGAATTATTCAACCCCATGTCTTTCCAAGCTTATAACTACTCGAAAAATGTAATTCAAGCCCTAATTTTTTTTTCAACTAAAGGAGCAAGGACCAAGGTTTCATTAAAATAAAAACAAAAGAAAAAACAAACAACGTGGTTTTAAAAAAAAGGTTTTAAACTTCGAACTTTACAGGTAAATTTCTAAAAAACAGACCAAATGTTTTAAATTTGAATATATTATTTATTGACCTTTTCTCTTCAATTTGTGATATATAAAACTTTGGTGAGTAAATTAATTATTTACTTTTTAATAGACACTTGAAAATGAGGGTGGGGGACATGAATTAAAAAAAACGTTTGTCTAAAATATTATATTCGGTTTATTGGAAAGAGCATAAAATTTCACATTGACCCTGAAAATATCGTAAAAATAGAATCAATAGAAAAATTTTGATAGATTTTTAAAGTTTAAAAATTGAAAAATATTGAGTTCGTAAAATTCATTACTGTTTTTAAAAAATAAAAAAAATATTTCTATTACTTTTAAAACAACTTTAATAGTTTATTTTTGAAGTATAATCCATAAATAAAATAAACAACCCGCTTTTAAAAGAAAAATTACGAGTTTTTTATATTTTATTCGCAGTTTCGGGTTAGGGGTGTCAAAAATTCCTACAAAAATTCTGATACACCTACAGAGGAACTGATGACATAACTGAAGTAAACTTTATTTAAAACTAGCAAGGTAGGGCGCCCGGACTTACACGACCGTAAAATAAAGAAAATTGTGACGGAGGGGCGGGGGCAGAAAAAGGAAAATGTGACCAGGGGCGAGGGGGTTTCGTGGCATTGCCCGGCCGTAAAAAAAAAATTGTGAGAACGGAGTAGGAGGAGCATTGTCCGGTCATAAAATCTTCTTAAATATGATAGATTGTGATAGCGGGGTGAATGGGATGAGAGCTAAAAAATTTGACAACATTATCCATCGGACAATTACTTTCGAAAATATTGGCACAAAATCGTCCGCCCCCCTGTAGAAAAGTGCCCAGTTGAGGGTGAAGAAATTAATGTTTTTAGCGATTTTTTTTTTTAAATATTTGTCGTCCAAACGAGCTTTAAAACAACTCTGATGTCTTGAAAATCCGTTCTTAAGTTAAAATTAGATGTATAAACATACATACACACATAAATTTAAACGAGATTCATATTATAGATGGCGAGCTGGCTTAATAGTTTTCGTATTTAACGCATTCTCTGAAGATTTTTGTTTCCGCCTCAACTCGAGTATTTGTTTTACTTGGAAGAAAAAAATATTCGCACACACATTTCTCAGTTTAGTGCAATTTTTACTTATTTTTTTTTAAAAGAATTAAACGTTACGTTTAATGCCTTGCAAAGCTGGGTACGACTGCTATATATATATATATATATATATATATATATATATATATATATATATATATATATATATATAATATATAATAAATTTCACAGCCAAACAACGTTGCAGCCCACAAGAGCCATGGCAGTCAAAGAACCGGAAGTCCAAGACTCGAGTTTCGCCCTCATTTGGGCTCATCAGTTAGATACATCCGAACTCAGGATTGGAAACCCGAGCCTATATATATATATATATATATATATATATATATATACAGAGAGATAGTAAGAGAGAGAGAGAGAGAGAGAGAGAGAGAGAGAGAGAGTTGGTTGGTTGGTTGTTTCTGTTTTATGGCATATCAACTTTTTTTTATCAATCTCCCAAAACACATACGAAAATCTTTCGTTGACATCTATGCCGATGACACGACCATCTATGGCAACACATCAAAGGCCGTAAATGATGATGTTCTCTCTGATTCTCTCTCCTCTGATCTTGAGCGCGAGATACAGTGGGGAAAGAGGTGGCTGGTTACCTTTAATGCATCTAAGACCAAGCTCCTATCTCTACATCATAAACGCTCTGATCCTCATCTGGCATCAATTGAAATGGATGGCTCTTATCTAGGGGAGGCCCCATGTTTTGATAAGCTTCTCGGTTTGACCTTTACTCCTGATCTTAAATGGAACACATACATCAAGTCCGTGGCCAAGGTCGCTGAGAAAATGGTGGGATTCTTCTGCCGCCCCAGAAGATATCTCACTAATGATGTAATTCTCTATCTATATAAAAGCCAAGTACGTCCAAAGATGGAGTACTGCTGCCACATTTGGGCAGGAGCTGCTAAAAGCAGCCTATCCTGCCTTGATAGAGTACAAAAGAGACTCCGCGGCTTGGTGGGGGATGTCCTTTTCTCTACCCTGCAACCTCTTTCCCACAGAACAGACGTAGCGAGCCTGTCTTTGTTCTATCGGTATTTCCATGGCAAGTGCTCGCCTGAGCTCCATTCTCTGGTCCCCCCTCGCCAATCTTTTTCAAAAAACACCCGACTAGCTGAAACCACCATCAATAATTTTACCCACTCCTTATCTGTGCCTAAATCAAAACGTAGATTCCATGAACAAAGCTTCTTTCTTAGAACTGCACGCCTGTGGAACTCTGTTCCGCTTGCCTGTTTCCCTCCCGACTTCAACCTGGATGTCTTCAAGTCTAACACAAACAAATTCCTGATGAACCGCACCCCCCTAAGTAATGACACCTTACCAATTCTCCAATACTATTGCTACACTATCCCTTTGATTACTGTACACACAATAACCCTTATCCCTGAGTGGCCATTGGGCCTTGATAAGTGGTGAACTCCATGTAAAAAAAACAAAACGTTAGAAGTTCGCGTTGACAGAGTTCAAAATAGACTTTGTAGCTTAGTGGGGGATGCCCTTTTCTCTTCCCTGCAACCTCTCTCCCACAGAAGAGATGTTGCGAGCCTGTCTTTGTTTTATCGTTATTTCCATGGCAAGTGCTCGCCTGAGCTCCATTCTCTGGTCCCCCCTCGCCAATCTTTTTCAAAAAACACCTGTCTAGCTGAAACCACCGTCAATAATTTTCCCCACTCCTTATCTGTGCCTAAATCAAAACGTAGATTCCATGAACAAAGCTTCTTTGTTAGAAGTGCCCGCCTGTGGAACTCTCTTCCGTTTGCCCGTTTCCCACCTGACTACAACTTGAATGTCTTCAAGTCCAACGTAAACAAATTCCTTATGAACCGCCCCCTTAAGTAAGACACTTTATTAAATCTCCAATTACTACGATGTTATCCCATTGATTACTATACACACAATAACCCTTATCCCCGAGTGGCTTCCGGGCCTTGATAAGCGGTGACTACCATGTTAAAAAAAATATTCAGTGTCGAAGCGACATTTCTACATGAAATAATTGTCAGTTCTACATGAAATAATTGTCAGTTTTTCTAATTTTGGGATATTATTTGTCTGAGAGATCGCTCTTCCTTACAAAACTATGTCAACGATTCGGATGACGAAAGTTTTTAAAGTACAAGCAAACAAATAAATAAATAAAAATCCGGGTCAGCATTGTTTTTCGTTTTTAACAAAAGTTTTTATTGTTATTGTTATTACTTTATCCTCTCGACACCACTTCGTCTCTCGCTGCCACAAGTCTATCTAGAATGATTGACGTCTCTCTTTCCCTGATTAGGGTGGCAGAAACAGAGGACTTGTAGCTAAGAGAGAGCTCTCTCTCTTCATAATGTTAGTAAACAAAACATATAAAAATTTTTAAAATTAAGGGTTATTTTTTAATATGTCTTACTGAATTTAATTTAAAAAATTAAGGGTTATTGTTTAATATGTCCTACTGAATTTAATTTTAAAAAAATTAAGTGTTATTTTTTAATATGTCTCACTGAATTTAATTTTAAAAAATTAAGGGTTATTTGTTAATATGTCTTACTGAATTTAATTTAAAAAAAATTAAGTGTTATTTTTTAATATGTCTCACTGAATTTAATTTTAAAAAATTAAGGGTTATTTGTTAATATGTCTTACTGAATTTAATTTTAAAAAATTAAGGGTTATTTTTTAATATGTCTTACTGAATTTAATTTTAAAAAATTAAGGGTTATTTGTTAATATGTCTTACTGAATTTAATTTTAAAAAATTAAGGGCTATTTTTTAATATGTCTTACTGAATTTAATTTAAAAAAATTAAGGGTTATTTTTTAATATGTCTTACTGAATTTAATTTAAAAAAATTAAGGGTTATTTTTTAATATGTCTTACTGAATTTAATTTAAAAAAATTAAGGATTATTTTTTAATATGTCTTACGGAATTTAATTTTAAAAAATTAAGGGTTATTTTCTAATATGTCTTATTGAATTTAATTAAAAAGAATTAAGGGTTATTTTTTAATATGTCTTACTGAATTTAATTAAAAAAATTAAGGGTTATTTTTTAATATGCCTTACTGAATTTAATTTTTAAAAATTAAGGGTTATTTTTAATATGTCTTATTGAATTTAATTTAAAAAAATTAAGGGTTATTTTTTAATATGTCTTATTGAATTTAATTTTAAAAAATTAAGGGTTATTTTTAATATGTCTTATTGAATTAAATTAAAAAAAATTAAGGGTTATTTTTTAATATATCTTACTGAATTTAATGTTAAAAAATTAAGAGTAATTTTTTAATATGTCTTACTGAATATAATTTTAAAAAATTAAGGGTTATTTTTTAATATGTCTTACTGAATTTAATTTAAAAAAATTAAGGGTTATTTTTTAATATGTCTTACTGAATTTAATTTTAAAAAATTAAGGGTTATTTTTTAATATGTCTTACTGAATTTAATTTTAAAAAATTAAGGGTTATTTTTTAATATGTCTTACTAAATTTAATTAAAAAAAATTAAGGGTTATTTTTTAATATGTCTTACTGAATTTAATTTTAAAAAATTAAGGGTTATTGTTTAATATGTCTTATTTAATTTAATTAAAAAGAATTAAGGGTTATTTTTTAATATGTCTTACTGAATTTAATTAAAAAAAATTAAGGATTATTTTTTCATATGTCTTACTGAATTTAATTTTAAAAAATTAAGGGTTATTTTTTAATATGTCTTACTGAATTTAATTTTAAAAAATTAAGGGTTATTTTTTAATATGTCTTACTGAATTTAATTTTAAAAAATTAAGGGTTATTTTTTAATATGTCTTACTAAATTTAATTAAAAAAAATTAAGGGTTATTTTTTAATATGTCTTACTGAATTTAATTTTAAAAAATTAAGGGTTATTGTTTAATATGTCTTATTTAATTTAATTAAAAAGAATTAAGGGTTATTTTTTAATATGTCTTACTGAATTTAATTAAAAAAAATTAAGGATTATTTTTTCATATGTCTTACTGAATTTAATTTTAAAAAATTAAGGGTTATTTTTTAATATGTCTTACTGAATTTAATTAAAAAAAATTAAGGGTTATTTTTTAATATGTCTTACTGAATTTAATTTTAAAAAATTAAGGGTTATTGTTTAATATGTCTTATTTAATTTAATTAAAAAGAATTAAGGGTTATTTTTTAATATGTCTTACTGAATTTAATTTAAAAAAATTAAGGGTTATTTTTTAATATGTCTTACTGAATTTAATTAAAAAAAATTAAGGATTATTTTTTAATATGTCTTACTGAATTTAATTTTAAAAAATTAAGGGTTATTTTTTAATATGTCTTACTGAATTTAATTTTAAAAAATTAAGGGTTATTTTTTAATATGTCTTACTGAATTTAATTAAAAAAAAATTAAGGATTATTTTTTAATATGTCTTACTGAATTTAATTTAAAAAAATTAAGAGTTATTTTTTAATATGTCTTATTGACTAAACAGATTTTTTTCCAACTTACGAAGTGATGGGTTCTGTTTGTGCCCGAGATATGAAAATTTGAACGGGTCACATATTTTTGGAATTATTGGACTGGATATCTTACAAAGGATAAACAATCTACATACCGTTCGCTGCATTAAGGGCAGTGCACGGAAAATAAATTCTTCATTCCCTTTGGGGACAGCCAGAATTTCTTAAAGGACGAATCTATTGATGAGAAGTTGCCTCTCTTTGACATTATCGTATGTCCTTTGGATTCCATCGAGAGTTATTTGGTTGAATCAGGTTTGAATCCCGTTCTCACATATGAAGACGGTATTGCTCCATTTTTTTGAGGATTCCTATGTTGAACGAGGTGTGGAGAAATTCCTTTCCCTCGTATCAGTAGGGATTGACGAAAGCAATGAAATTTCATCAGACTATAAAGAAAAGATCGAAGAATTCAAAGGGTCTGTTTCCTTAGAAGGAGGAAAATATTGCATTAATTTACCATGGAAGTGGTAAAAATTCCCACTAGTTAAAAGTAATTTTGGGGTCTCTTTAAAAATATTAGAAAGAGTTGCCGATTCGTTGGAAAAGGAGGGCAAACATAGTGATTACCTACACGTATTTATAGAATTATGAAAAGGAGGGAATTGTGGAAAAATTTTCTGTCCCATCCGAGTCTCATGAACGTTTCAATTGGATTCCACATAGACCAGTTTTCAAAGAAGGCCCTAGTTTGACCACAAAAATTAGATCGGTCTTTAACTGTTTATTGAAGTGTAGAGGGGGAACTTCGTTAAATAATGTGACATACTCTGGTTGGTTGTTTGTGTTTGTTTTACGGCATATCAACCCTTTTCGGGTTATTTAATGCCGAATCCAGTTATTTTGAAGAAAAATTTTTTAATAGAATATATATATTTTTTTCAAGTCGGTTTCTATTTAACCCATAGTTGGGACCCTAACAGGTACTACCACTCCGGGTCAGAGTGGACCTGAGAGCAATGGCAATTAAAGGGTGGCTCCACACTCCTCAAAGCCCGCAAGCTGGGACCTCACCACTGGATATAGTTCAAGGTCATATCCAGGAGTGAATTGTTGAAAAATTTTCTGTCCCATCCGGGTCTCATGAACGTTTCAATTGGATTCCACATAGACCAGTCTTCAAAGAAGGCCCTAGTGTGACCACAAAAATTAGATCGGTCTTTAACTGTTTATTGAAATGTAAAAGGAACTTCCTGAAATAATGCGGCATACTCTGGAGTTAATCTTACCGCAAACTTATTGAAGTTATTAGTTTCCTTCCGGACAAATAAATATGTACTCTTAGGAGATATTAAAAAGGCCTTTCTGCAAATTCGTCTCAAAACGACGGACGATAAAAATCGTTTCTGTTTTCTTTTAAAAGAAGGGAACAGTTTATGTACGTATCGGTTCAATACCATTTTGTTCGGGTTTAACGCAAGCCCATTTATTTTTATTTGTTTATTTTAAATTTCTTATTAAAACATCATGCCGAGAAGGTGCCCAGAAAACTCGTCTCGGGAAAACTCGTCCACGGAAAACTCGTCTCCGGAAAACTCGTACCCGGAAAACTCGTCCCCATTCGCTAGGTAGGAAAACTGATCCCTTATTGAATAAATACCGATTTAAAACACATTTTATGATCGTTCTTGAAGGAGATATTGTAGTTAGAAAACGGACACTTAGAAAAGCGATTTTATTTAAAAAAAAAAACAAAAACATTAAACAAGTAAAAATATTTTTAAAAAATATTATGGGGGCTATAGTCTATTTTAAAAAACAATATCTCCTTCAAGAACGATCATAAAATGTGTTTTCAATCGATATTTATTCAATAAGGGACCAGTTTTCCTACCTAGCGAAAGGGGACGAGTTTTCCGGGGTCGAGTTTTCCGGAGACGAGTTTTCCAGAGGTGAGTTTTCCGGAGACGAGTTTTCCGGAGACGAGTTTTCCCGGGACGAGTTTTCCGGGCACCATCCTCAACAGCCATCCTCATCGCTTATCCTTGCCAACTATCCAATGTAAGTTCTTTCATTAATCAATTTTTAAAAAAATTTTTCAATAACAGTTTTAAACATACATGTCATAATTTTATCCGGGTTCCATAAAAGTGAAATTTTAGATGTAGGTTCCTTGAACATGGATCAAACTTTTTAACTTGATTTGAGCCCAAAACAATAAATGTTAAAAAAAAATTTGATTTCTCAGCCAAGTTTTAGTTTAAATATTTGAAATTTTGGGTTTGTATTACTGTACACATAGATTCGAAAAAAGTTGTCAAAAAACAAATATATAACAAATAAATGTTATCAAAGGCAAGATAAATTACTTTTCTACCAAACTGGATATAATTTTCGTGTTTTTATTCAATTTAACATGTTTATTCAGCTCGAAAAGCATACAGTGTTTACCGATGTATTGGAAAATTTAAAATGCGGACGACTCTCTCTTTAACACGGTAAGTTCGGAAAAAGGTGTAATAAATAATAAACTAGACAAAATACTGTTAGAAATTTGCTCAATATATGTTACCGTGACATGACTTGACATATATTCGGTGGTATTTTAATAGTATTTTGTCTAGTTTATTATTTATAACACCTTTTCCCGAACTTACCGTGTTAAAGAGAAAGTCGGCCGCTATTTTGAATTTTCCAATACATCGGTAAACACTGTATGCTTTTTGAGCTGAATAAACCTGTTAAATTAAATAAAAACACGAAAATTATATCCAGTTTGGTAGAAAAGTAATTTATCTTGCCTTTGATAACATTTATTTGCTATATATTTGTTTTTGACAACTTTTTCGAATCTATGTGTACAGTAATACAAACCCGATTTTTTTTATTAAATTGTTAGGTGGAAACACAGAATAGTTACAAAACACCGTCCCCTCCCCATGTTAAGAATGACTTTCAAAATAACGTTATTTCAGCGCGGTGCCAAAAAATACCTAAGTAGTACCACCGTATTTTCAAGTTAAAGCTTTACGACAGTTTATTTTTATTTTTTTAAATAGTTAAGTGAAAGTAAATAGAAAACACCCTCCCCATGTTAAGAACGGCTTTCTAAATAACGTTTTATCCATTTCGCTTCGGGTGATTTTTTTCACTTTTAAGTATCTTAACGTTCCTTGAGGAAAACTAATTTTTGTTAGTTTTTTTTTTAAATTTTTATTATTAAATTTTCATTATAGTTTAAAATTTAAATTGACAATGGTCTGAATATGTAATTTCCTTAATCGCCTCCGTCCAGCCAGCGATTCCGCCTTGTATACCACAATACGGGTTGCAGAGTTGGATGCTCTGCAAACTCCTGTTCTAAAAGAAAGGAAAACAGATACGAGCATGCGCAGAAGTACTCAAGAACTCTATGCCAATGTCGAAGTCGGACCTACCTACCCTGCAAATAAATTCGTCCAAAAGCTATGAAAAATCCGATAACAGTCATTCGGCGTGTTGAGCCATTTCTTCCAGGATCGTGTCCAGTCTAATCTTCGGAGGTGTTCGAGTAAGCGTCGAATCGTCGGAGGTGTTCGTGATTGTGTCGAATCGTCGGAGGTGTTCGGGATTGTGTCGAATCGTCGAAGGTGTTCGTGATTAAGTCCAATCGTCGGAGGTGTTCGTGATTAAGTCCAATCGTCGGAGGTGTTCGTGATTGTGTCGAATCGTCGGAGGTGTTTGTGATTGTGTCGAATCGTCAGAGGTGTTCGGGACTGTGTCGAATCGTCGAAGGTGTTCGTGATTAAGTCGAATCGTCGGAGGTGTTCGTGATTGTGTCGAATCGTCGGAGGTGTTCGTGATTGTGTCGAATCGTCGGAGGTGTTCGAGTAAGCGTCGAATCGTCGGAGGTGTTCGTGATTGTGTCGAATCGTCGGAGGTGTTCGGGATTGTGTCGAATCGTCGAAGGTGTTCGTGATTAAGTCGAATCGTCGGAGGTGTTCGTGATTGTGTCGAATCGTCGGAGGTGTTCGTGATTGTGTCGAATCGTCAGAGGTGTTCGGGATTGTGTCGAATCGTCGGAGGTGTTCGTGATTGTGTCGAATCGTCGGAGGTGTTCGTGATTGTGTCGAATCTTCGGAGGTGTTCGGGATTGTGTCGAATCGTCGGAGGTGTTCGTGATTGTGTCGAATCGTCAGAGGTGCTCGTGATTAAGTCGAATCGTCGGAGGTGTTTGTGATTGTGTCGAATCGTCGGAGGTGTTCGGGATTGTGTCGAATCGTTAGAGGTGTTCGGGATTGTGTCGAATCGTCGAAGGTGTTCGTGATTAAGTCGAATCGTCGGAGGTGTTCGTGATTGTGTGGAATCGTCGGAGGTGTTCGTGATTGTGTGGAATCGTCGGAGGTGTTCGTGATTGTGTGGAATCGTCGGAGGTGTTCGGGATTGTGTCGAATCGTCGGAGGTGTTCGGGATTGTGTCGAATCGTCGAAGGTGTTCGTGATTGTGTCGAATCGTCGGAGGTGTTCGTGATTGTGTCGAATCGTCGGAGGTGTTCGGGATTGTGTTGAATCGTCGGAGGTGTTCGTGATAGTGTCGAATCGTCGGAGGTGTTCGGATTGTGTCGAATCGTCGGAGGTGTTCGGGATTGTGTCGAATCGTCGGAGGTGTTCGTGATTGTGTCGAATCGTCGGAGGTGTTCGGGATTGTGTCGAATCGTCGGAGGTGTTCGTGATAGTGTCGAATCGTCGGAGGTGTTCGGATTGTGTTGAATCGTCGGAGGTGTTTGTGATTGTGTCGAATCGTCGGAGGTGTTCGTGATAGTGTCGAATCGTCGGAGGTGTTCGGATTGTGTCGAATCGTCGGAGGTGTTCGTGATTGTGTCGAATCCTCGGAGGTGTTCGTGATTGTGTCGAATCGTCGGAGGTGTTCGTGATTGTGTCGAATCGTCGGAGGTGTTCGGGATTGTGTCGAATCGTCGAAGGTGTTCGTGATTTAGTCCAATCGTCGAAGGTGTTCGTGATTAAGTCCAATCGTCGGAGGTGTTCGTGATTGTATCGAATTGTCGGAGGTGTTCGTGATTGTGTCGAATCGTCGGAGGTGTTCGTGATTGTGTCGAATCGTCGGAGGTGTTCGGGATTGTGTTGAATCGTCGGAGGTGTTCGTGATAGTGTCGAATCGTCGGAGGTGTTCGGATTGTGTCGAATCGTCGGAGGTGTTCGGGATGGTGTTGAATCGTCGGAGGTGTTCGGGATTGTGTCGAATCCTCGGAGGTGTTCGTGATAGTGTCGAATCGTCGGAGGTGTTCGGATTGTGTCGAATCGTCGGAGGTGTTCGTGATTGTGTCGAATCCTCGGAGGTGTTCGGGATTGTGTCGAATCGTCGGAGGTGTTCGGAATTGTGTCGAATCATCGGAGGTGTTCGGGATTGTGTCGAATCGTCGGAGGTGTTCGTGTGTATGTCTGTCTTTATATAGAAATTCACCTGTCATCCCGTTTTTTTTTTAACAGATGGAATCACCCAATCGTCCAAAACAAGACGCAAACAAGCAAGGTCCACAACATTTTATAATTACCGCATATTTCGGCGTATAAGGCGACCGTCAGATAAGACAAAGTGCAAAATTGGAGCAAATTAAAAAAAAAAAATCTAATATTGGTTGTATAAGACGACTGCTAAACCACGAAACCATGTTTGTTTAACCTAGGCTAGAGATTGCAACACCCGATATCGTATGAAATATTGTTCTTTTAAACGTAATTTATAAACTTTAAGGGTCGTTTTATATGCCGAAATATGGATTCACATTCGGTTACAAATCAATTGGCGATCTGATAGCATTGGTGTCGCGACCCCATAGGTTGGGAATCACTGATCTTGGCTATGTTGCCCCTCCCCCGGCAGAGCAAATTGAGTGAACTCGTCCACTTTCAATCGTCCGTGGTTTTGCTTGTACGACAGTCTGTCATGCTGGTCGCGCACATTTAATCGACGTATCTCCAGAGATATTTAATGGACGGATCTTAAAGTATATTTTAGGGATTTTGTTGTTGTTGTTGTTGTTGTTGTTGTTTCGGCAATAAACAAGAAACAGCAAGCTGAAGAGGTTGAGCATTGGGCGGGTTGTTTTGATGGAAAGTGGCGAGGTCAGACCGGGTACTGACGCCACCCCAGGGTACATGACTCATTGTGATATTTTTTTTTATCGGGGTATATATCTAGGTTGAAAGGAAAAAACAAAACAAAACAAAAAACAAACAAAAAATAAAAATAAAAAATCACACACAAAAAAAAAGAAAACAGAAAAAAAGAAATTATTCCAACCGAATGAACGAATAAAGTCTACAGGAATCAAAACATATTTTCATTGCGAGATCATTCTATCACTCACACTTACGGATATATATATATATATATATATATATATATATATATATATATATATATATATATATATATATATATATATATACAATAAAAATTACAATAAGTTTACCAAGGTAATCAAAATGGTAAACTTAAAATATATTATAAATATTAAAGAGTTAATATTTACAGGTAAAGTAATCTCAACCAGATGTAAAAGCTCAATAAAACCGAAAAGGAAATAGAGCTTATAATATGAACAAATGATTAATAAAACATGTTAAAAGACATCTTGAAAAAGAGTTAAAAACATGTTTAATTTTAAAAAAGGAAGCACAAGATAAGTGGATAGTCCTTAATCCGCGGAGTTTCGAAGAAATACTCTCCTTCTCATCAGAGGGCAGGAATTAGCAAAATGCAGGATCGGATTTTGCATGTAAAAGTATTTAATGAAACCACAAGTAAGTCAAAGATCTTACTTGGTTAAAAAAAGTGTGAGGTAAGGGGAACAGGAGGCAAAAGAAAAATAATAAAAAGATTTCACATGAATGGTCACTTCCTTTTTAAAAATTAAATATGTTTTTAAAATGTCTTTTAGCATGTTTTATTAATCATTTGTTCATATATATATATATATATATATATATATATATATATATATATATATATATGAGAAAAAATGACGATATAAAATTATATACCAATATATATATATATATATATATATATATATATATATATATATATATACGAGCAAACAGTTATAAAACATGTTAAAACACACTTTGAAATGAGTTAAAAACATATTTAATCTGAAAAGGAAACACTAGATAAGTGGATAGTCCTTAATCCGAGGAGTTTCGAAGAAATACTTTCCTTCTCATCAGAGGGTAGGAATTAGCAAAATGCGGGATCGGATTTTACATGCAAAAGTATTTGATGAAACAACAAGTAAGTCAAAGATCTTACTTGAAAACAAAAAAAAAGTGAAGCAGAGGGAATATAGTGAAGAAAAAGATTATTACACATGAATGGATAGTCTGGTGGAAGATAAATAATCCAGTGACGGTAAAATCCAAATGTAAAGCTTCAAGAAAGTTAATTGAATTTCCATTTGCACAAGTAAAATCCAAGGAAATCCCGCAATTGGAAGAAGATGGTCCATAATAATCAAAAGTCGGAAATCCATAGAAAAATTCACAAAAATGTGTACAAGTAAAAAAAGAAAAAATTCCAATAATATTAATAAAAGAAAAATAACCTATGCTGTTCATCCTACTGCTGAGATATAAATATTTATTTTATTTTATTTTATATATATATATATATATATATATATATATATATATATATATATATATATATATATATATTATATATATATATGTATAAAAATTTAAAAGACTATCCATTCATGTGAAATCTTTTTATCATTTTTCTTTTACCTCCTATTCCCCTTACCTCACCTTTTTTTTAACCAAGTAAGATCTGTGACTTACTTGTAGTTTCATTAAATACTTTTACATGCAAAATCCGATCCCGCATTTTGCTAATTCCTGCCCTCTGATGAGAAACTCCGCGGTTTAAGGACTATCCACTAATCTTGTGCTTCCTTTTTAAAATTAAATATGTTTTTAACTCTTTTTAATGATGTCTTTTAACATATTTTATTAATCATTTGTTCATATTATAAGCTCTATTTCCTTTTCGGTCTTATTGAGCTTTTTATATCTGGTTGAGATTACTTTACTTGTAAATATTAACTCTTTAATATTTATAATATATTTTAAGTTTACCATTTTGATTACCTTGGTAAACTTATTGTAATTATATATATATATATATATATATATATATATATATATATATATATATATATATATATATGTTTGGCTTAACGTCCACAGGAAAAAACATGAGTTGGAATAGATACATTGAGATCATTGCTAAGGCTGCTGCAAAGAAGATGGGCTCTCTCTACCGTGCTAGAAAATTACTTACGCCTGAAAATATCCTGTACCTTTACATATGTATGGAGTACTGTTGTCGCATTTGAACTATAAGGCCACCATTCGCCCATGTATGGAGTATTGCTGTCACATTTGGGCTTGTGCATCTGCTACTAGTCTCTCACTCCTGAACAGGGTCCAAAAGAGAGTTACCAACCTAATAGTTCCTGAATTGTCATTTAAACTTAAGCCTCTTACACACCGACGAAATGTTGCCTGTTTTTCAAGTATTTTAATGGTGGATGCTCTGACGAACTATAAGCACTGGTACCCCTCGACGGAAATACCCTGAAAAACACGGCAAGCAGCAAAGTCCCACCCCAACACAGTTGAGATCCCTAGATGTAAGAAAACCTTTTACTCTAATAGCTCCTTCCCCAGAACTGCAGGATTTTGGAATTCTCTTCTGGTTTCCTGTTTCCCGAATTGTACTGACATGCAGAAGTTTAAGTGTAATGTGAACAGACATGTTGCTACTAAACTCCCTACCTAGTACTTCTGCAACTTAGGTCCCTGATAGTACCTATTTACAATGTCTCCCCACGGGGCAGAGTTAGACACCAGGCTCGTTTTTTAACGTGGAGAAAAGGTACACAAATAAAAATTGTCTCGGTCGTGAAGGATTTCTCTTCAACTGAAAGAGAACAAGAAATAGAAGTGCCGCATCTGAAGAACAGATGGTATTTATTTGCTCCCCCACCGAGCAAATTAGGCACAAGGCCGATTTTTAAAGTGAGGAGTGAAGGGGAAATGGGGACCAACTCCCCGGGGAGTAGGGGAGCTGGATAGTGACAATTGGTATGAAAGGTTGCCCCTACATTGACCAAGGTCTTATATGTGGGGTCGCTCCCACATCTGGTCTTTGCTTGGAGTATCTGCCGGAACAGATGGAATTTATTTGCTCCCCCACCGAGCAAATTAGGCACAAGGCCGATTTTTAATGTGAGGAGTGAAGGGAGGGGGAAGGGAAAAAGGGGACCAGCTCCCGAGAGGTGAGAAATGGGAGCTGGTTAAAGGTCAGGCATGTGGGGTTGCCCCCACATCTGGTCCTTGCTTGCAGTATCTGCCGGAACAGATGGTATTTATTTGCTCCCCGACCGAGCAAATTAGGCACAAGGCCAATTTTTAATGTGAGGAGTGAAGGGAAGGGGAAGGGAAAAAGGGGACCAGCTCCCGAGAGGTGAGAAATGGGAGCTGGTTAAAGGTCAGGTATGTGGGGTTTCCCCCACATCTGGTCTTTGCTTGCAGTATCTGCCGGAACAGATGATATTTATTTGCTCCCCCACCGAGCAAATTAGGCACAAGGCCGATTTTTAGTGTGAGGAGTGAAGGGGAAATGGGGTCCAACTCACCGGGGAGTAGGGGAGCTGGATAGTGAAAATTGGTATGAAGGGTTGCCCCTACATTCCCAAGGTCTTATATGTGGGGTTGCCCCCACATATGGTCTCTGCTTGCAGTATCTGTCGGAACAGATGTTATTTATTTGCTCCCCCACCGAGCAAATTAGGCACAAGGCCAATTTTTAATGTGAGGAGTGAAGGGAGGGGGAAGGGAAAAAGGGGACCAGCTCCCGAGAGGTGGGAAATGGGAGCTGATTAATGGTCAGGCATGTGGGGTTGCCCCCACATCTGGTCTTTGCTAGTCATAGCTTGCAGCATCTGCCGGAACAGATGGTATTTATTTGCTCCCCCACTGAGCAAATTAGGCACAAGGCCGATTTTTAATGTGAGGAGTGAAGGGAGGGGGAAGGGAAAAAGGGGACCAGCTCCCGAGAGGTGGGAAATGGGAGCTGGTTAAAGGTCAGACACGTGGGGTTGCCCCCACATCTGGTCTTTGCTAGTCATAGCTTGCAGTATCTGCCGGAACAGATGGTATTTATTTGCTCCCCCACCGAGCAAATTAGGCACAAGGCCGATTTTTAATGTGAGGAGTGAAGGGAGGGGGAAGGGAAAAAGGGGACCAGCTCCCGAGAGGTGGGAAATGGGAGCTGGTTAATGGTCAGGCATGTGGGGTTGCCCCCACATCTGGTCTTTGCTAGTCATAGCTAGTCATAGCTTGCAGTATCTGCCGGAACAGATGGTATTTATTTGCTCCCCCACCGAGCAAATTAGGTACAAGGCCAATTTTTAATGTGAGGAGTGAAGGGAGGGGAAAGGGAAAAGGGGACCAGCTCCCGAGAGGTGGGAAATGGGAGCTGGTTAAAGGTCAGACATGTGGGGTTGCCCCCACATCTGGTCTTTGCTAGTCATAGCTAGTCATAGCTTGCAGTATCTGCCGGAACAGATGGTATTTATTTGCTCCCCAACCGAGCAAATTAGTCACAAGGCCGATTTTTAATGTGAGGAGTGAAGGGAGGGGGAAGGGAAAAAGGGGACCAGCTCCCGAGAGGTGGGAAAGGGGAGCTAGTTAATGGTCAGGCATGTGGGGTTGTCCCCACATCTGGTCTTTGCTAGTCATAGCTTGCAGCATCTGCCGGAACAGATGGTATTTATTTGCTCCCCCACTGAGCAAATTAGGCACAAGGCCGTTTTTAATGTGAGGTAAAAACCAGCTCCCCTAAAAGTAGGCAAAAAGGGGGCACTCTGGTTACCAAAAATAATAATTGTCCCAGTATAGAGGGTTTCCCCTCCATTGACTGGTACAAATTATCTTAAGTGCAGTATCCGCCGGAACAGATGGTATTTATTTGCTCCCCCACCGAGCAAATTAGGCACAAGGCCAATTTTTAATGTGAGGAGTGAAGGGAGGGGGAAGGGAAAAAGGGGACCAGCTCCCGAGAGGTGGGAAATGGGAATTGGTTAAAGGTCAGGCATGTGGGGTTGCCCCCACATCTGGTCTTTGCTAGTCATAGCTAGTCATAGCTAGTCATAGCTTGCAGTATCTGCCGGAACAGATGGTATTTATTTGCTCCCCCACTGAGCAAATTAGGCACAAGGCCGTTTTTAATGTGAGGTAAAAACCAGCTCCCCTAAAAGTAGGCAAAAAGGGGGCACTCTGGTTACCAAAAATAATAATTGCCCCAGTATAGAGGGTTTCCCCTCCATTGACTGGTACAAATTATCTTAAGTGCAGCATCTGCCGGAACAGATGGTATTTATTTGCTCCCCCACCGAGCAAATTAGGCACAAGGCCGATTTTTAATGTGAGGAGTGAAGGGAGGGGGAAGGGAAAAAGGGGGCCAGCTCCCGAGAGGTGGGAAATGGGAGCTGGTTAATGGTCAGGCATGTGGGGTTGCCCCCACATCTGGTCTTTGCTAGTCATAGCTAGTCATAGCTAGTCATAGCCTGCAGCATCTGCCGGAACAGATGCTACACTTTGATCTTGGCCACCACTCGCCCATGTATGGAGTATTGTTGTCATATTTGGGCTGGTGCATCTGCTACTTGTCTCTCACTCCTGGACAAGGTCCAAAAGAGAGTCGCCAACCTGACAGGTCCCGAACTGTCATCTAAGCTTCAGCTCCTGTCGCATCGACTTTTTTAATGGTGGTTGCTTTGACGACCTACAAAATACCCTGACAAACCCGACAAGCAGCAAAGTCCCACCCCTACACAGTAAGGAACCCAAGATGTAAGAAAGCCTTCTACTCTAATAGTTTCTTTTTTTTTTTTACATGGTCGTCACCACTTATCAAGGCCAAGAAGCCACTCGGGGATAAGGGTTATTGTGTGTACAGTAATCAATGGGATAGTATCGTAGTAATAGTTAGTATTGGAGATTTGATAAGATGTCATTACTTAAGGGGGCGGTCCATCAGGAATTTGTTTGTGTTGGACTTGAAGACATCCAAGTTGAAGTCGGGGGAGGGGGGAGGAGGGGGAACAGGCAAGCGGCAGAGAGTTCCACAGGCGTGCAGTTCTAAGAAAGAAGTTTTGTTCACGGAATCTACGTTTTGATTTAGGCACGGATAAAGAGTGGGGAAAATTATTGACAGCTAGTCGGGTGTTTTTCGTGAAAGATTGGCGAGAAGGGACCAGAGAATGGAGGCTCGCAATGTCTCTTCTGTGGGAGAGAGGTTGCAGGGAAGAGAAAAGGGCATCCCTTACCTAGCCACGAAGTCTATTTTGTACGAACTGAATAAGGGAAATTGGATATTGATGCAGCAAAAAAAAAAAGAAAAAAAAATCATTATCCAATTTTTCTATGTAGTTAAAATGATTTAAAAACTTTTCCTACGTAGTTAAAATATTTTAAAAACTTTAAAAACAATTAATGTAATTTTCTATGTTTATTACCGCTAGCAAATCAGGTGCAAACCTTTTATAATATTTGCTAATACTTTTCTTCCGAGGAGATGTATAAACATCGAAAACTCATGGGTTAAGGGAATACATTTTACTATACTGTATTCTTTGTCTTGCATACAATAAAATTCTATATTTGAAATTTAACTTTTTCAAATCACAAATTTTAAATTCCTAAATTATATATATATATATATATATATATATATATATATATTATATCTATAAAAGTGAACGTGTCTGTCTGTCTGTCTGTGTGTCTGTCTGTCTGTCTGTGTACATTTCCCTACGCAATAACTCTGTCAATTTTTAGTCTATAGACTCGAAATTTGAAATACCGGGTACTGAGATTTGGGAAAATCGATGTGACGGGTGTCAGCCAGAAATTTGGCTGTTAAGGGGTCAAATTTCAACGATTTGACCTTTAAGAACTCTACCAAACTCCTCCGAAAATTTTGGGTCTAGAGACTTGAAATTTTAGATATAGGTTCCGTGAACGTGTGTGTGTGTCTGTGTGTGTGTATGTCATTTCCCTACGCAATAACTCTGTCAATTTTTAGTCTACAGACTCGAAATTTGATATACAGGGGTCTGAGATTTGGAAAAATCGATGTGATCGGTTTTTGGTCAGAAATTTGGCGATTAAGGGGTCAAAGTTCAACGATTTGACATCGGAGAACTCTACCAAACTCCTCCGACAATTTTTGGTCTACGCGCTTGAAATTTTAGATATAGGTTCCTTGGACATGGATCTAACTTAATAACTTGATTTGAGCCCAAAACAATAAATTTTAAGGGGTCATGATAGAGGTCAAATTAAAAAAAAATTGACCTTTGCGGTCTCTTTCAAATTACTCAGACAATTTCTGGTCTAAATATTTGAAATTTTACATAAAGGGTATTCAAAGATAGGGCAGGCTTTTTCATCAGTTTGGGTCGAGAATTTTTAGTTACCAATATATAAATGTATGTATCTGCCTTAAGCTTTCAATAGAGGCGACGGATTTTACCAAGATCAGTATCGTTTTAATGTTCGACCTTTCATACGACAAATATCGAAAAATTGACAAAAAACATTAATATCTTCCCCTTCAACTAGGCACTTTTCTACAGGGGGGGGGAGTCACTTTTTTCGCCGATATTTTTGAAAGATATCCTCTCCTTTAGATTGTCTAGCCTTAATTTAAAAAAAATGTCGAATGCGGTTTGGCAGTGGTCGTAACAGCATAAACGTTGGGTTTTACTCCGTTCTTTTCCTCCTTGCGGTACGGGTTCGAGCCTGCCTTCCTACTACCACTTTTTTTTTTTAGCTCAACATACACATCCAAACACCCGGGCACAAAGTTTAATAAAGACTTTTCATATCTATCTGCGTAAATATACTTTGATAATTATGCTTCAGTCTGAAGAAATATGGTATAATAAAATTATGGGGTGTTCGTTCGCACCTGACCTCCATAGAATGGAAATATGTCAATAAGTTTAACAAGGTTTTTTAATATAGATCCACAAAATATTGTGTTAAGTGTTTCAGTGTGAACAGGTATGGTATAATAAATTATGGGGTTTATCTATTTTATTTTTACTTTCATCATATTTTGCGTTTATGCATATACAAAATGTTCTCTCTCTCTCTCTCTCTCTCTCTATATATATATATATATATATATATATATTTTTTTTTTTTTTAAATTTTTTTTATTACATTTTCACCCCAAACAAGGCACATTGCCACTTTGGTGTAGGGGGCTACTATCAGGGGAAACATCTATTGGGGTACTATGTAGGGATTAGGGCAGCAAGATGTTGGTTCACATTGCACTTGAACTTATGCATGTCAGTATGATAAAAAAATTAAAATTTGTAGGGTGTGACAGAGAAACTTGATTATTTAAATTTAGTTGCTTCAAGGATGATAGGGACGGACTTATTTGATGGGGTGGGGCTTAAAGTTTGATTCTTTATGTGGGTTGTTTATTTTTCAGGAAGCCCTTTTAGCATCATGGAGTGGACGAAGTTGGAACGCGCTTTCGCTGTTGGGCCATTTTTTTCGCTGTTGGGACATTTTTTCAAGCGGTCGCTCAATCGTCGCAACGCAACGTGCGTTCCGTAAAAAAAATCACTATGCGACTTTTTTTTAGGGAAAATCTGAAATCGCTTGTTTACAACGATCGTCCTAGCAGCTAACCCTAACCCTAACCCTAACCTGACTGGCCTGAAAAACAAAAATCGTGGAGCTGTTGCCAACAAACCCATCGATCTGCAGTGTAGAGACAAGAATGGGTCATTTTGATATCATCTTTAAAACTGATAAAAAATAAGATCTAAGTGATGCACTAGTTGCAGTTCAAAGAAATGCATGCATACCTGCATTAATGTTTTAATTTATATTCCAAATAAGCAAGTTGCTAAGCCCCCCCCTCTCTCTCTCCCTATATATATATATATATATATATATATATATATATATATATATATATATATATATATATATGGGCGCGGTTGATACTAGAAAGCTGATTGGCCAACTAGAAATCCTCAACATATATAAAAACAAGAAGCAACGACAGAATTCGCGCATAAGCCTGACGAATCCTATAGTTGGATGAAACGCAGAATATTCAGTGTAGCTTAATCGCCATATATATTTTATAAATTACTATATATATATATATATATATATATATATATATATATATATATATATATATATATAGGGTGGGGCTGAGCAACTATCTTATTTGGAATATCAATTAAAACACGAGTCATGCAAGCATACATGTAATTCCTTGAATTGCATCTATTGGATACGGTCTTTGTTAATCGAGCCAGAGATGGCTCGTGTTGCCGAGTTCGAATCTGTCGACTGGTGTTAATCGTGACACCCTACACTGAAGGTACCCAAAAGGATGAAACGCTAGTGCCTGTAAGTATTTAATTATTATAGTAAAAAAATAATTATATATATATATATATATAAAACACTAGGCGTATGTGTGTGTATAAATATCTAACAGGTAAACTTATAAACTACTGGTCATATAGCACTGAAATTCCCAGGAAATAATATGCATGCACCAAAGATGGTTTATAGCGAATAATATCTTTGATTACATGCATGTATATCGCATACAGACATCGGCAAATTTACATGTAAAATGTTCATTAAAGACGAACCGACATTTTCGTTTTCTTTGCGCATGTGCAAATCCGCTTTATTCCTTTAATGTTTTTACTTAATACAGAAAACAACATTAGGCGGGAACGCTTTTTTTTATTTCAATTCTAACTGATGACACTTACTCATTTCTTTTGTATTAAAAAAAAAAAAACGAAATCATACGCAAATTTTACTCACAGTTTGGAATTTGTAAATACGAAAACAAACCTACATATCCTTTTTACGATCTCATATTTACTTTATTTCATACATATTGTCAAGAAAGAGGAGGGAATGACACACGGAATACGGACCGTGCTGAAATAATAACGCTATTATTTAGAAAGCCATTCTTAATATGGGAAGAGGAAGATATTATTTGAACTATTCTAGGGATTGCTAAACCTTCTTTTTTTAAGGGGAGGTTGGGGTGTGGTGAATTAGTGCCTGCTCATTCTCCCAAGCATTACCACCACTTTTTCTGTTTATGGACGGGGTGGGGGGTTAGTATTTGAGGTCGCTGAAATGCTGCATAAGAACAGATACTACATTTTGATTTTAGCCAAAAGGCCAAGTAAGTGTAATATAGTTTTCTACCAGGCATTATCTCCCTCTTAAAAAAAACATACAAAATAACCGACAGAACATATATTTTAAGAGAGGACGAGGGGGAATATGGAGGGATACGGAGTCAGGCCCGGAAACGGCTGGAGCAGCTTACGATCTCAAAAAATTACTTTATTTCACACATTTTTAACAGTGAGGAGGGTGGATATGGTGTCAGTCTGGGAAATTGCGGAAACAGTTTACGATCTCAAAATTACTTTTTTTTAAATTTTATTTTATTACATTTTCACCCCAAACAAGGCAAATTGCCACTTTGGTGTAGGGGGCTACTATCAGGGGAAACAACTACTGGGGTACTATGTAGGGATTTGGGCAGCAAGGTGTCGGTTCACGTTACACTTGAACTTCTGCACATCAGTACTGTTGGGGAAGCAGGGACCTGAAATGGAATTCCAGAGTCTAGCGGTTCTGGGGAAGAAACTATTGGAGTAGAAAGATCTTTTACATCTAGGGATCTCTACAGTGTGGGGGTGGGATTTAGCAGCCTGTCGGGTTTGTCGAGGGTGCTCACGTCGTGGGGGCACAAGTGATTGCAGTTCGTCAGAGCATTAACCACTAAAATACTTGTAGAAAAGGCAGAGGGATGCAACATTTCGTCGATGGGACAGAGGCTGAAGCTTAGATGCCAGTTCAGGGCCTATCAGGTTTACGACTCTCTTTTGAACCTTGTCAAGGAGCGAGAGACTAGTAGCAGATGCACCAGCCCAGATGTGACAACAATACTCCATACATGGGCGAATGGTGGCTTTATAGAGGTACAGGATACTTTCGGGTATTAGTACTTTATTTTAAATATATTTTAAGAGAGGGGATGCTTCGGAGTCAGTCCTAGAAATGGCTGAAGCAGTTTACGATCTCGAAGTTTCTTTATTTCCTATCTATTTTTAAGAGAGATGGGGTGATATGGAATCAGTCCCGGAAATGGTTGTAGAACTTTACGATCTCATATTTACTTTATTTCATATATATTTTTTAAAACAGGGAAGAGGGAAAACTTACATACGGGATACCTAACTATTCTGTACTTTCACCTAACAATTCAATAAATAAAAAAAACTGACATATGGAATATGGACCGTGCTGAAATAATAACGCTATAATTTAGAAAGCCATTCTTAATATAGAGAGAGGAGGGTATTTTTGTAAAATATTCTGTACTTTCACTTAACAATTTAATAAATAAAAAACTGACATACGGAATACGGACCGTGCTGAAATATTTGCATTATCTCTATATATAAAAGCGAAAATGTGTGTTTGTATGTATGTGTGTTTGTTTGTATGTATGTATGCATGTGTGTTTTTGTGTTTGTATGTCTCGCAAAAACTTTCCACATGGGTCACGGATTTTCGCCAGATCGGTATCATTTTAAACTCCCAACCTTCGCCCGACAAATATCGAAAAATTGGCGAAAAACGTTAATTCCTTCACCCTGAAATCAGTAGTTTTCTACAGGAGTAGGGGGGGGTCAGCAAAAATCGTCCTCTCATGACGAGTTCGCGTCTACGCATGCGTCATACGACGTCGTAACCTGATTTACTTTAAATATTTGAAAAACCGACACAATTTCGTGGACGTCGTCTTAGGTCAGTTGCTTAGAGCGCGGCCTCAGCCTCTGAAGGTTTTGGGTTCGAATCGTGGTGTGAAACGTCTTTTTTTCCCGATTTTTTAAATTTTAATATTGAAGCAACGTTATTTAAGCCATTTTTCACGTGTTTTTCAGATTTTTTAACGTCCATTTTTCTGTCTTAGGTTTTCATTAACACCCCCCACCCTGGCCGACCACACCCCCCCCAAAAACACCCGGGCAACGCCGGGTACCCCTCCGCAAGTTATTTAGAAAGCCATTCTTAAAATGGGAAGAGAGGTATTTTTTAAAACGATTCTGTACTAACAATTTATTAAATAAGAAACTGACATACGGAATACGGACCGTGCTGAAATAATATTTACATATTTATTTGGAAAATCTGCTGAGCCCTATTCTAGAAATTATATAATTTCGCTTAAAATTATAGTTGCGGTGGTGTTTGTGCTGAGAAAAGAAACACAGTAATGACGAATTTTCTGTTGAAGCAAGCGTTACCTAATCACTAACCAAGACAATGTATTTATGTATTTATTTGGAAATTCTAATGATTAATATCCTAATAGTAAAGTCATTTTCTTAAAATGATGATGGCCTTGGTGGGAAGAAAAATTAGTCCATATATTGTACAATACCCGTCGAGAGTTTAAGTGTTTCATATATGTATTTAGATTACCCGGCAGAGAGTAAGAAAATTATATAATATATGTGTTGTACATTATCTGTCCTAAGAATTGTAAAATTATTTAATATTCGTGTTGTTAATCACATGTCTTAGGGAACTTACAATTATTTCATACATAATTTGTGTAATACCCGTCCTAGGGTAGGTAAAATATTATTTTGCTCGAGATAGCAAATGATATCCAGGCATAAAAAAAATTCGTCTCTCCAAAGAATAATAGATATGTTTTTTTTTTTTTTTTTTTATTTTTTTTTTTATTACATTTTCACCCCAAACAAGGCAAATTGCCACTTTGGTGTAGGGGGCTACTATCAGGGGCAACAACTACTGGGGTACTATGTAGGGATTTGGGCAGCAAGGTGTCGGTTCACGTTACACTTGAACTTCTGCACGTCAGTACTGTTGGGGAAGCAGGGACCTGGAATGGAATTCCAGAGTCTTGCGGTTCTGGGGAAGAAACTATTGGAGTAAAAAGATCTTTTACATCTAGGGATCTCTACAGTGTGGGGGTGGGATCTAGTAGCCTGTCGGGTTTGTCGAGGGTGCTCGCGTCGTGGGGGCACAAGTGATTGCAGTTCGTCAGAGCATTCACCACTAAAATACTTGTAGAAAAGGCAGAGGGATGCAACATTTCGTCGATGGGACAGAGGCTGAAGCTTAGATGCCAGTTCAGGGCCTATCAGATTTGCGACTCTCTTTTGAACCTTGTCAAGGAGCGAGAGACTAGTAGCAGATGCACCAGCCCAGATGTGGCAGCAATACTCCATACATGGGCGAATGGTGGCCTTATAGAGGTACAGGATACTTTCGGGTGTTAGTAGTTTTCTAGCACGGTAGAGAGAGCCTACCTTTCTTGAGAGTCTACCTTCTTGTTCAAAGTTAACTTCATTTTTTCCCATGGTTTTATACGTTACTGACCAATGCTGGGTGGGTCTGCTAGTATTAATATTAATTCTTTTAATACTAGCAGACCCACCCAGCATTGGTCAGTACCGTATAAATATTAATAATTTCGCGTTGTAAGTTGGCTTCAAAGTTATTCCACTTACAGCGCGAAATTATTAAAATACACAAGTGTTTATTTTTTTAGATATATATTTCGGAGTAAAACTCCCTCGTCAAACTTTTATATTTTTCTCCTTTCCTCGCCATGAGGGTTTTTTTTTTTTACATGGGGGTCATCACTTATAAAGGCCCAGATGATAAGGGTTAATGGGTATACATTAGTCATTGTGCTTTTAGCGTAGTAAACATTAGTGGGAATTTCATAACTTGGATTACTTAGGAGGATGGTTGAATAAGAACTTGTTTACGTTGGACTTGAAGACAATCAGATTGTAGTCAGCTGGAAAGCAGGCAAATGGAATAGAGTTCCACAGGCGAGCAGTTCTAAGAAAGAAACTTAGTTCATGGAATCTACGTTTAGGTGTAGGCACAGATAAAGAGTGTGGGAAATTGTTGATAGTGGTTGTGGCTAGACGAGTGTTTTTCATGAAAGTCTGGCGAGGGGGGACCATAGATTGAAGTTCAGATGAGCACCTGCCATGAAAATAACGATAAAGCAGGGACAGGCTCGCTACGTCTCTTCAGTGGGAAAAAGGTTGCAGGGAAGAGAAAAGAGAATCCCCCACTAAGCCACAAAGTCTATTTTGAACTATGTCAAGGCAGGATAATGCCTTTCTAGCAGCTCCTGGCCAGATGTGGCTGCAGTACTCCATCCTTGGACGTACTTGGCTTTTACATAGATAGAGAATTGCATCAGCAATGAGATATTTACTTGTGCTGTAGAAGGATCCCATCATTTTCCCAGCGACTTAGGCAATGGATTTGATGTACGTATTCCATTTCAGATCGGGAGTAAAGGTCCAACCCAGAAGCTTGTCAAAACATGAAGCCGCCTCAAGACGATAGTCATTCATTTCGATTGATGACAGCTGGGCAACAGAGCGTTGATGATTTAAAGTTGAAGAAAGTTGAATAGAGAGTCCACGTGATCTTAGCTGCAGTGTTGTTTTTGAAATGCTGGAAGGTGCGCCTGGCCGCGCGATTTTAAAATCAGGAAGTTGTTTTTTATCCGTGTTAGAAACGTTTACTGAAATTTGAATTCGTACATGTATGGGTATATATATATATATATATATATATATATATATATATATATATATATATATATATAAGTAGATTGTAGTTTGCTTGAAGCATTGTTGAAGAAAATTATAAGGTAAAATTAAAAGCCAAGAACAATGCGAGATTTTTTTATATAGAGTAAAATTAAATGAAAACAAAAGAAATAAATTTCTTTTTTTTTGTTGTTTGTTTTTTCTTTTTCACACAAATTTTAACTCTAAATAACAGTCATTTTTTTTTCTGTTGTATTCAATGGTGTTATAAATCTCAATATATTTCAGACCTATTAGTCCTTTTTCAAGAGAAGACAGCGGAAGAGTGTTCAAAATTGGAAAAGCAGCCGCAGAGTTTGCCACGTGATACCGCGAAATATAGAACAAAAAATGACGTTAGGAGAACGTTAAAGTAAATCAGTTGGTGTTTGAAATACTTGTTGCGTTTGTGAATCAAGGGAGATGACGATTCAAGCAAGGGTTTTTTTTGTTTTTGTTTTTTTTATTATTATTTTAATTATTGTTTTTCTTATGTTTTAAACTTATATTATAAAAGCGGAGCTCAATTCCAGTCTATTGTTTAGTGTGGGAGTATTTTTTGAAATAATTAAAGATTCGAGGATACGAAGTTGACCTACGTTTCTTGAAGAGGCTTTTAATTTTACCGTATAATATATATATATATATATATATATATATATATATATATATATATATATACAGGGTGTCCGTAAAGTTACTATACAGTCTTAAAAGTTACTATACAGACACCCTGTAATATATTAACAGTACAGTAAGATATTGTATTAAAATATTTATAATACAATAAAACAATAAGACTGTATAGTAACTTTACGGACACCCTGTATATATATATATATATATATATATATATATATATATATATATATATATATATATATAAATATATACTCGTGAATTATTCCACGGATTTCTGCCTTTTGGATTACTTTGGATCATCTTCCAATTACGCGGTTCCCTTGGATTTTACTTGTGCGAATGGAAATTTAGCTAACTTTCTTGGATTCTGCATCTTTGGATTTTACCATAATTGGATAATTTACCTTTCACCAGACTATCCATTCATGTGAAATCAGATTTTTCTTCACCATGTTCCCTCTGCTTCACTTTTTGTCATCAAGTAAGATCTTTGACTTACTTGCAGTTTCATCAAATACTTTTGCAAGCAAAGTCCGATCCCGCATTTTGCTAAATCCTACCCTCTGATGAGAAGGAGAGCATATCTTCGAAACTCCGCGGATTAAGAACTATCCATTTATTTAGTTCTTCCTTTTTAAAATTAAATATGTTTTTAACTCTTTTTCAAAGTGTTTTTTAACATGTTTTATTAACTACTTGTTCTTATATATATATGTATATGTATATATATATATATATATATATATATATATATATATATATATATATACAAAACATAGCTATACTGTTATCCTTGCAAGGATGCGATATAGGTAAAATACTTTCGCTTGTTTTCTTTTCCTTATAAGGAAATGATTTTCATAATGTTTTATTGTTAAAGTGTTTTTCATTCAATAAGTCTGAAGAAAGCCTGTTCTTGTGAAAATTTTCAAACGACATAATGTTTGAATTTGTCCGAATAGTCTTGAAACAATTGTAACTAACGATGAAATACAGTATTTGTTGCTATCAATCCATTCTTTGAAGTCTTGGTTTTTGTTAAAACAATAGATGAATGCTCAATTATGAAATATGATAATTTTGTAGCTTACAGTTTATGTCATCTCTTTTTGGCTTAAATTATTGGTATATGAACGATTACTGAATTATATAAACCCAGTAAAATTCGGAATACTCCAAATAAGACTATATATCTTATCTAAATAAGAGTATATATATATATATATATATATGGTCTTATATATATATAGTCTTATATATATATATATATATGTGTGTGTGTGTGTGTGTGTTTGTGTGTGTGTGTGTGTGTATGTATAAACAATCAAAATTACTAAATCTTGTTTCATGGTTATTACAACGAGACTGATTACGCAAGAAATCGATGCAAGCGATGCCAGGTGAGCAGCTGTGAAACTGATGAAGATGTTTACATTCTCTAATATGTCCCTTTGTCGGCAGATGATGCAGTGAATCGCCTGGCGGTGGTTAGACGGAAAATCGAGAACGGACATCTATTATCGGGTTGCAGGGTATCAAATGATCGATGAATAAATGTTGGTGCATATAAACCGTCAGACAGGGCGTATATAATTTTTGTTTTATTTGTTGCCAAAGTCGCTGGAAAAATGGTACGATCCTTCTAACGCTCCAGAAGATATCTCACTGCTGATGCAATTCTCTATCTATATAAAAGCCAAGTACGTCCAAGGATGGAATACTGCTGCCATATCTGGGCAGGAGCTGCTAAAAACGGCCTATCCTGCCTTGACAGAGTACAAAATAGACTTCGTAGCTTAGTGGGGGATACCCTTTTCTCTTCCCTGCAACTTCTCTCTCACAGAAGAGCCGTTATCGTTATTTCCATGGCAAGTGCTTGTCTGAGCTCCAATCCCTGCCCCCTCCTCGCCAATCTTTCATGAATCTTTCACGAGAAACACCCGTCTAGCTGAAACCACTGTCAAAAACTTTCCCCACTTTTTATCCATGCCTAAATCAAAACGCAGATTCCATGAACAAAGTTTCTTTCTTAGAACTGCACGCCTGTGGAATTCTTCCGTTTGCCTGTTTCCCACCTGACTACAACCTGGATGTCTTCAAGTCCAACATAAACAAATTCCTGATGAACCGTCCCCTTAAGTAAGACACTTTATCAAATCTCCATTACTAACGATTACTACGATTGGTTACTGTACACGCAATAACCCTTATCCCAGAGTGGCTTCTGGGCCTTGATAAGTGGTGACTACCATGTAATATTTTGCTTGAGCTGGATTGAAACATTTTCTCACTTTACCAACTTACAAATCCTGTAACTGTTGTTAGAACTGTCAGCGGCAGTGAATATTGTATTTCTGTGTCGATCCTTAAATGAGCATTCAGGGAATTCCAGCGCGCAGTATAAAAGCCCAAACACAATGTCTTTCTCCTTTCTCTTTCTTTTCTAGTGTCCTAGACGTTGTATCAAAGTTTACAGTTACCCAAAGGTGCTGAGTTCAATCCTGAACGAAGGCAGTGAAAAAAGTAACATTGAAAACAGAGAATCAGCAACTATGTCCCAAAGCCTAGCTGGAGTCCGAACGGCACCCCCGTAATAATAATAAAGGGTTGGGTTCGAGACTCCTAACAAACGGTTCCCCAGTTCGATACAAAACACCTGACGAAGGCCGGAGGGCAAAACGGCCGAAACGTTGTGACAATAACAACCAAGATGAGGAAGTCAGTCCGACAATCTCTATCAATGAAAACACCTAATCTCAAAAATACAGACAAATACATTTTTTTTTAATTCTCTGGGTTTAGCATGCATGATAGCATGCTAAACCCAGAGAATTAACCCAGAAGGCTTTTATAGATAGAGAATTGCATCATTAGTGAGATATCTTCTGGAGCGGTAGAAGGATCCTCTACCCAGGTAGGCAGACAGATTCCCGACAAGATGCACCTGCAGAAGGCCGAAGGTTACATCGCCGAAAACGTTGTGCGAATTACACTTTTTTTTATTTAGGATTCACCACTTTTCAAGGACCGGAGGCCATTCGAGGATAAGAGTTAACGAATATAACATAGTAATATCGTAATAATTAAGGGTGTAAATTGGGTATAATTTCATTATATATGGGGACAGCTCAACAGGAATTTCTTTACATTGGATTTGAAAATTTGAAGACTATCATATTGTAGTCAATCGGGATGCAGACTAGCGGAACAGTCTTCCGCAGATGGGTACTTCTGAGAAAAAAGCGAAATAAAAAAAAGAGTAATAAAAAATGCAAGAGAACTATATGCTCAATCCGTTAAATCCAAAATAGCTGAGCAGAGGCTTGGTTCCCACCAGTTCTGGCAAATAGCAAATAGGATCCTGAACAGAAACGTGCGTTCTATCCCAACCATTATTAATGGACCAGAGGTCATCTCGACAGCATCCGACAAGTCCAAACTATTTACCAAGAACTTTGCGGCAAATTTTACCCTGTGCGACGAAGGCCATCAACTATAACAGACAACACGGTATGCAACATACAAATATCTGTGCATGAGGTCGCCAAGCTAATCAAGAACCTTGACTCCAGTAAAGCAACTGGTTCTGACGGTATTCCAATTATAGTGTTAAAAAAATTACAACCAGAACTTGCCCCCATGCTTACAAAACTGTTTAAGCGTTGTCTTAAGGAGAAGTGCTTCCAAACACCCTGGAAAACCTCATCAGTATGCCCTATATTTAAGAATTCATGTGATAAGTATTCTCCCTCTCAGTACAGACCAATAAGTCTCCTGTGTGTCATGAGTAAGTTGCTGGAATCCACAATAAATAGAGAAGTAGTCAACCACCTCAGCAAAAATAACCTTCTTAGTGACACGCAATATGGTTTCCGTTCTGCTAGATCTACAGCAGATGTCCTAACGGTTATATCTCATAGGATTAGTGAATCTCTCGACAAAGGCTTAATTTCTAGGGCAATTGCTCTTACATATCAAAGGGCTTTGATAAGGTATGACATACTGGCCCCAACTCTCTTCCTGATTTACATCAATGATCTCCCAAAACACATACTAAAATCTTTCGTTGACATCTATGCTGATGACACGACTATCTATTGCAACACATCAAAGGCCGTAAATGATGATGTTCTCTCTGATTCTCTCTCCTCTGATCTTGAGCCCGTGGTACAGTGGAGGAAGAGGTGGCTGGTTACTTTTGATGCATCTAAAACCGAGCTCCTATCTCTACATCATAAACGCTCTGATCCCAATCTGGAAACAATTGAAATGGATGGCTCTCGTCTAGGGGAGACCCCATGTTTTGATAAGCTTCTGGGTTTGACCTTTACTCCTGATCTTAAATGGAATGCACACATCAAGTCTGTGGCCAAGGTCGCAGGGAAAATGGTGGGATCTTTCTACCGCTCTAGAAGATATCTCACTACTGATGCAATTCTCTATCTATATAAAAGCGAAGTACGTCCAAGGATGGAGTACTGCTGCCATATCTGGGCAGGAGCTGCTAAAAACAGCCTATCCTGCCTTGACAGTACAAAATAGATTTCGTGGCTTAGTGGGGGATGCCCTTTTCTCTTCCCTGCAACCTCTTTCTCACAGAAGAGACGTAGCGAGCCTATCTTTGTTCTATCGTTATTTCCATGGCAAGTGCTCGTCTGAGCTCCATTCTCTGTCCCCCTCGCCAATCTTTTTCAAAAAACACCCGACTAGCTGAAACCACCGTCCCCACTCCTTATCTGTGCCTAAATCTAAACGTAGATTCCATGAACAAAGCTTCTTTCTTAGAACTGCAGGCCTTTGGAACTCTGTTCCGCTTGCCTGTTTCTCTCCCGACTTCAACCTGGATGTCTTCAAGTTCAACATAAACAAATTCCTGATGAACCGCCCCCTTAAGTAATGACACTTTATCAATTCTCCAATACTATTACTACACTATCCCATTGATTACTGTACACACAATAACCCTTATCCTCGAGTGGCCCTTGGGCCTTGATAAGTGGTGAACTCCATGTAAAAAAAAGCTTTGCTCAGGGAATCTGCATTTACAATTAGGAACAGATAGAGAGTAGGGGAATCATATATAATGGTTGCAGCTAGTCGAGTGTTTTTTGTGAAAGTTTGGCAATAGGGGGGACCATAGGGTAACTTAAGATGAGAGCAGTAACATCAGAATGTTCAGAAGGCTATATAAAGACTGACGCCAGCGTAACATTCTCATTAAATGAGGCTGTTGGTTTTTATACAAAGAGAATATCACTTGGGTGGTCTGATTCTGGCCAGAAATATTTTCAGCTCTCTGTGACTCTGCCTCGCATCCTTGGGGCAGGCGACTAACCCTGCAACGTTTGCCATTAACATGAACCAGCTAAAAATATTGCACACGTTAAATAACTACAAACCGTACAGTCAGTTGACTTTTATTTACACACACACACACACACACACACACACACACACACACACACACAGATATGGTAGCTTCCTGCAGTCTTGACAAACTATGCGTATATACTGTAAGAGTGCCTGCGTGTGAAATTTTTTGTGGCAAGAGTTGCGCAATCTCTAACCACATCTCTCCTGAGTCGGTATTGTTAAATACCAGTGGCAAATGGAGGTTCGGGACGACTAAAAACAATGCCGAGATAAGCGGAGAGTACAAACGGAACCCAGAATTCCCAAATGGTCACCTCTCAACGATTCTTAACTTCGGTGATCTGACGAATATTTCTCATTAATATATATATATATATATATATATATATATATATATATATATATATATATATATATATAGTAATGTGATTGATAATTTAAAATTAAAATTAGAATTAAAAATTAAAAATCTGTTTCATAAAAAGGAACAACAACAAAGTCAATAATTTGTACGATCGTTTCGGAAACGATGTTTTTATTGTGATAGACATTAAGCCACGGACAATAATTTTGACATATAGTTTTTTTTAAACAAAGTCTCCTCATCAGCAAACGTATTGTGTAGGTTTTTTATATGTAAAAGGCACCATAAATAAACCTAGCAATTTTTAAGTAAGGCAGATGTATCTTGAAAAAATTAAAATAAAAAATAATATATTTACTTGATAAGCAAAGTAATATGTGTTGAGAATAAAAAATAGAATAAAATTATAAATCTGAAATTTGGTTTAAATATAAGGTTATAATAATATGTTTTTAATAAAAGATAAACAATTATATATATATATATATACACACACATACATGCATATATAAATATATACATGTATATACATACATACATATATATATATATATATAGATGTATATTTCATTCTTTTTCTATGTATATGTGTGTGTGATATATTATTTATATATATATATATATATTATATATATATAATAGGACAAGAGTATGAAATGAAGACACAAACCTATATATTGGTAGATATAGAATGGATAATTTATTGAATAATTAAATACACGAAAAATTTTGGGGATGGAAGGGACTCTTTATGCCAGGGCATTTCGAAGCCTCATGCTTCTCATCAGAAGAGTAGAGAAGGTGCTAGGTAGCATGGGGAAGATGCGGCGTCTAGCGTAAGGTTCAGTAGGGATGAAAAAGATTAAGAGGAATTATATAATGTTGGGGAAGCTTTATTGAATTCTAAATAAATAAGGAGAAGCTTATTATATATAGTATGATATATAATAATATATATGGTCTTTAACATAGTATTGAGATTAAGGGGTATATGTATTATGGTTAAATAGGGGGTGTATTGTTGCTGCATGGAAATTTATTTTAGCGGTTTGTGGGATGTCTATTTTCTATGGTGTGGGTAATTTTGATTAATTTTGATTAGTGCCTCCTAAACGGCAAATGGTGGCTATAAAATCGCTTATAATTGGGGGGGGGGGGTTATGCAAGGTTGTAAAACTGAAAGGTAATATGCGGCAATATATTTATAAGTTTCTTCTGTTATGATATACGGAGTATGATCATAAGGGGGCGGTCGGAGATTAGGGTGGCAATGACTATGAGTGCGTATAACTTGATGTAAAAGGTTAAGTATACATATTGATGTTAAAATGGGGGAGTAAGGGAATCATAGCTAGTTATGAGAGTGGTAAAAATATACCAAATAATAGTAGGGTAATTATAATAGTACGGAAGATAATAGTAATGACAATTATAATAATCGTAGTAATATAAATTGGATGTAAAATTGAATATAAAAAATTAATATTAAGAAAAATAAAATAAAATAAATAAAATAAAAATAAAGGCAAAATTAAAAGTAAACGTTAAATATAATGTTACCAATAGTTGTGATAAAATTAACTTCAAAATTAGTGAAAATGGAGATAATGGTAGCGGTTATGGTTGCAATGAGGGGGGTAATAATGGGGATAATAATAATGATATCAATTATAATGATGATTATAATAATAATGATGATGATAAAACAACAATAATAATAATAATAATAATAATAATAATAGTAAAAGCGTTAAAAACAATGCAGTAATAATAATGATAACATAAACTGTGTCCATCGCTTTATTGCAGATTACAAAATAATCAATATTTCAGTAAATATAAGTTATAAAAAGCTGAAAATTACACTATCCAAGGTGAGATAAATCCTAAAATTTCATCAAAATTCATGTTATATTTATAAAGTTATGTTATTTTTTTAATATTCAAGGAATTTTCACCGTCCATCGCTTTATTGCAAGTCTTCTAAGATACTAAAGCATCATAAATTTATATTGAACACATTTTCTGGGGAAAATTAACAAAAACAAAGGCACATCCCGAGGGCTAAGTGTCAAACAAACGAATTATTTGTCCACATATCCCCCATGTTTTGAAATTACATTAAACAACCTTTTGTCCACTGAGGAGGTCAATTGTTTGATCTGAGATGGAGTAATGGTTCTGGCAACGTCGACTATTTTGTTCCAAAGGGCATCCTTCGAAGAAAACTGCTCTCCTCCCTCATAAACTCCTCGTTTCAATATTGACCATAGGTGTTCGATGGGGTTAAGGTCCGGAGAACACGGTGGCCAGGACATGAGGGTTTCTCCAACAAAGCCCTGAGATCCAAGGAAGGATGTAGTTGCCCTAGCAGCATGAGATGGGGCATTGTCATGCATAAAAATAATCTTAAAACGACGTGACAAGGGACGATCATCTAGCCATGGTAACAAATTCTCATTTAGAAAGGCAGTATAGGCATTGCTCGTGAGCTTGACACCTTTTGGCACTCTGAATGGTCCACATAGCTTATCCCCAATAATTCCCGCCCAAAACATTATGCCTCCACCTCCCTTTTGGCGACGAAATCTATAAGGCGTTGGAGTTCCATTTGGATTCCAAACTTTGGCCCATCCGTTCGGTCCATTAAGGGTAGCACGAGCCTCATCTGTAAACAGAACATTTTGGCAATCCATTTTCATATATTTTTGTGCCCAAGCCAATCGTCTTTCTTTGTGGGTTTGGCTCAATGGAGGCCTTGGAATAGGATTGATGTTCCTTGCCATTTCATTCAGTACATTGCATTGGGCTTGTCTGGACCTTGGTATGACTCCAGCCCTCGCAAAAATTGTTGCACTGGTGCTGTTTGGGTTGCGCACAATCCCTCTACGAATTTTTCGAAGATCCCGATCAGAAAGGTTCCTCCTTGTGCCCTTATCTTTCCTGGACTTGATGTTGGGGTTCTTGACGAATGTAGCTAAAGTTCGGGGATCCCTTTTTAGTTCTGTGGCTAAATGTATGATCGAGAGTCCTTCTGCTAGTCCTGCAATAATCCTCTGCTTCTCGGTAGCTGTTAAACGTTCTTTTTTGGGCATTTTATGAGACCTGCAATAAAGCGATGGACGGTGAAAATTCATTGAATATTAAAAAAAATAGCATAACTTTTTAAATATAACATGAATTTTGATGAAATTTTAGGATTTATCTCACCTTAATACAATCCTTGGATGGTGTAATTTTCAGCTTTTTACAACTTATATTTACTGAAATATTGATTATTTTGTAATCTGCAATAAAGCGATGGACACAGTTTAAAAGCAGTAGTAACAATACTTCTACCACTATCTCCAACAACACCACCACTATTACCAATAATAATAATGTAAATACTGTTAATACTAAATTATTAGGGGTGCGTAAAAGAAAGGGATACAGACAAGTGGGGGGTAGAATAGCAAGAAATGGAGTTGAGGAGTGAGGGGTGAGTGGACTCGTATAAAATAAAGTAAAATAGAGAATATATATATATATATATATATATATATATATACACACACACACACACACACACACACACATATATATATATATATATATATATATATATATACACGCATACACATACATATATCCGTAAAAAAAAACAAAAACAAAAAAAGATGTATAATAAGCCGGGAAAGCGTAAGAATTCGGTGAACAAAAGGCCCCTGGGTTTAAATTAAATTAAAGGACTGCTTCACTAGGAAGGGTAGTTTGAAGAGTCCACCTTAAAACTTTAAATTTCTTGAAGTTCGATTATAAATTATCATACTCTTGTTGTCCTATTGTATAAGCTCCAATAATTATTGTTGAGCTTGGCATTATCCGGATAAGTCTCCTTTTGTGGAATTGATCTTTCCCTTTCCCTTTTACATTAAGCTATATATATATATATATATATATATATATATATATATATATATATATATATATTTGTAGTCATCGACATACAGTCCGGTTTCGTTGTATCACAACTCATCATTTCCGCTAGACTAGCATATCTCCCAAGCCAAGGATTGAACCTAGGACCGTCGTGTTGACAGTCGGCAGTTCTTCCATTCGACCATGGAATCAACGCCCGTAAATAACTCGTCGAAATGTCTATTTAGATAGACACTCAATGGTAGCAATGAAGGGGTAATAATGAAGATAATAATAATGATATCAATTATAATGATGATTATAATAATAATAATAATGATAAAAACAATAATAATAATAATAATAAAAACAATAATAATAACAATAGTAATAGCGTTAAAAATAATAATAGTAATAATAATGATAATAATGAAGGCAGTAGTAACAATACTTCTACCACTACCTCCAACAACACCACCACTATTGATAATGTAAATACTGTTAATACTAAATTATTAGGGGTGCGTAAAAGAAAGGGATACAGACAAGTGGGGGGGTAGAATAGCAAGAAATGGGGTTGAGGAGTGAGGGGTGAGTGGACTCGTATAAAATAAAGTTAAATAGAGAATATATATATATATATATATATATATATATATATATATATATATATATACACACATACACATACATATATTCGTATTAAAAAAAATAGATGTATAATAAGCCGGGAAAGCGGAAGAGTTCGGTGAACAAAAGGCCCTTGGGTTTAAATTAAAGGATTGCTTCACTAGGAACGGTAGTTTCAAGCGCCCACATAAAAACTTTAAATTTCTTGAAGTTCGATTATAAAGGCCATCAAATTTAGGTTTATATAGACAGGCCAGGCATAGAAAGTTGAGTACATACTTTCTCGTTTATGAACACGGGGTACAGGTCCATCGAATCGCCATGACTACTTTATGTAGTAGTTTTAATCTCCAAGAGATACCAGAAGTATAGTTTATAGCAGTCCTTTAAATTTCCATATTTCTCCAAATATTTTTGAGGGGGGGGGGTCTTAGCCTGGTGAATTCTTATTCCTCCTAATTTGGCTGGCAAAAAAACTGTATTTTTTCAACGGAGGCTCTTGTGATGGAGATTACCCAATGCTGGATTAGTTCAACTGTGTTCAAATCTAGGTTATATTATCAGTAGGAATTAGCATTAGATGGAACGCTTAGCTGGTAGTCGGAGGGGGTAGGGTAGGGATGGGGATATGTCTGTATGGGTGACGGGGTTGGGTTGGGTTGAATCGGGGGAGCTTTTCTTAGGTTATGTTTTCGGTACATTCTTTTATCTGGGGGTGGCTTAAGTTTCTATGTTCAGGTTCTGTGGAGCTTATACCTATCTGCTGTGTGGTCAGTTGTTCAGATTGTGTACTATTGCTTATTGGGTTATGTGGATTTTCTCCAGTGTAATTTTGGCTTGTCAGGTTATTAGTTGTCGTATTAGGCGGGAGTTCTGTTACTCTGAATACTTATGAATATATGACGTCTGAGTGTACACAGTCATTCTCTAGTGGGCAGCTCGATGGGTCGTTGCAATTGCAGTTTGGTTGGGCTAGACTAGGGTTGCCATTAATTATTTTCTGATTCTATTTTCTTATTATTAGTACTTATAATAGTTTGTGCATAGTTGAGAAGGATAATTTTATAGAGTTTTTATTTAGGATCGTGTTGTATATGTGAGGATACTTGAAAGAATCTTCTACTAATTTAAAGAATTCTTTTGGGATATTAGTTTGGACGTTATTATTATAGGGGGTTGAACCAAATATTGGACTTTCTTCTGATCCGTTTTTTTTTGGGGGGGGGTTTGTTCAACTTGTATGAGCTTTTCATTGTTAGGAATATTTGGTATATGATACTTATAATTCAATCTTGCCTTATTATTTTGCCTAGACGTGCTGGATTTTTTTAGCATCATTCGTATCAAGCTTTCTTTACTTATTGAATAAGTTTAAACAAAAAATTTAAATAAAGAAGTTTGGCGATGGAGATACCAGAAGTATAGTTTATAGCAGTCCTTTAAATTTCCATATTTCTCCAAATATTTTTGAGGAGGGGGTGGTCTTCCGTAGATGTTTTAGTTTGGTGAATTGTATATATATATATATATATATATATATACATACACATACATATATTCGTATTAACAAAAATAGATGTATAATAAGCCGGGAAAGCGTAAGAGTTCGGTGAACAAAAGGCCCTTGGGTTTAAATTAAAGGATTGCTTTACTAGAAGCGGTAGTTTCAAGCGCCCACATAAAAACTTTAAATTTAGGCATAGAAAGTTGAATGCATACTTTCTCGTTTATGAACACGAGGTACAGATCCATCGAATCGCCATGACTACTTTATGTAGTAGTTTTAATCTCCAAGAGATACCAGAAGTATAGTTTATAGCAGTCCTTTAAATTTCCATATTTCTCCAAATATTTTTGAGGGGGGGGGTCTTCCGTAGATGTTTTAGTCTGGTGAATTCTTATTCCTCCTAATTTGGCTGGCAAAAAAAACTGTATTTTTTCAACGGAGGCTCTTGTGATGGAAATTACCCAATGCTGGACTAGTTCAACTGTGTTCAAATCTAGGTTATATTATCAGTAGGAATTAGCATTAGATGGAACGCTTAGCTGGTAGTCGGAGGGGGTAGGATAGGGATGGGGATATGCCTGTATGGGTGACGAGGGTGGGTTGGGTTGAATCGGGGGAGCTTTTCTTAGGTTATATTTTCGGTACATTTAAAAGTTTTAATGTAAATACTACTGGGTGCAGGGCATAGTGTTAATCTAATACGCTGATTTTTAAATAATTTCTTATTGGGGGTGGGCTCGCCAGTGGGGTTTAGGGGTGGTGGTTAGATAGTTCTAAATTTAGGTTTTAAGCCTTCAGCCCCGTGAGGTGGTTTCTAAGCTATATTTTCATTGGGCCTGGATTTTATATTGTTTAGGTTATATTCCCGTTGCATTGTGCGCTAATTGGTGATTTGGTTGCAGTTTTTGGTATTAAGTGTACATGTTTACGGGGGTAGGGTTTGTTAGCTTATACCTATCTGCTCTGTGGTCAGTTGTTCAGATTGTGTACTATTGCTTACTGGGTTATGTGGATTTTCTCCGGTGTAACTGGTACTATAGGTTTGGTTTGTCAGGTTATTAGTTGTCGTATTAGGCGGGAGTTCTATTACTGTACATGAATATATGACGTATGAGTGTACACAGTCATTCTCCAGTGGGCAGCTTGTTGGGTTGTTACAATTGCAGTTTGGTTGGGCTAGATTAGGGTTGCCATTAATTATTTTCTATTATATTCTATTTTCTCATCATTAGTGCTTATAATAGTTTGTGCTACATTAGGCATAGTTGAGAAGGATAATTTAACAGAGTTTTTATTTAGGATCGTGCTGCATATGTGAGGATACTTCTGTTGAATCTTCTACTGATTTAAAGAATTCTTTTGAGATATTAGTTTGGACGTTATTATGATCCGTTTTGGGGGTGTTTGTTCAACTTGTAAGAGCTTTTCATTGTTATGAGTATTTGGCATATTCGATCTTGCCTTATTTTTTTGCTTAGACTTGCGTTTAGTCATGTTGTGGGTCACTATGCCCAAGATGCTGGATATTTTTTAGCATTATTCGTATCAAACTTTCTTTACTTATTGAATAAGTTTTAAACAAAAACTTTTCTTAAATCACATAAATAGGTTAGCCGATATTTTTGTAAATAAACAAAGCAAATTCCAGATACGAAACTAACATAGAATCGCAACGATTTAACTTAGTTGATAAGTCCGGATTAAAAACATAATTTCAATTAAATAAAGAAATTTAATTTAAGAAATCAATGAATAGTATTAATAAAAATATTAAATGGACATAGGTAATTAGTGGTAACATTGTAGGATATTTAGTTTGAGTTTTTTTTTTAATGAAGATACGAAAATAGGTAAATATATAAATCTTTAAAAAGAATTTGCAAGGATCCGATAGAGGTAAAGTATTTTCGCTTGTTTTCTTTTCTTTGTCAGAGAAATGG